>NW_006442109.1:15422801-15438477 GCF_000325575.1 Pteropus alecto
CTTCCTTCCTTCCTTCCTTCCTTCTTTCTTTCTTTCTTTCTTTCTTTCTTTCTTTCTTTCTTTCTTTCTTTCTTTTGAGAACTTACTCTGTTTTAAGCTAGATGCTAGGAATAAAACAAGAAACGAGCTAGACAAAGTTAGTGCTCACAGACCTATAATAGTGCTTTATATTAAATAAGAAGTTTGTAAAATCCTTAGCACAGTGCCTGGCATATGAAGCGTTCAGTTTTCTATTATTTTGTATGGTTGTAGATTAAAGAAGTTAATGTAATTTTCTACAGTTGGGACAGTGAGGAGATTAAGGGAAATATGTGCGAATTTATCCTTCTCTATGAGAATGCTGCTGGAAAAGACAATCTTTCTTATGAAAGCTGTTCCCTCTGCTATGAAAAGCCTGCCCAAGCTACAGATAAGACGTGGGCTGGGCCTGCGGAGGGAATGTGTGATGATGGTTCAAAGGGAGGCTCCTGTTTTGCTCCCCAAATGTCTCTCACAGCTTGGGTTGGTACTCGTACGCCATGGGCACATCATTGTGCTGCTTGGCGGCTGGTTATTTGGCTGGAAGGAAAATTGAAGGTGCCAGCAAGCCCTCTGGTTAGGAAGCTATAGAAGGTTGTGAGCCAAAGCGAAGGTGCCTGTCTTCCGTACGGCACGTCTGTGCTGTTTCACAGAGGCAGGCCTAGGTTAGATGACAGAGATAGAATGAAGCGCCCATTCATTTGGGGCCACTGAGGGCCAGGCACTGGCAAAGTAATTCTATTCAATCCCCCCAGGAGAGGACTGAATGGGAGGTGTTAGCACTCTACTTTAACAGATGGAAGTGCAGAGACTCAAAGACTTGCTCATTATCCCATGGCCAGTTAGTGGGAGAGTAAGGATTTGAACTCAGGCTGGCCTGAGTGCAATATAGTCCTAGAGGGTCAAGCTAGGTGTCTGAATGCAAGTAAACCAACAGAGAAGGCCAGTTTATCATGGGAAATTAACTAGTTATCAGGATACAGGTGAATTGTAGGTTAATTTACTTCTTAGCTCTTGTAAGTCTCCTGACCTAAACCATCCATTAGTTTGAAGAAATTTATGGCATTTCTGCAAAATGTATGGTTGTAAGGGACACAAAAATAAGGGCACAGGAGAATAAAATGCTCAAGCTAGAGAGGGCAGAGAAGTGGGGTTTGCCTCATCTGAATTTGGTATTCATTTCCCCTATGGTTATTTACTATTGAATTTCTTTGTGGGCAGTGCTGTCAATGGGCTTTGCTTTTATCAGAGTAATTAGACTATATTGGACTCTACATACTCATCAGGATGAACTGTGATAAATGTTTTTTTAAAAATTTCAAATTATTATTATTATAATGTTTGCTATGTGTGAGATTAGCTATGTGTTGGACAGACTTGTGGCCTTATGATACTGTCATGACATCTAAGCAGGTGGGGACTTTATCGCCAGTGATAAAGTCCTCATAAACGCAGGTGCTCTTTCCCATCCCAGGGCCTTTTGCTGGAATGTTCTTTGAAGGGCTGGCTTCTCTTCAACTTCACTTCCTCAGGAAGGCCTTTTTTGACCCTTCTATATAAATTAGGTTGTTTTGTTGTTCCTATTATAGCTTATTGTTTCTTAACATTTCCAGGACCTGGAATGATTTTATGTTCCCCTCCCTTGCTTATTACACTGTTTCGTTGACTCTAACATGCCATGGCTAGTATGATACACCATTGTTTTATATATCACTAAAAAGAAAAAAGAAAGCTACAAATTAAACTGTGACGTGATACCTTAATGATAGTCCTGTGCCAAGCAGAAATTGGTTACAGCAGTCTCTCATTGCTTTGAGATTTCTTTTATCTATTTTAAGGGTTTAGCAGTTTCTCTTCTGTCAGCTGCTTTCCTTAGAATGTGATGATGGGCAACCCTTTGCACATACAACAGTAAAACACGACTTCATATATTGTGATTACCTTTTCATAAACACTTGTTTGTTATTTTGTAACAAATTATGGGATGGCAGTCATTTCTCCACTGATTAATATCAAGTTTATGCCTTACCACCATCTCCATGCCTTTTTGCATGCAAATCATAGATTGGTCTTTTTAAAAACACTTTTAGTGGCAATTAAGCTTGACCCATGCAGTCCCAGCCATGCATATAACTCAATTGAAGTATACAAGCTCTTCTGAGCAACCTCACAACATGTCCTGGCCCAAAGCATTTATAAGATATATTCCAATTTCATAGATGTTTTAAATATGAAGAAATGTATGCCTTAGAATTGATGAAATAAAATACCTGTTTCTCTACCATGGAACTGAGTCCTCGTCACTTTTTTCTGCCACTGTGTGCCTAGCATCTACACAATGTTGGCATAAAGAAGGTACTTAATAAAAATGTATCAAATGAATGGAGGAATTAATATAATTGTGTACTTGTATATTTTTGTTAACTATGAAACTGATTGAAGATTTATGGAAATAAAATGGTATATAAATAGCTTCTGCTATTTTTAAAAACTTTTTTGTTCTGAATTTATTTCATCGGTAATACCAATTACAAGGACTAAAATTTGACTGGTAGATATAATGGTAGATGCCCATTGATAGAATTCTCATTATCATATTTTGAAATACTTTTTGTATAACACTTGTCAGTTTCCAAACTTAGACATGCCATCACTGGATTTTAAAGTTACTGGCAAATTGCCCTTTCTGCATTCCAGAATTCAAGAAACTGAAATTTGTCCTAGGGTCTGCTCTTTTTTTTATTTTGGGGCGGACCACTTTAGTGAACTCTTTTGGTTATCCAAGTAAGGCAAGTACCCATAATTTTGGGGGTAGACAAGGAAGCCCTGATTCAAAGAAGTAATTCAAACATAGGCATATCGCATGATCTGCATGCAAATGAATGATCACATTCCATTTATACGCTTGATAATGAGCCAAGTTAAGTCACTTTGGCTTATATTTATTTCATTTTTTTTTTAGAGAGAGAAAAAAGAAAGACATATTTTTCCCTTTTAGTTAGAAAGACACCTGAGTAGATAAGAGAAAGAAGCAATTCCAGACAGCCTAGCCATTGTGAAAACTAATCTCATTTCTGAGCTGATCACTGCAGGTAAACGTGCTGGTGTTTGCCTGGTTGGCTCTGCATACCTGTAGCCTCTTCCCTAGGCAGGAGGTGGGGGATGGAGGGAGCCAGTAGGACTTGGGAGTGGGAAAACAGAGCCAGCTTTGAGCAGAGCACAATCTGAGCCTTTGTCTCCTGGGAGAACACTAGTGCTTTATTGTAGGGACCTCTCAGTAGTTGGTATCATCTGGAGAAAGAAAATATTGACGTCCGTATGGGTTTCTCAAGCTAGAGGTCTGGATTTAGAACTGTGGGCAGAGCTGACTGGGAATAAAGGGAGAATGGGCACAGGGGCCTGGACCCCCTTTGCTGTGCCTTCTCCTCAGCCCCTATGCTGCTGGAGGGCCTAGACTCTTCAGCTGTGACTGTCACTGGAACAGCCGATCAACTGTCTTCCGTGGAATCGGGCCCTGCCAGCAGTGGCAGAAGAACTGATGTCAACATGCCAGTCCAAAGCAGGCTGGGTGTGGCTTCTATTTCTGGGCTCCAGCATAGCTGTGGTTTTACAGATCAATGGAGGCAGCAAAATGACACCCTTGTTCTCAGCGATGCATGGCAGTGTGGCTGTCATCTTCTAGGATGGTCTTTACTCTCCTGGGCTAAAGAGAGCCCAGTTGTAAAGCACAGATGCTGGAGGAGTCCCACAAATGTGTTTGTATGAGACTAGAACAGGGCAGATAGGTACTATAGACGGGTCTAAGCACAGCCTTGGCAGGGCGCATCCCACGAGGACAAGGTGGAGGGAGGCAGATTGTGGTCAAGGCAGGTGCCATCCCCTCTAAGGAAGCCCTTCCAGGTTGGCTGGGTAATGAAGAGATTCCAAGCAGTTGGGTTCCTCCACCAGAGGCCTGGGAGGGCCGGCCAAAGGAGGCAACGGCTGTTTTCCTGTGAGTAGGAAGCTCAAGGGACTACGTAGTGCTTGTTCCCCCAGAACTGACCGGTGGCCTGCAGCCCTGAGAATGCAATCCAAAGTCTCAGGAATGGAAGAGGATAGTCAGTGTTGGAGATGATGGTTTTGGCCTTGGAATGTTGGTGTGGTGAGAATTGGTTTTAGAGATGGATATTTAGTAATTTAAGCTTTTTCCAAAGAGAGTGACTTAAGAGTGAGGGGTCTGAAAACCATGTTGCTCAAGGGATATTTAGCCAAAGAAGAGAAAGGCTGGTGTGGGGCTGGGTGGAGCATGAAAGAAATGGATCTTGATATAATGAAGGGAGGAATAGTCTAACAGCAGCAGGTTAGATCATCCGAACGGCCTGTCTTCATACTCATGAAATGTTTGTGCCACCTCAAAGAGATCACGACTCACTGGGCCAACTGTCCAATAAAAGTAGCTATTGAGCTATGTGAGTTCTGTTCTAAACAGTTTTTTTTGTATATTAAATCATTTAATCCTTACAACACTATGAAGTCCATTAAGCTTTCATTATTCCACCTTTTAAAGATGAAGAAACTGAGGCTCAGAGATGATATAACTTGCTTGAGGCCACATGGCTAGTGAGTAGTGGGGCTGGGAACAAATGCAGCAGGCTCCTGTCACTACGTGGGCCCATGTCTGCTCCCTGCCAGCTCCACCTCTAGCCAGCACTGGATAGCTTTAGGGCCTCTCTACCACCTTCGGTTCCTGCCTGTTTATGGACTGTTGGCCTTTTTCAGTGCCGTCACATTGAGTTTCAGATGGCCCAGAAAAGTGGGGATCTCCAATGCTTAGGATCCAGGGAATTTGTATTCTCTTTGCCCTAGAGTTTACCCCAGTTTCTATGTGACTCAGGATTTGAAGTCTGATATGACTGAAAATAATTGACCTTGTGAGTTCTAGTCTTCCACTGGCTGTGCCTCATGTCCTCAGTGCCACTCCCATAAGAACTGGGAGATCATTTCTTTGCTACCAGAAGCACAACAGGCCACATAAACCAGAGTACAGCTTGCCCAGCTCTGTGGTGCTGATACCGGGGCCATCTGGATGCACATGCACTGCACAGAGCCTAGAGGTCCGTTGGTGTGCTGCCTGCTGGTGGCGAGAACACTGGTGTTTGATGGTGGTGTGTTATTTTCATCTCGTTGTTGATGATAATGGTAGAAATGTCCCCTCCTCTTTTTTGTGATATATTTGAGATTGCTGGGAGAAGGAGAAAAAGAGGAAGAGAAATCCAAATTTGTTCTTAACCAAAAAACTAGAAAATGAGTTGTTAAAAGTGATGAGACCAGACCGTCCAGGGCCTCTGGACGATGGACAGAAGAGTGCAGTCCTTAGACCAGGCTCTGATGTGCCTTTGCCTGTCGAATGCTGTCTCTGACCACCTGACAGGCCCCTTCTACACATGAGTGAGGCGGGGGCGAGTGTTGACCTCTAGAGATAGAAATGGATAAAATTAGAATTTCTTTGCAGCTTTGGCTTGAAGAATTGCCTGCTTGAGATCCAGAAGCCTTCTCTTTTCTGAAAGATCTGAAGGTGGCCATGTGGTATAACAAAGAAAAATTTAGAAGGGACAGCTCTCATCATTTCTGCCCCAGAGTTTCTGACAATGGCATATTTAGTTTCCTGTGCTCTGAGAGGTCACTGCCCCCAAGGGGCTGGAATGACCCCACTACAAAGGAGATGTTTATGCTGGGGCCTGGGTTTTCAGCTGAGTTTAGATGGAGCTCAGTCACTCCAGCTAGGACACCACGTGGCCCCGCACTCTGACTAAAGAAGATTTCTAACTAGGGTATGGAGTCCTGTAGTAAATAGGGTTTTCCGAGAATTTCTTTTCTTCTTTCCACTTAGAAATTATGTCTGGTCAGATCTAGAAAGAGATCATGATTTTATAGTCTGGTTTTCTCATGAAAATGCTCACCTAAGGAAACAGGACTAGGGAAATTGTGTGTGTGTGTGCGTGCGTGTGTGTGTGTGTGCGTGTGTGTGTGTGTGTGTGTGAGAGAGAGAGATATGTGCTGTGTGTGTGTAGCGTGTGTGTGTGAAGTCTATCCTGGGTTTTCCCTGTGGTGTGGGTCCTAGTGCCTGGAGAGTCACAGGCTGGGGAAAAGCTGTCTGACATGCAGCTTTGCCATGGCTTCTGCTTCTGCTTTCTCTGTTCAGGTAACTTGCTCTCTGGTGCTTGCTCTGTGCTTGGTCCCTGGCAGGTGAGGGGCCTCATGGAGACAGGAGTCGATAGAAGCTTGAGCAGAGCTGTACTGTCATTCCAGGAGCTGCATTGCCATTAAGGCCTCTGCCCTCTGCCTTTGGTGGGCACCTCGGGGCTGGGCCCTGCTCCTCACCCGGCTCTGGGCTGAGCAGGTGGATTGGAAGCCTGACTCGCTGGTGACAAGAAGCACCCGAGGTGGTGCTGGTTTGAATGGCAGATAGAGTGATGTTGTGAGCCAGGACCAGATGTGAGACTCCACCCATGCAAACAAAGCCCTTGCTTCCTGGTATCCTGCCAAAGATCCTTGGTGTCTGTAGAGCCCTGGGCTGCCCCTAAAGTCCTAACACAAACCACCTCTCCCGACTCCTTCTAGTCTGTGACCCTGGCCTCTGCCTTCCTCTTCCAGCCTCTAAATGGACAGCAGGCAAATTCTGTGACAGATTCTGACCAGAGTTTAAGGGACACACTGAGTTCTCTTATCTCAGGGAAAAAAAAAAGTCCTGATTCTACCACTTAACAGGCTGTGTGACTCTGAGCACATTAGTTAACTTTTCTGAACCTCAGTTCCCTCACTTTTATCGTGGGACTAGTAATATTTTCCTTATTCAATTATGAGGATTAAAAGAGATTATCTATCTGTATTGATAGATAATTAATTGTACCTCACAGAGTTGTTATAAAGATACTAGTTAATGTTTATAAACTGCCTATATAAATGATTTATAATGTTTATATACCATCTTCAATGATGCCCGGCACATAGAATGGAAATGTTTGTTTAAAAGAAAAAAGAAAGGCCAAGTGAAGTGTTTCAGCACCTTATGGCTCATTAAATGCTTTTTGAAAGATTAGGAAAGATCTACAGGCTGAGGATTTCTTGAGATGATGGTGACCGTGTCTTATTCATCTTTATGTCCCCAAAGCCCAATATGCTGTCTGGTATATGGGAACACCCCAAAAGTTGCTTATTGAATACGTAGTAGATGAATGAATATGCCCTACTCATTTTATACCTTCTCTTCAGCATTGAAAGTCTTACTTTTAGAAAGTTTACTTCTGATTTTGGAACATGTGCCCTTGTGCCCACACATTAGTGACTTAGAGCTAACTACTTTGACATTTGTAACCTCAGAGCAAGAGCAATGACAAGCCGAATGATAACACTTTTTCAAAAGAGGGAGGGATTTACGTGGAACTGAACATAAAATTTACAAACTGGGTAATGGTGCACCACAAACGTTTCTTTCTTTTAATGGAACACATACTTAGCACCTACTATGTGCCAGGTACTGTTGAGGATATGTAGATGAGTAAGTTGCAAGCCTATCACCCAAGTGCACACATTCTGGTAGGGAGGGTGGGTCCCGTGCGTAAAGGGCAGTGTAGGAGTGCAGAAACACGACAGGAGAGGTGCAAACAGTATTGTGGGGCTTCCGAGGAGGGAAAGGCCGATGGTTTCTGAATGGGGTTGGGGCACTGGAGGAACAGCAGAGAGAGAATGAGAAGGTATTCTGGAGCATCAGCCCCTGCTTGCTGCATGCCAAGAGTTGCACTGTCACTAAGGTCCAGGCAAGTTTCCTACTCACTGGCCTTGCCTTTCAGTTACCTAGCCAGGCCTGAGGTCCAGCCTTAAGCATCTTCAGGTACTGCCTCTTTCTTGGCCCACACATCTCAAGGGTCCCATTAAATTCTAGTTTATGCAGGAGGGTGGCTGAGCTAGGATTTTACTGCCACCCCTAACACCAAGAGATATAACACATGTCTGGTGTGTCATTTCATCCTTAAATTTCCCTACGTATCCAGGTTATAGAAACTTCCCAAAGGTTAGAGATCCAGAGGCTGTAAGACTGCACTGATGTCTGTACTCAGAATATAGTGTTGGAGTCAGATGAATTGATTTAAGCTTAGAAAGAAGTTTTGGGTTTGCTTATTCTAAAAAATCATGGTAGGGTAATTTTCTCATGAGGAAAATGGCTTTGCGGAGAGTTTTAAAACTGGTATTGTAAAAACTGGTAAATATATTCACGGCAATTTATTGTACACTTTCTTCTTGTGATTAGACGCAATCAGATGTCACATCCCAGTTCAACCAGCATGAGTGAAAGTTCCTATAAAAGCTGAAGCTAATTAAGGTCCCTTCTTTTTACCTCCCCACCCCCTGTCACCAGCTACGATTTCTTTGTTCACTGACACAGATGTTAAAAATAAATTGAAAATATTTCTGAATTCTTTGTCATTTTGGGAGAAGATCTGTCATCTTCTGTCACCAAAGAGATACTAGAGTGTAGAATTGAAAAAAAAATTTAAAAACTTTAGACAAAAAATAGTAAGAATGGCCTCCTGGTAATGATTACACTGGGACAAGGTAGATGCACTTGAATATACATATGCTGAGCTGCTTCCAGTCTTTTCCAGAAAGAGTCTGGGTATAAAGGTGAAAATACCAATTAGGAAGCTACTGCAGTGGTCTAGGGGAGATAATAAAGGCTCTGATGAGTGTGTGGCTGAAGAGACATAAAGGAGAGAGATCTACAGGAGGCATTTTGAGGTGTAATCAATAGGATTCAGAGGCTGATAACTAAGGGGCGAAGGATGGAAAAAGATCGAAGGTCCTGAGTGTCATATCTAATACAGTTTCTCAATATCCTTGTGGAAAGATAGGAGAAATATGGACTGACTACCAGAATGGTTAGGTTGATGGAGAACTGCCTGGACCGACGTGCCCAACGTACCACTGAATGAATTGGTGGGTCTTTGAAAGGAGGGTTCCTGTGCGTCAATCCTTGGCTTTGTCTTAGCAATCTTATCCTTGATTTGCATAATAATATAGGGTATAAATTCATCAAATTTCTGATGTCAAAAAGATAGAAGTGATATCAGAAACAAAATCCAAAATAAATTTCACGGGGGTCGGAGAAAGAGAGAGAAATTAAAGTGAAGGATAAAATTGAACAGCAGGTTGGTTACACTTGGTACCTAAGCCCAACTACTCCAAAAAAGGACAGTGAGCTGTGGCTTAGCAGCACATGTGGAAAGACCCATGGGTTTGATTCTAATTTTCAACAGGAGTAAATACTGTACAGTGTCTTCTCCCAACCCTCGTGTGACCGTAGACTGCACTGTCTAAAGCATGTGTTTTGGAAAAGGGAGGTGACAGTACTCAATTCTGTGTTGGTTAAGTGACAATGGGACATCGCATCTGGTTGTAGACATTTAATCTAAAAGTGTCACGAAGAAGCCAGAGCATGTTCAGAGGAGAGCAAACACGATCATGAAGAGACTAGAAATAGTCCCCCATCCAAGCATGATCAACACCACGTCCCTAGTGCTTACATCTCACTCAGCCATTGCCACAACTTGTGAAGCAGACATCATCATTTCCATTTTACATAGGAGGAAATTTGCCAGTTTGCATGAGCGAGAACTGATACCCCAAACCATGCTCTTTTCACTCTTCTTGACTGCCAGAGGAACTGTTGGGGGATTTAGGGAATCCCCAAGTTTTGGTTAGAAAGCAGACCTGGCCACCAGCCCTGTCCCTGAGGTTTAATCACCACGCCTCCTCATTATTCTCCTCTCCCTACTCCAGCTAGATCCTACTTCTGCATGTCTGGTACTGAATCAGATCTCCCTGACCCATCACCCTGACATCACCTCACTTGAGAAGGGCTGTTGCCTAGAAGACCTTTAGTCACATCCTAATCACCCCAGAACACAGCTGACCTGAAACATCTGTTACCCATCCTTGCTCAGGCCAGGGCCGTGCAGTTATGATAATTCAGTCTATCTAAAGAAAAACAGCTTTGGGGTGGTTCATGGGTTGGGCAGGCAAAGCTGGGGCCTAAATGAGAAATGGAAGTTATCCAGAGAGACACAGAAGACCAGAATCCCCCAGAGGGCTTGTTAAAGCACAGCTTGTTGGGCCCGCCCTCAGAGTGTCTAGTTCAGTAGGACTCAGGCAGGGCTGAGAATTTACATTGCCGTCAAGTTTCTAGGTGCTGCTGCTTCTGGTTTGAAGACCGTACTTTGAGAACCACTTTGAGTCCATACATTCTCAACAGGGTGACATTGCCCCCAAGAGGGTGAAAAGTGGTTCTTGGGGACACAACAAAAAGATCTTATATTTTTTTATTATAAAGCCAATATGCATGCAGTGTATAAAACAAGGGCATAGTTGAGTAACAAGATGTCAACTTTGAGAACTACAGGATTAGCTGATAGAGGACACCATTGGTTCTTTTTGGTTCAATGACAGAAGAATTATTAAAGCCTGCCTGAGGGAAACACAACTCTTCCCTGTCCTGTTACCCACTGATTCCTAGTTAATTATAATCATAATCAGGATCCATTCTTGTCAATCTTTACTGTTATGTGAAAGGTATGCAGGGCTCTGTGGAGATCACTGTGGGCAGGAAGAGCCAGGTTCTGTGGGCCCTGAATTGCAGATACAATTTGGGGTCCTCTATGGAATACAAAATCATGAGCACACAATTGGCTAGGGGGCTTTGGAAGGGGCACACAATTGGCTAGGGGGCTTGTGCAGGTGAGGGGTCTTGAAACTTGAAATCCATCTGCTGTACGACAGGTCAATACAGTGGAGGACCCAGTGGGTAGTGACAGTACTGCAAGTCGTGGCAGAATAAAGACTGCAGCCAGGTAGGGCTGAGCTACCTCCAGCCAGGAGCGCGAAGTGGGTGGGGCGCGCCAGCTCTGGTGATGGAGGCACTTGTGCAGTTGGAGCATGGAGTGAGGAGGGCGTCGCCCTGATGAGGAGCCTGGGAAGATCATCCTGTGGGAAGTGTCATTTGGGTTTGGGAAGAGGTACACCTATAGAGAAGGCGGGGAACTCCAGTGGCATGGGTGCTGGGGAGATTTATGAGCAACATACAAGGACGTTTCTATTCGACGGTTTCTAGGTATTTTTTTTGGTGCTCACCCTACCTCATTGAGAACACAGAGAAGCACTGCTCTCCTCTGGTTGGCCATGGAGACTTATTTTCCACAAAAGACAGAAGCTGCATTTCCCAAAGTCTCTGGGCTCAGAGACTCCCTCTCTTTGCCCAGTAACCATGGGCAGATTTCCTCCTTCCCCCTCTACTACAGAGAATTAGCAGCTGCTGACAGACTGCCTCGCAGTGGCAGGCGGGGTAGGGGGAGTGGTGCATCACCTGCCAACTCTGACAGGGGAGCCATTTGTCATTGGTCGGGAGCTGAAGCATGAACAGCACTTGGATATTTGGATTTACAGCCCACTGGCCAGCCCTTCTCTGTAGCTTGGCTGCCTTGGAATGAGAGCTGTCTATTATGTCTTCTCCAGTGGCAGCTGTAAGGACTGCAATTTTCCCAATGGACACCTCTAAGGAACCTGTTATTTGTAAAAAGGGCATTTGTACCTCGCTGGCTCTATCACATCCATCAATCAGGACTTATTTTACTAGGGGGAAATTTCTGTAGCATGGCTGGGTTCTCTCCTTAATGCACTTGGTTAGTATTGGTCCAAATTATTGCTGAAGCATAATTAAGGGATTCAGAGTTAGTCTTCTCTCTGGAAGGAAATGCAAAAATTGATTTCAAACAGTCAATATTCTTATTTTATGAACAGAGGTCTTGATTTATAGCATTTGACTTCCTTTGTCCACAAAGGAATCCTGATTTTTTTTCTGTCATTCTCTCTCTTCCTTCTTTTCTTCCCTTCTCCCTCCCTCTCCTACCCTTCCCACCCTTTCTCATTTGGTGAGCTTTTACTTCATACCCAGTACTTTGTTGGGCACTGGAACCAAGGGTGAATAAGACAAGGTGTTCACCTGTAGATGACTGCATGCAAATGAACAGGAGGAAAGAGCCTCATAGGGAATTGGCGAGTCCCATAGAGAGGGTTTCTTAGCTTCAAAACTACTGATATTTAGGGCCAGATAATTGTGTTTTTTTTTTATGGTGGCGGGGGGTGGGGAAAACTGTCTTATGAATTGCAGGACATTAAGCAGCATCCCTGGTCTCTACCCACTAGGTGCTATTAGCACCTTCTTCCCCAGCTGTGACAACAAAGTGTCCCCAGACAATACCAAATGTCCCAGAGGGTGAAAATCGCCCCAGTTGAGGACCACTGGGAACCACTGCCCTAGGCTAAACCGACAGGACAGAGCTCCTGTCCCAGCTCCCACAGTGAGCTGCGATCAGAAGCAACTAACTTAATCTTTTCAGGCTTCTCTTATCTTATTTGCAAAATGAGAGTTGGGAAATCTTTCTTTCTAAATCCAATGAGTGTCTGCAAAGTTTGGATTTGTCTGTTATAACATATTGGATCATATGCTCTAGAAAGGTAGGGATAGAGTTTATACTTCACCATATGCCTAAAGTGTTTAGGACGGAAGCCTGTAATCAATTAACAAATACTTACTGATACTGTGTGTAAAATAAATAGGGCCTGTGATCAAGAAGTTTACATTCTCTGTAGAGAAAGAAGTCGGTTTCAAGAAAGCTGATCCTAGACTACCCGTGTTTGAATCCTGGCTCTGCCTTGCACAAGCTGGGTGACTTTTAATAAGTTATTTACCCTTTCTGAGCATTAGTTTCCTCATCTGTAAAATGGAGATGATGATAGTTATGACTTCGTGACTGTTGTGAAGTTTCAATGAGGTAGAACAGTGCCTGGCACACAGTGAGTGCTCAGTAAGGATTAACTATGGTTGTTGTAAAGATGAGGCTGAATTACTAGCACAAAGTAATTGTTGGTTCCAGACCCAGTGTGTGACACACACAGGTGAATCCTGCTAGTTCAGAAGGAAAGAAAGATCCATAAGGAGAGAAACAGGACTATGAGGAATACTTCAGAAGGTTTCGTGTACTTTGTTTTTGGTAGGGGGCTGTAGGGCAGGGGAAGGGGGCTGTAGGGCAGGGGAAGGTAACAGGCTCAGAAGTGCTCAGCGAATAACAGGAAGAATGTTCAAGTCTTAGATAATCAGATCTAAAATGCTCAGCAGTGAAGTGACCTGCCTAAGGCCACATACCATAGACAAGGATCAGAGCGGGGTCAGCACTCGAATTTCTTGACGCCTATCCAGACTCCTATCATTGTCTGACCAACACTGTGGGAGTTCTAGAAAGAAGCATTTTCTAGTGAGAAAGTTCTCGGTGTCCTTCATGCCTAGAGTTAAACCAAATCTTGTCTTGATTGCTCTTAGGGCAGGGCAAGGGATAGGGAACGGGACAATGGCTGGATGGGCCTCAGTCAGAATCGAGGACATCAGAACTGGGTAGTGTCCTATAAAGGCAGAGAGTGATGAGCTGGTGCTTACTTTCATCTTGTCTATTAAATAGAAAAACCAGGGCTGCTAAATGAGATGAGGGAGGACATTTAAATAAAGAGAACAGATCATTTCCAAGCAAGAACCAGCAAGAACTTCAGGCTCCTTGTTTACATTCAGGTGAAAGGCTAGTTATTAATCAGTCCTAACGGATCATTGAATAGGTTCTACCCAAGCTGTATTTTGCAACACTTCATTATCTGACATTGGGTATTGGAAATCTGAAATGCACGCTGTCTCTCATTTACACATGTGGATCAGGCCCGAGAGCTCAACAGAGTAGGAGTCCCCAGAACTGTGTGCCATAGCTACTGCTAATAACAATCGAAATACTTGCTGCCTTACAGAACACTTCACTTTGTCCAATGTGCTTTCATGGACATCATTGATCCCTGGTGACTCTATTCCCCTCATTTTATATAAGTGCAAATTGAGGCTG
The DNA here is from genome assembly GCF_000325575.1 of Pteropus alecto. Lineage (NCBI taxonomy): Eukaryota > Metazoa > Chordata > Mammalia > Chiroptera > Pteropodidae > Pteropus > Pteropus alecto. The sequence goes on from NW_006442109.1 coordinate 15,436,790, forward strand.
AGTGGGGTTAACTGACCTGCCCAAAGGAGTATGGCTGCGATCTAGACACCTGCACCTGTGGACCTTGCCATGCTCTGTATCCTGCTGGGGTAGCCGGCCTTTGAGAAGGCTTCATAGGTCCCCATCTTCTAGTATGGACACCGTTGTGTGGCCCCCTCCCACATAGTACCAGGGTTGGCCTGTGTGGCCAATAACATACAGCAGGAGTGATGATATCTCACTGCTGAGATTAGATTGTAAAAGCCTGGTTTCTCTGTCTTGGATTCTCTTTCTCTCTCCCTGACCACTTGCTTTGGGGGATGCCAGTGCCACGTCATGAGCAGCTCTATGGAGAGGCCCCCATGGCAGGGAACGGACACTTCTGCCAAATGGCCAGCAAGGAACTGAGGCCTGCCAATAACCCTTGCACCCCAGTTGAGTCTCGAGGTGATGACAGCCCCCACTGACTTGCAACCTCATAAAAGACTCTGAGTTAGAACCATCCAACTAAACTGCCACCAGTAACTGTGAGATAGTGTTTTTTGTTGTAGGCTGCTAGATTTTGGAGGTAATTTGTTAAACGGCAACACATATACCCTCTGATTTAAGAGGTCAGATGACCTCCTCCAGAGCCCCTTCACCCAAATCTCAAAACATCTTCTCCCCTGGGTTGTTCCAGGAACAAAACTCCACCACAGGTGGTTCATCCTTTTGGATTCACCATGACCACCTTCTCAAGCCTTCTAACAAAGATGCCCCTGGGAGATGAAGTCACTACTTAAGGAGCATTTTTTAAAAAATTATCTTTTTACTTTTATAGTGAGTCATTTATTTGTGGCCCTATATTAAAAAAAAATTGAGAACCACACAGTTTAATGTATGTGTATTGGGAAGACTCAAATATGGGTCAAATATATATGGAATTTTTATCATTGGTCTGTTTCCCTTAGTTCCTCACGGTACCCCAATTTCGTGACATAATTTTAGCAAAATTAAAGTTGAGCAGATCAAAGTGATGTGCTGGATCCTACAACCCCTCAGGCTAGTCCAAGTGAGCAGACAGTGGGCAGGCTGTGGTGAAGCGCCAGGGGAGAAAGCAGCCGTCAAGGAGGGCCTCCTTGCTTTGTTATTCATGTGAGCTTCCTAATTCTCCTTTTCTATAAGTACAAACTGAAGCTGTGAAGTTTATTTTCCTAAAAAATCTCTGATGCGGTTGGGCGAGGTGCTTTGGGTTTGATGAAGATGTGGGGTATACCATGGCGTGGGCGATGGGAAGCATCCTTAGTATGAGTTTATTATTTAAATCCATTTTCTTTATGACAAGATGAAAGTATGGATCACCAGGAGAATGGAAAAGCATGAGAAATGAGAGGCACATGGGGGAAAACAAATTTTGATGAGATATTGCTGATTGCTAACGGCCCCTCTCTCCTGGAGGAAAAGTTCTCATAAATAAGTCTTATGAAGGTATCTGATTGTGGATTTTGATCCTGTCCAAAGAGATATTTTCCTTTAAGAAAGAGAAAAAGCTTTAAAACGAAGGAACACGCAAATAGAGGAATTTCAGGCACCAAGTGAAGATGCGGGGGAGTGACACTGTGGGGCAGAGAACATTTCCTAGGTCCTTAGATTTGGTCTTTAGAACTCTGCCACCAGCACAACTAGCTTGCGAGTTTGGGTGCCCACATTTACAGAGCTGAGTGGCACAG
>NW_006442109.1:15438550-15505270 GCF_000325575.1 Pteropus alecto
GGTCATCCTCATCTCTAAAATGGGATGGAATGATAGTTCCTACCTCATACGTTTGTGGGAAGTTTAGAAAAAGATAATGCTTAACACGAACTTGCTATGTAGTAAGAATAAAGGTTAGCTATCACAGCTACAGTACATGTTTATATTATAGATATATAATAGTAATATTAATTCTAGCAATATTGGTTAATTATAGTAATATTGATATATTACGGCTAATAATAATAATGGTTAGAAAGTCTCTCTGGTCATGAGCAGAGAACACAGTTTAGGTTTCATCCACTGGCCTGACTCCACTACCTGCCTTTTGCAAACAGCCGAGTAGACAGACTGGTGAATCTTGCAGGAACTGAGGGCAAGTGGGCCCCAGGCCATGTGGGTGAGGGGTTGGGGAGCCTCTCTCTGCTGCCAGAATCTGGGTGGTACCTCTGAAATTGGCAGGCACAGTCCCTCTCTGGGACTGGGAAGGCTGAACAATGGGTGCTCTGTTGCCTGCTGGGACCGTGTCGAGGTATCCAACTCGGTCAGAAATGCAGCTACGAGAGTGGGTTGCCAGTTCCAGGTCATGTGTGAGAGTGCGGGCAGAGGGGCCTCCCAGTCTCAGATCCCCAGAAGAATCAACCTGGAATCACGTGGCTGGCAGCGTATCTGGTGCCACTGAACTCTCACTGGGATAGAGTCCCATGGTGCCCCAGCCTTCTTGTGATGACAGTGTGTGGTCAGTCCCAGGATGAGGAGGAGGGACAGTGCTGTGTGTCCCTCGTCAGGCAATGGCAAGTTCCCATTAAAACCTGGATCTCTGATTCTCATTTGTGAAGTTGTGCCACACACTGAACGATGGGGTAAAAGGGGCATGACTGTGGAGTTGTGGCTGCCTGATGGCTGATTACAAACTGTAACCAGTATTTAGTAGAAATATCACTTCAAAATCCATCAGGAATTTGCATCTTAGTGTATGAGGCGAGGGGAAGAGGAACAGACTAAACTAACCCTGGCACCTCTTATGTTCCAGGGAGTTTGCCAGGCACTTCACATCATTTTGTCTCTTAAACCTTACGACCGAGGTAGTAGTATAATTATTCCCACTTTACAGGTGAGGAAACTAAGGCTCAGAGAAGTTGAGTGACTTGTAAGAGGTAGAGTCAGGATTAGAACCTGTGACTGTCTGGCTCAAACCCCTATGCTCCAACCACTCTATGGCAGTGCCTTGCTGCACTGTGCCGCTATTATTCCTCCCTTGTGTTTGGATGCCTCCATCATCTCCTGAAATGCCAGCTTCTTAGCTTCCAGTTTTGGGGCTTTCTCGGGCTATCGGAGCAGGGTTGTGGAGACAGGATGTCTGTCCTGTTGTGGCCATGCTGTCAAGAGCTAAGGAGTGGGCAGTCCTCCCTTCCTACAGGGCTCCCTTTACAGGTTCTTCAAGGGTGCTTTTGTTCCTTCACCTCCAGATTTTAAGGGATAAATTTGAGAATGACTTTGAGGCTGCGATCTAGAAATCTAATCTCCTGTGAACTCCATTCCTTCCTGAATATTTAACAGGATCACTTTTTCCTTAGCAGGTGAGCTGCGGTCAGGCTTCCACCTGGGTGTAATTATAAGCCTCTACACTTCCCAGTTCTGGGCTCTCAGAGACCTAAAGTTTTTGAAAGTCCCTTTCCCCTCCTTAATAACTGGTTGGCAGCCATTCATCAGAGCAGGAAGCGACTAGGTATGGCTTCTCCTGGCTGCCTTCCTCTCCCCGTTGCTTTGGAGACAAATCAGGGACTCCACCCACTCCTGGCCCTGGGTTCAGAGAACTGGAGATTAGGATGGGAGAAAATATTTCTCCATAGTTTATCGTTGTGTTTTAATTTATATTCATCTGAAGAATGACAGATTAAAGGTTGTGAAACTATCAGGGAAAAACAGCTTCTAAAAATACAGTGTTGCTAGCATGAAGGGCCAGATTTGGAAAAAGGGCGTCTTGCGTTTTTCCCCCAGAGGTGAGAAAACAACAGAGTAATTATCCAGTGAGCGGTGCCGCTCTCAGAGGAGCAGCAGTGCCAAATATTCATGATGCCTACCCACCCACTCAGCTACAAAGGGTCATTCCAGAGGCCTGTAAATAATATTTCCAGATTAGCCAGAGGGGATATGCTGTTTCAGAAAATAAGCAGCATGAACATCCTTTATTTCTTTCCTGGTGGGGCTTCTAGGTCTCTTCGCAGAGGTGACCTGGGCATGCGGGGGCACTGGGCTAGTGAAGTGGGCTGAGCATTGCTGGTGCTGGTGCATGTCTCCTACAGGCCTTCTTCCCTTGTCAGCTGTCCCTTGCGTTAACTTGGGCCTTCCCAACTCCACTCAAGTTCTGAGCCCGTTACTCACGTGGGCCTTTAGCATGTTTCTTAAACTTTCTGAGGCTCAGTTTCCCATTAAAAAAATATATTGAGTAATAATTCCTTTCTCGTGTATTGGTTTGGGGTAAAAAATAAATAAATAAATAAAATATTACAAAGGGCCTAGATGTGGCAAGGTCCCAGTGAATACAATTTTTCTCTTAATAGAAGCAGGTAGGTCACAGGTGGCAAAACTCTTTAATAAAGTGCTTGAAGGAATCATAAATAGTTGAATTTCAGGCCACAGGGAAGATATTTTTGCGCAGGTGAAATTTTCTCATGTCCTTCAAATTCTAGGAGATGGCTATCTCTTCAGCTTATTTGTAGGGTCAGCTCTCTATTGTTATGAAGTGGAAGAAGGCCTAGATGGACCACAGTTATTGTTTTTAGAGTCTACAGTGCACTTTCAAAAGCACACTTGGCTTTATCAAGCAGCCATCAGTACCACATGCATTTTGTAAATGACAAAAAAAAAACCAGAAGTCAAGGTTAAATCTCTTTCTCAAGTGATGGAACTGGGACCTCTAAATCCTGTTTTCCTCCCTCCAGAAAGATGTAATGAGGAATTCATCCCTCGTTGACAGAAGATGATGGCATAGGGCCCTCACAGAGGGGATCCCCAGGTATTGCCAAAAAATTACTAAAGGGAAGAAGCTTGCTCATCTGTAGACTCACTGGATAATAAGAGGCTGAAAACAATCCCAGGATTTTTTTCTGTCTTGAAACTTTTCCCTCTCTTAAGACCTGGTCCCTTCGTGCCAAAGGCCCCAAGCCTGGGCTTCACTCCTCGGACATATTGCAGAGGATAGGGCAGGTCAGACAGGCAGCCGCCGATGATTTCAAACAGAAACTGGAAGGCAAAGGAAGCCTAAAAGGAGCCTAATCGAAAACAAAGACATTCTTACAGGGTGCTGACAGGATGAACATGAGAGCGACTGTTGCGAGCCCCTAGCACAGTGCCCAGCGCCTAATAGGGAGTTAGTTGATAAATAGTTGTGGATGCATGGCAAAGATAAGAAAACCGAAGCATACTGTAACAACGTGTAATTCAATGGCAAACCCAGTCGTGGGCACTGGTCTCTGCGGATCATCCAGTTTCTGAGTTATTAAGTAATAAGCTGGGATTCAACCCCAGGGATGTTCGACTTGATCCCCTTAGGGATCAAATAGCCTAATGTCTTTAGTTTACTGATGAGGAAACTGAGGCCCAGAGTTTTGGAGCAACTTGACCCAGGCCAGAGTTTTGGAGCAACCTGACCCAGGCCACACCATGACTTGGGGTGGACCCAGGCCACACCATGACTTGGGGTCAGATTTTCTTCTGAGTTATTAAGTAATATAGCTGGGATTCAACCCCAGGGATGTTCGACTCGATCCCCTTAGGGATCAAGTAGCCTAATGTCCTTAGTTTACTGATGAGGAAACTGAGGCCCAGAGTTTTGGAGCAACCTGACCCAGGCCAGAGTTTTGGAGCAACCTGACCCAGGCCACACCATGACTTGGGGTCAGATTTTCCTGACCTCTTAGCCTCCCTGCCACCCCCTCACGAAGCTCCCGACAACATATCCATGACATACCCATGGTAGCCAAAAGGTTACCTCAAACCCCACAAATACCTCAACTGAATTTTTCTAAAATAATTGTTGTGATCAAGTTAAAGTGTTAGAGGCACTGGGAGTGTGGTGGGGGAAAGAAAATCCTGTGAAATCTGCTAATTGCCCATGTTTTTCAGTCCTAGCTCCTGAGAAAGCTGTTTCTGAATGACCGTATGTGCTCTGGAGATGCTATAATTAGTCTGTTTGGGCCAAACTGTTCTAGAACAAGAACCATCAGGTAGGAAATAATAAGACTAATAACTGAGAAATAAAAATGCGGGTAGCTTTCAATGACAAATTGTCTGGAAGCTAATTATTAAGGGACTGTATTTTGCTTCAGGAACATGGGGGAATGCCCAGATTGACTTTATGGCTTTTTCATTTTTAGAAGGTTTTAGGTGCCAAATAAAAGCGATATTGTGACCACTGTTAAAAATAATAGGTACTGTTTATCGAGCACTTACTATGTCCCAGGCACTCTGCAAAGTGGTGTGCACGCATTCTCTTCATTTCATCCTCACTGCAAGCCTGTGAGATGCAGCTAATACTGTCAGCCCCGTTTACGCAAGGGGGGACCTGAAGTTCTGCAGGTTAAGTCATTTATCAACTTAAGGTCATTTAGCTACTAAGTATTACAACTGGGACTCAAACCCAGGGGTGTTGATGCTAAGCCCCAGAGTCTCACTCACGAGGGCCCTAAAGTCGGCATGTGTGTGCAGTCAGAACTACCTTGAAAATCTCTTCATCACTCGTAAAATATGGGATTCTGCCATATGTTTCCCAGTTGGTCATTGGACGAAGGCATTTCCTTAAATAAGGGGCCAGGCTGTGTGGATTGTAAGTGTCTTTGTATGCCGGAATCACACTCAGATGCTCACATGACGCGGGACCTGCAGGAGGGAAGTGAGCCTCATCTTTCATTTCATACCTACTTCAGACACGTGCTCACCAAGTGTCCTGGCGAGTGGAACCACCCCTTGGTTTATTATGTGTCGCTATTTCCTTCTCTCTTGTGCTTGCTCACTGGTTGTTTGTTTGCCAGTCACCTATAGTTGAATTCTTTCAAGTTAAAGGCATCTTGGAAGGGATGCCACTAAATTATCCCCGAAGCTTCCAACTGGCAAATGAAACTAATGAAAAGCAAAACAAGTTCTTTGTCTTCCATGGGCCAGAGCTCCGTCTTTCTCAGTCCGTGGAATTTGGTCTCTGACTGCTAGGTGGTGGGAGCAATCCTCTACCACGCTCCCTCTGAGCCTGTTCTCATGTCACACATTCATTCCATGGCACTGACTGCACACAATGCCCAGGTGTATAAGGGATGGGATGTACAAGGCACAAGACCTTACCTTGAGGAGTCACATTGGCTTTAGAGGAGGGGACAGAGGAGAGAACCAACGAACACAGCTTGGACATCTGGGCTTGCAGAAAGCTGAGACAATCCAGTTGCCTGAGTAGAGTGACTAATCATCCTGGTTTACGTGGGCCTGCCTCATTTAATACCAAAAGTTCCACAAACCGGGAAATCCCTCAGTCTGGGCAAACCGAAAAACTGATCACCCTACACCTCGCCCAAGGAGATGTGGAAGGGATGCTCAGAGTGAGACTGATTCAAAGAGTAGGACCTGTGTAGGCACATAACAGGGAGAGAAAGAAGGAGCCAGGCAGAGGGATGGAGGTTAAGTCTCCTTTAAACCAGTTTTACCCACCCCCACCCCATCCAGGGGACCATCACAGCTCTCTCCTGGCTGCTGCCTCCCCACGGGTCTCCTGGCTTCCATTCTTGCCCCCTCCCAGTCCATCAGCAGCCAGAGTGATCATTGGAGGATGCAAAGCTGAAGTTGTCATTCCCCTACTCCACACCCTGTGATAGATTCCTGTTATTCTGGGAGAACTCAGCTGTAAGACAACCTTTGGCCTGTAGGGAGGGTACTGAATGATATGGTCCCTGCCTGCTTTTCAGCTGCCCCTTGAGCTGCTTCCCTCTTTCCTCTCCACCCTCCTGCTATGGTGGCTTTGCTCAGTTCCTAGAACACATCTCACTCTTTCTCCACCCGGAACCTTGACTTGAAACCCACTTCTTCTCTGTTAGCCTAGGTAACTCCTGTATGCCATTCAGGTTATAGCATAAATGTCACTTCCTCCCGGTACTCTGTAGCATTCTCAGTCAGTGGACTCCATTTGCAGCTGATTTTAAGTAATTAATTACTTTTGAATTAGGGGCAGAAGGTGTTTTGAGAGGCAGTGTCACCCCATGGAAGGGGCATGAGCCTGGGAGCCAGATTTCCTGGGCTCAGAACTTGGTGCTGACTCTTACTGGCTGTGTGACCTTGGGCAAGTTATTTATCCACCCTGTGCCTCGGTTTCCCTGTCAGTAAAAAGGGATAAGAGTATCCATCTTAGTGAGTTATATGAGTTAGTATAGGTAAAGCTCTTACTAGCACCATGCCCGGCTCATAGGAAGACCTCTATGAGCATTTGTTACATAAATAAGATGAACTGCTCCCAAACATTTTGCTCACACCTCAGAAGTGGCATCTATCATGTTGCATGTGATCAGATGTGCTTGTCTCTCCTTCCCCTCAATTGTAAGTTCCTTTTAAGGGCAGGGACCAGAGCTTAGGCATCGCTCTGTATGTCGATGCCCAGAAAGGTGCCCAGTGCACCGTGGATGATCGACAGAGCTGGAGAGGAATAACACATGATGAAGAAGAGTTGAAATGCCAGGGACAGAACCAGATACTAGAGGCAAGCCTGCATGCTTAAGTGCCCATACCTGTCAGAATGGCAAGCAAAAGACAAGGTCAGAGGGGACGCTCCTCCAGGGTTTTAGTGGCCTGCCCCCTCAGGTAGACGCAACACTCCTAGTAGATTCACCCAAAATTTCCATAGAAATTTACTCCGACAGCTCTGTCCTCAAGAAGAGAACCCATGTAGGACATAAATTTTAAAACAGACAATAAGACTCAAAGAGTGATCTGAAATGGCTAGAAACGTCACTTAAAAATGCCCTTTTTAAGTATGGAGGGAATTAAGACATTTGATTAACAGATAAATCTTTCAGAGAATAAATTAGAAAATACTCAGTTTTCCACCTTTAATAGCACTTTTTGCAGCGATATTAAATTACCAATACCAAGTAGGAAAAAAAGGGGACTCATTACACAAAATTGATTTAGGACAACTTGCTAAGAGATATTTTTACTCAATGAGCATGGTATTATTGGAGGCAGCTGTGCTTTTTATCTCCCCAAATTTACTTAAAAAATAGATGGAGAACAATCTTTCTGCTTTATATCTGTGGTTTATTTTTGGGAATGGATCTGAATGCTAAAGAGTATATGGCAGTGAAAGAGACACAATGAAGGGACACAGGTTACCCTCTTCTATTGTGACACCTGGGACCCCTCCCTCCCCCATCTACGACTCTAGTGGGGTGTGTGTGTGTGTGTGTGTGTGTGTGTGTGTGGTGTTTCTGGGGAAACTTTGATAGGTGCAAAATCCTCTTCTATCTTCAGGATCACAAGAATCTCTCTAAACTGCAGTGCCAATGTGTCAGTTGCTTACTTGTCAAATAAGAGTCCCCTTGATTTGGAAGAAATCCTAGAATAGGTCTCCCCAACTGCCACCTCATGGTCTGCAAAACTTTTGTTACCGATGGTCACTTCTTAATTTTTAGTAGCCTGGCATTGGGCAGAGGGAGTGTTATATCTGAACCTCTACATAGTCCGTATGATTTGCATTTTGTTTTAGTAATGATAAAAATGAATTAAAGATAATGTAAAATATTTGCTCCTTTTTGAAGAATAGAGTTGGTTCGCTTTGAAGCATTTAATAAGTGCTCATTCTATACCCATATCATTTTATAAATACGGAGATCATAGTTGAGGTTGGAAATCGCCCTTACTTCCTAGAGACCTACCCAGCTGCCATCCCACAGAGTGAACGATTTCCCTAACGTAGCCCTACGTAAGGTTATAAAGCTGGCCGGGGTCTGAGAAACCATCCACCCAGTCTGTGCAAGGCTCCGAAGAGAAGTGAGTCACTCAAGAAGGCCCACTTAATGGTAGAATCAGGTCTCAAAAATAAGTTTCCTGATTTCTCACCCTAAATCCTTTCAAAAGTCCCTAAACTAGGGGTGAGGGAACGATGTTGACCATTAGCATGACACACACCACAAAGTTTTCCACTTGCTATAGATGTTTGCCATAGAATGTTGCCTCAGAAACATGGGATGCGCTTATCAGCGGGTTGGAGAGGACACCCAGCTAAGTAACCACCTGCCTTTCCTGAAATGTTTCTTACCACCTAAGAAGTAGGTGTTACTTCCCCACTTTATAGGTGAAGCAATGAGGCCTAGAGAGGGTAGGTAACTTATGGAAGACTCAGGGTCTGCCTGACTCTAAAGCCTGAAGAAGCTCTTCCTAGGACTCCCCATAAGTAGACAAGCCTGTGCAAAAGATGACTTGACTATGTGAGGTAAAGTGGGATAGAGCATGAGCTGGAGAGAGGAGATAAGGCCAATGGTAGCTGGCCGTCACCTGACTTAATTATGATTATTTTTAAAGAGTGTACCTGCAGTGTGTAGACTGCCTCTAAAAGGGGATAGAAGAAAGAACTACAATTAATTGCCTCTGGGACAGATATCAGGAGGCCAGGGACTGCGCTGGGAGGGACATTTTTCACCATACACCATTTTGTGCCTTTTATAAGTGTGTACACGTGAATGTATTACCTTATTAAAAATAAATAAAATTTTAAGAGGAAAGGAGGGGGATGACAAAACATGTATTTGCTAAAGAATTCAGTCTGTACAAATGGGACTACAAAGCAGAGTGACAAGTCTCTTCCTGCCTCTAGCCCCCAGGCCTTCCTGCCATTGACCCTCTGCCATCAGCCATTGCTATTTTTCTAAAGACACTTTTTGGACATACAAGCATACATGTGTACATGTCCTGTTTTGACATAAGTTAGATTAGGCTGTACATCCTGTATCGCTTAATGTATCTTGGATGCTACTCCACATCAATACATACAGGTCTAATTCATTCATTTAAATTGCTACATAGTGTTCTTCTATGCCGATGTCCAATGATTTATTTATTTGGTTCCCTGACTAGACATTTAAATTATTCCTAGTCTTTGCTACTATAGATAACCCAACAGAGAATATTCTTAATATGTCTTTCCATACACGTGCAGGTCAATCTGTAAGGTAAACATTTAGAAGTGCAATTGCTGGCTCATTGGATATTTGTGTGTCTTTAATTATTAAAAATTGTATATGCAGTCTAAAATTGTCGAGAGTGCCATACTGTCTCCTGAAGAGGTTGTACAATTACTCTTCCACCACAAGGCAGGATGATATCAGTTCCTCACAAACAGGAAAGTTTTCTGTAAAGTGGAGCAAACATTCTATGGAAGAAAAATCTTTAGAGACACAGCATGTTCAGTTGAGAGCTGTAAGGATTGGGGCCTGTCTAGGACAGGGTCAGGAATCTAAAAACTCCGTAGGCATTTGACCCTCTCCGTGAGGACTGGGCTTTCCCCTCATCAGTCAGTCCGTGGATATTTATGTAGCATCCATTGTGTGCCATGCACTTTACCAGGAGCTATAGGGAGCTCCAGAAATCAAAGACTCTGGAACTGCCCTCAAGAAGCTTGTGGGCACCTGAGAAATCCTTTATGAGAAGAAAAGTGACATCGCAAGGCTGCGAGCTCAAATTCTACGTGAGGCTTACGGACAACAAATGTCTAAACAGTTAGCAGGGAGTCAGCTCATTTTTTAGCTGGTGTGGTTTTAGGAAGGCTTTTTAGAGGAAACAGAATTTGATGTTGCTTTGAGGAATGGATAGGATTTTGCCAGCAATTACACTTCTAAAGAGGAATAGGGTGAGTGTTAGAGGCAGGGGACAGATTCTTAATTTTTAAACAACAATTAATTTGCTCTGACCACATGCCAGATACTGTGTGAGACAGTCATTCATTTGCTCAAGAAACATGTCCTGCATGCCTATTGCGGGCCAGGCACTGTCCTAGGAGCATGGGGAACTTAGATTTTAGGCACTTTCATACGTGTATGCCTCATTTTACAAATTAGCAAACTGAGGTCCACGGAGGTTAAATGACTTGCCCAACGTCACCTAGCTAGTGAGTGGCTAAGCTGAATATCTGACATTTGTCTTCTGATCCCAATTGTGGTGTTTTTCCTTGCTAACTGATGGAGAGAGAGCAAAGGCACAAAAAGAGAAATACAGAAGACGCATTTGGGAGGCAAAATATAGGTCATTCTATGAAAGAGAAATTGGGCACCAGACCTGAGATCTATTTTAGTTGTCCAAGCTGCATACCCTTGTAACAAAATAATTCTGTAAGAAAAGAGGGCATTTCTGTGGCCTGAAATTTAACGCCTCATGCAAGCGATATTTATTTTTTTCTGCAAATTATAATCTGCATTGACATTATTAAGGAAATCACATGGACCCAGCAAAAAATGAAGAATTCAATTGATTATTTTTATTGCTGTAGAAGTCCTTTGTTGGCGGGCTGGGCAGAGACCCAATTTCATTTGCTTGTAATATTGCAAACGCTGCTAATTGCCTATCTTGAGGAAAGGACAGAGACAAAGGAACAATCAAAGGTATTTATTAGAAATTCTGTTTGGACAAATTAGCTTCACATTTCAGTGGCCTTCATCTCGGTGCCAAACACCAAAACTCCATGCGTTAATAAATGACAGTCATGACATCACCTTTCCTACTGTTTGTACACTTGTTTCTGGCAATATCTCTAAAGTACCATTGGATTGATTATTTTCAGGCTGATTTCTTTTTTCTGCAGAGGTTGAACTATCAGTGGATTGCCATTCAATTCAATTTAGTAGTTATGACAGCTGGAATAACTACATTGCATCTTAATGTGTGTGTCTCATGTATAAATCACATTGTTTGCCAAGCGATAATGAGCAGAGAAGCTGCTAGGAGACTGAAAATCAGTCCTCGATAGACAACTGGATCTTGTAGTCTGGAAAGTGAGAATTCACGGAATATTTTAGAGTCCAACGGGCCCCGGCTTCAATTCTGGGGCCAGGGCCCATCAGAATGTGGGCCACGTGGTTGGTGCTTAATGAATCTTTATTGACATGACGATAAAGATTCATTAAATAAAATCTTTTGAACGTTTATAAAAGTTGCCTTAACTCTTTAATCTGATGTACATTTTTCCATCAATTAATTCTTTCATTCTTGAGAGCTCGCTGTTGGAGGTATGAAGAATCATGCATAGTCTCTGCCTACTGAAATATAATTGTGTAAAAGTTACAAAATAAGCGCATGGTAATCCCAGCAGAGCAAGGTGGGAAGTGGTCTGGGCATGAAAGCAGTGTCCTTGGGAGAGATAGCATGCCATATGCTTAGAACCAGACCCTGAGTTTAACCTTGGCTCCTGTGCGTACCAACTAGATGACCTTGGACAATATGTATAACCTCCCAAAGTCCTAGTTTTCTTATCTGTGAGATGGGGATAAATCACAGTAACACCTACATGATGGGGCTGTTAGAGGAGTAAATGAATGAGAGCTTATAAATTGCTGGCACTCAGCTCAAGAGATGCAAGTTATAATAATAATAATAATAATAACAACAATAACAACAGAGAGATGCAAGTTATAACAACAACAACAACAACAACAACAACAATAATTTCTTCTTGAGGTTCAGTTATTACTTTTAACTTGGTGTCAAGGCAGGTGGTGGTGGTGGCTTTCAGAGATGGTTTGGGCGAGGCCAGGCTTGGATACAGTGAGCTGTGGGGAGGAGGTGGATCTTCTGAAGGCAGGAGCTGAAAGCCAGAATCTGGGTAGGTAGGTATGGGGTGAGTGCAGGGTGTAGGTCCCTCTGATTGGAGCGAGGGGAGGCGAGATGAGAGAGGGGAGGTGGATTGGATCATGGAGGGACTTGTGGACACCTGCAGACTGTCTTGTGGTTCAAATTTTCCCTAAGAATTGGGCCAGTCCTCATAGGTCAAGGGGAAGTGATATGGTGAAAATCAGTTGCTTGAGGCTTGGCTCCCCTGGAGATGAAGTATTTTATCCTAAAATTGAAATACTATCACTATGTAGCCAGGCAATTTTCTAACTCTCACGTCATCCATCTCTAAAACTGTGAGAGCTTCCAACAGAGGCAGTCAGGGTGAGTGGAGACACATCTTCCACAGGCTTAAAGGGAGAAGCATTAGCAATGATATTTGAATTCTTTAATTTTCTTCTGGGTGGAATTTTGTGTCCTTTAATATGACATAGTGAATATTTCCCCCCTAAATTATTAGATTTCAAAAGCTCTTTGGCGCATAAAATATCTGTAAGCCCCATTCCCATCTCCTCTTTCTCAGCCCTTTCTAGTTAAGTCCCCAGGATCCTGGTCCATTGTGGATGAGGCATGGCAGTTGTCTCACCTTCTTTCATTTCTTTCTTCAGCTATAACGTGGCTCATGGAGCCTCAGAAGCACCTTACCTCAACAAGAGAAAGGTAAGGCAGATTTTGTTTACAAAGGTAGGAGATGGCCAAGCCCCTTTCCTCCCTGGAAGAAACTCTACAGGCAACCTGCTGGCTTCATCATGCAACACCTGTGGACTACAGATGAAGGGAAAATACCTTTAAAAAGAAAATGTAAAAGAGCAGGGGTGAGGTGTGGGGCGAGAAAACACCATGGTTGTACAAAACCAACTCTTCTGAGACAACGCGCTCTTGGTTGGTGCAGTTTAGATGGAATGAGCCTGATTGTTGCCGGGGTGCAGGAAGAACTCTGGGCGTAGTGCAATCCAACAGAAAGGGAAAGGCTATGGAGTTCAAGGCTAACCGAACTTTCCTCTGAACTGACTGCTAACAGGCAGCAATTGTAGAACATTTTATGGCTCCCCAAACATTTTATAGCGTCCACCTGATTCTGCCCACAGCCTTGTGAGGAAGGAGGTCTCAACCTTGTTTCGTAGGTGAGGACACTGAGGCTCAGAGAGGTTAAAAGGCTTGTCCAAGATGTCACAAAGCTAGCACCTGGCAGAATGGGTGCTTCTGAGTCCAACTGCAAACCCCGTGCTCCTTTCACACAACCAAGGGCACTAAGCTGCTTGCTGTGCAGCCAGCAGAATGGGGTCCAGACCTGCTGATGGCTGGACCTTGGCATCTTAGCTCTCGTGAGTCACTATAACTATTTGGGCCTCAGTTTACCCAACTGAATGGAGGAGAGGATTGACTCCAATTTACATTATGATGTTTAGCCCAGAAGGAAGGCATAACTACTTGGCACACAGAAGAAATCAAGAGAAACCAGTCTACTCTGACATGTGAGTGACAGTAAAGGAGTTAGATCTGGACTCAATATAAGGGAGACTTTGTTTTCTTTTCTACAAAATGGTGACAAATAATCCACATCAAGGGTGGAGGCGGGTGGCATAAGAAATGCATGTAAAGCACTCTTTACAACTCGCTAATGGTCAGGATGCCCCTGAAGGAACTGTCCCATCTCTCCCTTCACCCAAGATCCCCATGTTCCCTGCTCCAATCCCTGGAACTTTCAGCAGAGGAAGGACAGGCCCTTCACCATTGATGTGGAAGGACTTTGCATCAAGTGGCCTAGATGTTGTCTTTTCACTCCAAGAGTACCATTCCTGGGTGAGTAGATGGATCTGGGGTGGCTGCACCATGTGTGAGCTGACAATGAATCATTTATAAAAAGAGATGGCGAATTTCCTTAACCAGAGTCTCTTCAACACAAGAAAGAATGTAAATCTGCTGTAATCTACCAGAAAAACGGGAGTGATTGGTCCTGACTTGTACAGTTTGAGGATGGTCAGGACACTTGATCTTATCGGAGGCAGCTTGGAACACTGAAAAGAGTGAGACATTTGGGGTCAGGGAACCTGGGATGGAGCCCTGCCTTTGTCCCTTAACCAGCTCCGTGACCTTGGACAGGTCACTTCACCTCTAAGACTCATGTTCATTTTCTCAGTGTTGTTAAAAGGATTGCAGGAGTTGATGTACACAAAGCCCCTCACTGTGCCTGGTATATAGTAAGTACACAGGAAATTTTAGCCAAATCTGTAGCTGAACTAGCCGCAATGTGAGAGAAATATTATTAACTGGAACAGTTTCTTCTCCTCCTACCTCCCGGCTGCATCTTTGGATGCTGTCCCCTGGAGTTCTGTCTGTGGGTTGTCATTTGTTTGCTTGCCTTTCATCCTCCTAAAGTCTCGCTAATCACACAGGAAGTGGGTGGGTAATGGGCTTCTCTGTTGTTCCACTGGCCTCCCAGTGAGTCTTACTGTTTTGCTTTCCTCACCACGGGGGCTTCTCACACCCTCTAATGACTGTTTTCCTTTTAGAAATGACATATTTTTAGACAAAAGCATTTCCTGTGGCTCTCTGGCAGATCTCTGATTTCTCGTCAGTTTTCCCCGCCTCTCTCTGGTCACATAAAACGCACCCTAGCAGCCCGAGTGCAGGAAATGCAGGAACCACATGTTCCCAGCAGCCTTCTCTGTTCTGAGCTGATACCCAGAGCTTGGGGCTGGGCTGCGCGGGGGTGATCTTTGGTTGAGGCGATAGATGTAAGTAGTTGGGACATCCGTGGATATTCCTCTGGTTGCTGTCCTGCCCCTCCCCGGCTGTCCAGCTCCCCTCTGCCAATGTTGGAGGGTGGTGGTGGTGGTTTCAAAGTTACCAACAACACACACCTATATATTAGTTAAACCCAAACTGAAATCACTCTCTTCTCTTACTAATAATATAGACAGACATACTTGGGTTTGAATCAAGTCTTCTTCATTGACTAAGTGAATGATTTAAATGGGCTAAGCCTCAGGTTTTTTTTTTATTTGTAAAATGGATAATATTAGTAAACTAACAGGGTCATTGTAAAGAGTATAAGAAATACAGTATGTAAGCAAAATGTTCAGTACTATACGTGAAACTTAGTTGCTCTCATTATCTTTAATTTAAATAATGATAATAATTTAACCATAACTGCATTTTAAATTTATAGCATTTATAATTTTATAATTTCTTACTTAATTATAATTGTGTATGTGCTTTACTCCCCTCTCAGACGATGAGGCCCTTGAGGGAATAGGCCAGATCTTCTCCACTTCTGAATGCAAAGGGCAGAGTGAGCTCCCAGTAAAGGTGTGGGGATGAGGAGTGTGGCCCAATGCTTGTAGGACTCCTACGAGCTTACTTACATTTGTTAAGTATGGAACGCTCGCAGCCTGTGCAGGGACACTGTGCAGACACGGAGGAAGGTAACGAACGAGGAAAGAGACACGACGGGGCGCTGCCCCAGGGAGCTTCAGTGGGAAGACAGCAAGAGCCAGAAGGACTGGGGCCCAGGAGATGTTCAGGAGAGGGAAAAGGCATGTGGCTGGACTGGCCAGAGGAGCCCTGCCAACAAGAACAGCTAGAATTGGGTGAGGGGGGAGGTGGGAGGAGGACCTTCAGGTACCTACCCTTTCTAAGTCTCTCTACACGGGGAGGATTGGATAGTCATTCATTTCTCTTTGGTTTAGTTAATTTATTCAATTGATTCATGTTTTTGGAGCATGGACTCTAGATAGTTCATTTAGACAAATCTTCATTCACTATTCATCTCTCTCCTGTATCACTGTGACATGTGTGCAGCACTCAGATTGACCCTCCTCCCTCCGTGGCCATGATAGACATGGCTAACGGGTCACAGCCTTCCTCTACACAAGCCCGGTGTCATCTTGCAGTCCTCCCTACAGCAGTCCTCCCCGATGGAATAGGATTGTTACTTGAGCTGAAAGCCACTTACCACCTTCGGCTTAGATTCTTAGATCACTGTGTACATCTGGAGGCTTCCATAAATTTCAAAGGCTTATAATTTCCCCCACGAAATGTTACCACGCTTCAATTCTTTCCAATTTTCTTTATGGAAGCCCATTTGAAAGATAGGCAGACAAATGGACAAGTCTCCAAATGGACAAGTCTCCACCTCTATCTACTCATATTCGGAAGGTGTTTGGAAAGATCTAAAGTTTCGGCTTTGCATGACAGGGTTAAATTGATTCTTTCTGTATTTTTGTTTTTTAAAATTCTGTATTCAGCAAGTATTTCTTTCTTAATAGAAAAAGAAACATTTCGTAAGCATGTATTTTATTTTAAAAGTTTAAAAAAGTTATTCAGCAAATAAATTAAAAGCTGATCTTTGTGTTTGTGCATGTGAAATACCCTCTTTTATGAAAAAAAAAATTCCCATTTACAGAGTCTTTTAAAATTCAAAGAACATATTATATAAAGATAATAAGGATGATGGAAAGTCATCCAGCATTGAAAAGGATGTTTACTGGGGGTAACTGATTTTTTAAAAAAATTCCAAAACAGTTTTAAAAAGATAAATTCTAGGTGGAGGTAAATTTACTGTGTAGCAAATCAAATTAAAACTTAGCTTCTCACTTGTAAGACCCTTTGTTTAGTTTTGCATTTGTAATTCTGTATTCTTTTCCTTAAAGTAAGCCTTCTCTCCTCATCCCCAACTATATGGGGCTTCAAACCACACAAAATATGGCTCTGCCCCTGAACAGAGAGAAGTTCTTCTTGGTCCGTTCAGGGTTCAGTGTCCACCAACTCCTCTGTTCTCTTCAGGAAGGGCTGGGGAGGGAGCACTTCTTTCCCAGAGCCCTATTTCTTAGTAACTAGAATCTACAGGTCATGTTTGTATCAGAAGGCAGGATTATATCTATTGATGGTGGCCTGAAAAGGCTGGGAGCAGCCTCTGCTCTGGTCCGTGAACATGGTGGCCGGTCCTGTGGTGAGTGAAACAGCCCCAGCTTCCAGCCTCCTTACCTGAGTAAGGTGGGCAAGGTGGGGTATCCCTTTTTGGAAGCTACTGATTTCACCTGAGAGGGAATGGAGCAGAAGGCCTCACTATGGCCTTGAGCCCATCAGATTCTCCTGCCCCTCAAAAAAAGTCAAAAGGCTGACACTATGCTCTTTCTTTGGTTTCTTTATTTTATGTATTGTTGTGACACTATTGGGCCCGAGAGTGAGCTTAGGAAGCTTAATACTCCAACATGCTCATAAAACTATTTTCTTTTATCCCTTCTAAGTTATTAGAAGAAAAATAAAAGCTTTAGCAAGTCAAAGTTTAATGTTTATCACACCTTGTCATTACCTTTTTAGATGGTGCAGGATAGCCCTGGGTGTGGACGGGGGCAGCAAAGCTGAGATGTATAAAGTAAATACCCTGTACAAATGCTAGCTGCCGTGTGAATAAGTGGGTGATGGAGCATTTGACCGGGCAGAGGACCCAAGTGCCAAAGGAAGGCAAGGAATCAATTTATGGCAAGTAGATTATAAAGCACACTAACCTTGATAAGGTAAAAATACTCCTGGCCTGGTAGAGTTCCATTGAGACTGTACAGGGCAGCTCTGTAGTTCTGTGGTTCTCAATCCAGGCTGTCTTTACAACTGAATACTAACTGGTCTGGGATGGGCCTTTGTGTTATTTTTAAAGTTTCTTAGATGATCCTAATGTGCATTCAGGGGTGAGAATCTCTCCACAATTCAATAGTATCAGTAGATATCAATGACAAATTCCCAGTGAAGATAATGTCATGGGGCTGGAAGGGTTAACTCACGCTGGGGATCACGCTGGAATCTGCGGACCACCCGTCTCAGGAGTGAGAACAAGAGACAAATGATTATACCATAGAGCAGTGTTTCTCAAACTTGAGCTTTCATCAGTCTCCTGGGGGGCTTGCTAAAATCTGGAACGCTGGACCCTATCCCCAGAGCTCCTGATTCATTGGCCTGGGACTCAAAAACTGACATGTGTGACAAGTTCCCAGGTAATGCTGATGCTGCGGGTCTAGGGACCACACTTTGGAAGTTACTGTCATAGGAGACACAGGTCTTGGTTCTGAGAGACGTTGCTAGGGAAGAGTAAAGAGCTAGACTCTAAGAGACGGAGGACCTGGATTCAAGTTCTGGCTTTGCTGTGGCTTGCGCATGTGTTGTGTGGCATTGGGTGATCCATGTGACCTCTCTGAGCCCAGTGCCTTCATTCGTAATCTGAGATAAGACGAGTTTCTCTGCCTATCCCTTGAGGTTCAGTGAAATAATTGGTGATAACTCTCATTGGGTACTTACTAGACACCCAGCATTTTCCATGCATTATTTCAATTATTTTTTTCAATTCTTCTACGAAATAGGACATATTACGTTTATTTTACAGGCTTTGAGACTGAAGTTTAGGAAGCTTCAGTACCTTGAGCATTATGTCAGAGCTTCAGTACCAAGAGCATTATGTCAGAGGTGGCTCCAGCTGACCCCATAGCCCAAGCTCTCCACTGCTGAGCTGTCCCTGGCCCTCAGTGGGAAACCCTGAGACTGGCCAAACAAACTTTAGCTGTGGTTTTTCTAAGTGGTGAGTATGATTTGATGTAAGGGAAACCTGGTGGTGGATTACTTTGTAACAGTAAGCAAACCCCAATTAATTCAAGTCTGGGCAGATCAGGAAGATTCCAAGAGAAAACACAACAAAACACATCAATTACCCAGTTACTCTGAAAACAGGCCATTCTTGATAAGATGTAGGCATTAATTAGGAGGAAAAAGGAGCAGAGCAAACAGTCAGCAGAAGACCAGAAGGCTCTTTAACAGCCTGACGGAAGCCCAGGAAACTTCCTCCCAGAAAACTTGGCAGCAGATCACAAATGATGCTCCTGATTCATTAAATCAAAGCAGCCATCTTGGGGGAAAGGGCAGCTTCGAAGCAAGGAAAAAAAAATGCTCATGAGAGGGAACAAGGAAAAGCTACCAAATGGGACCTGATATATGTAAGTCAGAAACTGTGAGCTTAGGAGTAACTGAAGGGAGCTTATAGAGATAAGAGTTCATAATCAAAGGTTTTATACCTCAAATGAGGAAGCCCCTGAGAGATGAGTACATTTGGTCTTTGAGAACAAGGTCCCATGTTCACGGGCGGGTGGGACAGATGATCGCTGAAGGCCATTTCAGCTCTTAGTTCCAATGACCCTCTGTAAGTTAGATTCCTGCTTCATCGGTCTACCAGATTTCTTTTCCCAGGTAAGCAAGCATTTGGGTAAAAATACAATGAATGAAAAAAATTTACCATCAGAAAAAAATTGATGAAATTTCATGCTTAAGTTTATTAGGAAGAAAAGTTGTTAAAACTATTACACATGGGTAGAAATGTTATGTAATAAATGACTATTAAAAATGGGATTGTTGTGAGGAGTCAGATAAGGCAATCGATGTCTGAAAAATCCTTTGAAAACTGGAATTATTAATTATTAGAATAAAGGCATGCACAAAAATTGGGGTAATTCTCTAAATGAAAAAATGTGAAAAGCGACTTTACTTAGTAATTGCAATAACTACCATATAAGTTTTTTATATGATATGGAAAGAGAAAAAAAAAATCCTTATGAATTCCAGGAGGTAAAATACTCAGCGAATGGTGATGACGGAAAGGAGCCATGTGAAAAGGGGCAGAAAAATAAAAGATGACTTTCAATGTAGACAAGGTCATTATGTGTTTAGCAACAAGTAAACCCAAACAATATATAAAGTGGTTGGCTCCAACCTAATGGGTATGAACCAGAGAAGAATTTCAGTTTTCGTAGTCTGTTTCTCACCTGTGACACTAATTTGGTCAAAATAGTTAATAAAGTATTTAAAACAACTCTAAAGTCTTAGAACTTAAAGGAGGCTTAGAGATAATGTAGTCTATTGATAAATTTTGAGAGAACTGAGGCCCAGAGAGCTAAGAGACTTGTATAAGGTGGAAAACATTAGTCTACCTTTCATGAAACTAGATTTCTGATAAAGGCTACCTTAAAGAGTGTGGGGGTTTCTAGAACCTTTTTAAGTTGGTGAAGTGAAAGGTTGACCGAATATTCCTTCAGAATGCCCTACTGCATTGCCATAAAAGACAAATCACTGAGGTGGGTAGATAGTAGGATTTTCCAAATAATCTTACATAAGTGGTTCTTAATAAATCACACTGACAGAACTTCATAATGAAATCACAAGTGAGTTTAACACAGGCATAATGATGACAGCTCAAACATTTGTTGGTTTAGGGAGTAAGTCTTCCTATTTTAGAACTGGTATTTAATCTTAGGTGATGGGGATCAATAGAACATCAAAGGATTTTTAGATATCCACCAGAAGATCTAACTCCTCTGCCCCTGTGTTAATTAGAAGCAACAGATAGCAGGGGCTATGATTTTCCCTCTAGTTTCATGTGCGCCTATACCTAGTTCACACAGTACAGAGAGTAGAGAGGACAACGGAGGACAGGGAGCTTTAGCATTCTTTGGGAATGTTACTGGTGATGATTGCACCTTTTGACACTAACTTCCCTGTCTTCGGACTGCCGAGACTTGTCTGAGACTTCTTGCTCTACCGATTCCCACTCTTTGTCAGACACTTGGTCTTTGTCTCTTCTGTCCAGCCCAGCTCTGCATGTCAGTAATTTCCTATAATCTTTATTTAATTGGTCACTTTAATCTCCCATTTGAAACCTTTGAAACCTTTCCCTTTGTTTACATGGAACTTCATGGAATTCTTTTTAAGTGGGTTTTTTTTTTTTTTTTTGAGTCTTAAATCTCCATTAGGACTATGTAAGAGCAGAGTCTGTGTCAGAAGCCAGGGTAAAGACTGTCAGCATTCATATGTACCAACTGCAAGTAAATATAATCAATAAAACACATCCTACTCCAGAGCGCAAAGAGCTGAGGTTAGGGAGGCAGTAAAGTGAGGGAAACTATCCCTTCTGATAGGTAGGT
The DNA here is from genome assembly GCF_000325575.1 of Pteropus alecto. Taxonomy (NCBI): domain Eukaryota; kingdom Metazoa; phylum Chordata; class Mammalia; order Chiroptera; family Pteropodidae; genus Pteropus; species Pteropus alecto. Next base: position 15,459,343 of record NW_006442109.1, read on the forward strand.
TGGGAGTGATATGGGCAAATGTAGGGCATATGTGACAGTCCTCTTCTTCCTCTGGTCCCTGGTGGGATAAGATATAGAAACTCCAATACCCAGAGAAATGATAGAGCTGCATAATAGGGCTTTTCTTTAGTTCAGTGCAAACCACTAATAGTGATATTCTTTTATTTGGACTTTAAAGGTAAAGTAGAAGAAAGGTCCCATCTGTTTTGATGCCTGGTAAAGCCACTGAAAGTTCTAGGAAAACAAGAAGGTTGGGAGGGACTGACCCCAAGAAGGTTGAAAGTGAGCTAGAAAATTGCATTTTACTCAAATTTGAGAGGACTCAAGGACTGGCTTAGGCTGAGGTAAACAGCTGCTAAAGAACAGTGGTTCAGATGCTTAATATTCATATGTCTTTAAATCTTGCTCTAAATAAAATGCTTTATTTGTACTAGTTAAATGTTTGCCATTCTGTGCTCTTTTAGTGAAAGCCCTGTTGAGCTCTAGTTGTGTGGGAAAGCAGGCTAGACTTTGGCTCCACTCACCATGTGGATGGGGAGTTACATTCTTCGGAGCCTAGTTCAGTCACTCTGGTGGCACCACCCACCCACAGGTGTCTATCGCACTTAAATTTACCGGCATCACCAACATAGGAAAACTAAGTTGCAACCAAGGCCAAGGTACTGAGAGATGGAAAGGGACACATACACAGAGGAATAAAAACTCAAGTAGGTGGCAAGTGTGTTTTCCTTTCATCATGATCTATTTTAATACAAAATAGTGCTCTTGGCAATTCCCCGCACCCCAGAATGAAAGCTTTAGATTTCAAATAGGGTTATATGCCTTTCATCTGTGTTTTTTCTACTGTTCTATTTTCTGATCCATTACTTTCATCTTTGAAACCTGTCATTGTGACTCTTGTATCAATGTAACTATCATTCAAAAAGCTTTTTACTCTTTGGGTTAGAAGTGTTTAATATCAGGCAATTTAAATGATTTTATTTGTATCGACCTCATATTCGAGAGTCATGTAAGAAGTACTATGAAATCAAATGTTTAAAGATAATCGGTACCTTTATTTGATTTTTCCCCGCAGATGAGCACAACAAGTGAGGGTTTCCAAGGGATTGATGGTAAAATGGAAAAGTTGGTAAGTACCCAAAGCTGGTAAGTACCCTCAGGGAAAGGGCGGGAGCGGGGCTGGAGGGATGGGACTGGAGAATATGAATACAGGCTCCATCTCAAAGGAGAGTGGAGGAGATCTGATGAATTTTCCTCTCTCTTTCCTGGAGAGAGGAGGAGCATGACTGACCTGGGGAGAAAAGGTGAAGGACTTTGAGATGAAGGTCAGTCTCCTGGGACGTGTGTGTGTGTGTGTACGTGTGTGTGTGTGTGTGTAATTGTAATAAGCGAAGAAGTAAGGGGTGTAGGGTGGGTGAGGGGGAGACGTTTTTCCCATTTGAAACCTATGATGCTTTCACTGGGTTAGAAACGATAATTACCAGTTTTCCTTACTCTTCTCTCCTCTCTCTCACACACAGAACAGACTGACCCCCAGTCTGACCAGACATTTTAAAAAATTAGATCGCCACTAAAGCACTCCAACCCGACACCTGGTTTTGTTCGTTTTGGTTGTGAGGAGGTGCCAGCCCAAGACACTTGGCACTTCCTTTCTCTCCTTCCTTGGTCCCCCAAGCTCCTGTCCGAGATGACCCAGTGGTGGCACCTGCTTGGGGGCCAGGGCGAACCATGAGGCGGGAGTCTGTCCTCTACAGTTTGTCTTCCGTGATTAGAGCACCCCATAGATAGCAGAGAAGGAAACAGCTCTTCGGGGTGGTCCTGACTATCTATCTGCGGTCAGGGGTGAGGATCAGGCTCACGTCCCTCTCTCCAAACTGCCTGCTGAAGTATAGTGAGAGCACAGAGAGCTTTCTGTGACCCCCAAGTCAAACTGATATGCTTCTTTATACTTCAGAGTCTACTACATGTGTGATCACAGCTCTCTCTATTAAGGCAGCAGAATGGGTGCTAGAGAGGAGTGTTCGGAGGGGCTGAGCCCCTTTCCAAGATCACAGAGCCCATTGAAATGGGCATCCAGACTACAGGCCCAGCAGCCTTCTTTGCTCTAAGTGAGTATTAAGTCAGGACTCTGGAGTAAATAACGCATGATTTCCCTCCCATCCCAGTGGTCCACAGAAGACAAGAACAAAGCAGCCAGGCAGGGAGGCCCTTTGCCTCCCTGAGATGAGTGTGTCTCATCTATCCCGGGGAACTGGCCCCTGGCTCCCACTCTCTGTAACAGCCAGAGGTCCCCAGTGCTGCTCTAGCGGGGTTCCTGCTAGGAGGGAATAGTTGGAATCACCTTCTTGGATTCTCCTACAATAACTTTGAAAGCAAAGATGAGTCTGCAGTATTCTGGGGGCCACTTAGCAATATGGGAATGATTCAAGAACTTGTGCAAGTGTCGATGAGTACCAAGAGTAACCCCGCTGACTTGTCTCAGTAGGCAGGGCCCAGCAGAGAAGCAGAGCTGGGCTGGTCCTTGGAGGGGTTCTGCAGGCCTGCTCCCTCCGTCTGGGCCTGCAAAGGCTGGAACTCAGCCAATGGATTCCCACTGGGACTGTCTAGGAGGCGGGTAATGTGGAGTGGCCTCTGAGCCAGGGCTGTGCCCCTCCCATACAAGAGGAGAAGGCCAAGAGCTGCCATGCAGGTGAGAAAAACCAAATTGGAAATTACTCTGCTCCACAGAGCCTCACTTCTAAGGTGCTGGTTCCTGTTCAGCTAGCCAATCCCTGCCCTGCTTCAGCTCACTCCTGCCGTGCTTAGAATTAATTTGTCTGAGTGGGAACAGAGCAGGGGAGGGACATTTATTTCTTTGGCTTTGATTTGGGGTTCAGTCAGAGAAGTGTGTGTGTGTGTGTGCACGCGCGCGTGTGAGATAGAGAGAGTGTGAGTGTGTATGTCTAAACCAATGGGATAGATTACAGACAAGGCAGAAAGTGGAGCAGTGGTACCAACTCTTTAAGAAAGATACAAAAAGCCTTTATGATCCTGTTTAGTGGGATGAGATTGGAGCCAGAGGGACCCCTCTCCTAGACCCAGATTCTTTGATTCATTCAACCCATCAATCATGTTAATTTACACGTCAATCATGTTAATAGACTTAAATCATACATTGTAGCACCCACTACATGGATGCACTGTGCACAGATTGGTCTAAAGCCCAGCCTCTTTCTGCCTTCAGAGTGCTCATAGTCCTATAGGGAAGGTGAAAAGATGAACAAGCAGACCAAAGATATATAATAAACACAGCGTGATACATCTAAGAAACAGGTAAAGAAATAATAGAAGCAAAGAGGATGGTCGGCCTGACTCTGGGGGGCAGAGGAATGACGTTTGGTTGTGTCTTGGATGAGGTGTGGAGGCCAGATGGGTAGGAGAAGAGATGTGTGAGCAGGACACATTCCAGGACTCCGAGGAGCTGGCCTGGAGTGTGAGGAAAACCGTGGTAGGTAGGTGTGGAGGGGTGGACAGAGCAGCGTGAAAGTTTGAAGTAGGAACTGAAGTCTGGAATTTGAAGGGAATGTGGACCAGGGAGAGGAGGAGGCATCTTAAGAAGGTCAATGTGAATCAAAGGCAGATTCACACTGACCTTCTTAAGATGCCTCCTCCTCTCCCTGGTCCACACTCCCTTTGGCACATAGGCAGTAGGCAGTATTGCATGGAGATTAGGAACACGGGCTCTACACTAAGATTGCTTGAGTTCGAATCCTCCCTCTGTTGTCTGTCTCTGCTGCAAAGGATAAGTCAAAGCGAGACACAAGCTCTGTGACCCGGGCCAAGTTCTTTTGCTTCTCTAAGCTTCAGTTTCATCAGGAATGATGATTATGGCAGCGGGTCATTGTCAGGACTGTGCAGTTGAGCACTTGGTGGGATAACTGGCATAGACCTTAGTAAATGTCAGCGTTTATTACTGTTATTATTCTAGTTCAACTCTGAATGCTCTGAGTTTTTCCTTTGAAGTGTTCCTTGTGTCTCGCTTTCACTTATCCTCTGCAGCAGAGACCACCTCAACCTCTGCAGCTGAGCACTGCCCTCTGTACTTCACACCGGGAGTTCTGCATATTCATGAAGCTGGCCTTGCCGGCTTGCTTTCTTCCCCTACAATCTACCTGTGGACCAGCCCCGAAGAGGGCCCCCTTAGTGTCATGTTCTCATCACTTCTTTGCTCAAAAGCCTTGATGCTCTCTATTTCAGAGAAGCACCAATCTGGCCTATTGTCCTCTTACAGATGAGAAAACTGAGGGCCAAAGAGTCTAAGTGACCAGCCATACTCCAAAGGTATGTGGCACAGGATCCTTGGCCTCCTACTCCTGCTTCTGACCCCTTCCCCTCTAATGGGCTGCCCTGTCCCCCACAACTTCCTATTCTGGTGTCTTATTATTTTCCTGATCCAGAGCTTCTACAAACCCTCCCTGAGTGACATGGTAGAAAGGCAGAAATGGACAAGCATGAGCCGTGCAGTCAGTCACCTTGAATGTGCAGCCCAGCCCTGCCCCTTACCAGCTGGGTGACCTTGACCAAGAAAGGTACCTGTCTTGACTTTCCCAGGGTGGGAGTGAGGGAGGCGCATGGGATTATAACCTATGTGAGGGGCTTGGTAGGATGTCTGGCACACAGTACAGGGCAGGGATGTTGAAGCCTCTCCTCTCGGATTGGGTAGGTCTAGGAGCCCACCACGACTGTTTGCCATGCTGCCTCCCATCCGGCCTTTCTTCCCTTTTCATTTTAGACACCCCTAGTCATCCTGACTGCTCGTCATCCACTTCTGCAATGAGCTATCTCTGCCTCCTGAATTCCTAAAAGCCCCTGGCTCACTGCTTCACTGTAGGCATAAGCCCAAAACTTATTTTAGAACTACGTTTTAAATGTCCTTAAAGACAAAAGCAGCCAGACTGCTCATAGGCCAAGGCTCCAGGAGCTGAGGGGTTTTGGGTATTTTGAAATAAGCTTGAGTGGTGCTTATTAGGAGCTGACAGGACTTCCAGAGCAGACATTCACAGGACCGTCCTTAGACATCTACAGGCGGGCTTAGAAGCAGAGAGGCCGGAACCCACAAAGCCTTGCATTGGGAGCTTTCAGGATAAACTCCAAGAGTGATTCTCCTTTCTTAGGAAAAAGGAAAAGATCAGTTCTTGTCAGGTGAGGGCCAGCTACACCCACATCTGACTGCTGTTCTGATTTCAGAGGAACCCAGAGGCCCCGCCTCCCAGGGGCCTCATGCCACGGAGGAAGCTACACGCTTGTGCAGGGCCTGTGAGGCCGCAAGATAACTCTGTTCCTACACAAAAGGTAAATGGAACCGGAATCTGTTCTAGTTCAGATGTCCTTGGGAAGGGGGTGTGGATTATCCGGTTCCTTCCTGTGGCAGCTGCAGGTGGTGCTCAGAGTCCAGGGCTAGTTTTTTACTTCACTGGGAGCTAAGCCCAGTTTGGGGAAATGTTTATGCATTTTCTCCTAAATGTAAAAATCTACTTATGTGACTCGAGGGATTACAAAACACCTGTTTGCTGGTGGGCTCTCATCTTGTTTACTTTTTCCATTTTTAGGCGTGCATAGGACTTCCTCCAGAAACTGCTGTTTTCCTGAAAAACTGGATGAAGCCTGGAACTTGTTATGTCATTTTAGCTTTTATTCGATTTATGAATGCATGTATTTATTGTTAAAAGGGACTCCAAAAGGAAAAAAAAAAAACCAAAAAACAAAAAACAATGAAGCTGTTCTCCAAAAACTTTGAAAAGATGGTTTCACTCAAACTTAGCAAAGGACTAAAATGCACTCGCCAGCAAATATTTGCCCCCTCAATGAGCACTATCCAGAGCAGTGTCTCTAAGAAAACATCTTTTGTGTCATTTTCTGCTCACTGGTAAAGGTCAAAGTTTGGGCACTAAATTTTGATTAGACTTCCCAGCGGTCTCCTTGTCCTAGGAGAGTCCAGCCCCACCTCATGTCCACTGGGTCATTGGCTTTCAATGACTAAAAGCTGTTTTTGTTCCAGCAGAACTAGAAAATACATTCTTCAACTAAAAAATACGAAGCGAGTCTCCCATCTCTCTCTCCTGGAATGTATTGCTTCCATAGCCAAAGGGAGATTTATATCTTTCTCAGTGTTCTACGATCTATTACCTTTTTCTCTTAATATTCATTAGAAAAATAACAAAGCCATGGACATAAGAACTTCAGCAGTATTATTGATGGCAGGGTTTGAGGTTGACTTAATGCGCCACTTAAACCATTTCCTGAAGACCAGAGACATAGCTGGCCGGGGACCCTTTTCAGAAGGTGCCATACCCTCTTTATCCCCATTCTGTTGGGACACTGGGGTCAAAGACAAGGGACAGAATGGTACTGGGACAGAGATGGGTGGTACTCGGTGTGCAATTCCTGGGGCATAGGATGACCCAGCTTCTATTGGGAAGAATTCAGACACAGGGAGTTGTTTTGGTTTCTGAGCTTTTCTCACAGGGAAAGGAACCAAAAGTGTTATTTGGCTCTGCTGAAAAGCTGGTCTACAAGCTGAGAAGACATCCAAGACAGAGGGTTTAGAGGTGGGAAAGCTCAAATGAGACTTCTTTGGAGGGTATCATCTTAGATACCTTGACTGGAAGAAAAGAATCAGGGTTGAGGACGACCTCTCTGTTATAGATGACAATAGCTTGTACACCAATACGATTCCAGTTGTCCTTGTTTTCTTTCATCTCCCTGGGTTATGCTGTAATTGCACAAGGTAGAGAGACGTGCGGGGGAGGCTCACCTCGTGTAACCAGAGCATACGCCGACCTTGCTTGCAGAAGTTCATTGCCAAACTTTGAAGATCAGCTTGTGAGCATCACATTTAGTAAGCTCTTCCTGATGACCCTATTTAAAATTTAATTTTTCTTTTAAGAGGCATGGCATGAGATATATGGGCACACATTTTTCTCCAGAATTTCCCATCTCTGTAGTAGTAAAAAGCTGAAGTAGGTGCTTATTTAATTTTTTAAGGCTTTCCAGCTACTGGAGACAGCCAGAACTTTTGCCATTTAATTTTGTTATTATCAAGCTCATGAAAATGTATTTCTTAATCCTTTAGCCGCAGTTGCTCCTGATCAGCAAAAGCATAAACTGATATGTCCCCTGTACTCCAGGAGCATATAATTTAAGACTAACAACATGCATATGCACGGAAAGATGTGCAGAAAATACCTAAAGAGCCAGCATCAGTGGTAGGATGAAGACACGAGCTTTGGTTCAGGAAGGAGAGGAAAGAAATTGTGTAGACCACAGAGGCTGCTAGGTGTTTAGATGCAAGATGAAAATCCTCACTTTATATCCAGTTTAGTCAAATTTATATGGAGAAAATGACCAAGCCAGTGTTTTTAGCACTTTTGATTACCAAATGAGATTACCTGGCTGTTTTTGACAAGTAAAGATAATAACAATGAAGGTGACTGATTACAAAATGACATGGCCTTTGTAGTAGAAAGACTTTAAGGAGAAGCCAGCTTTAAAGGTCTCATTCAGCATGGTGGGGAGGAAGGGCCCAATGCACCAAGGGAGATATTTCAGGTGTGTGCTGCACAGACGGGGAAAATGCCCTACTGCTGTAGCTCTGTCCTGGAAAAGTGAGTGGCCTATGATTAGCAGAGTGACTGGTAGGCAATTCTGCTTTCCATGGGCGAGCTGAAGAAGGGTGAGAATCTTCCATGATCTGATGCCTGGGGCTGCTCAGCACCTGGTGATGCACCTTTGGGCTCATTCGACAGGACTTGGATGTGCTGAGAACTGAGGTGCCAGGTCCCGGGTTCCACCTTGCTCTGTGCCCTGAGGTATGTATGCCATTTGAACTCTTTCGTGTCTATTTCCTTGTTAGTAAAAGAAATGAGTTAGAATAGATGTTCTCTAGAATCCCTTCCAACTCTATGAAGCAGGTGCACTTTTAAAAAGGTATACTTCTTCAGTTGGGAAAACAGGTTTCCCATGTGCTCCTGCAATCCTCCCAGGAGAGGAGGATCCCTCTTTGTCTCCACTGCACCCCTACTCAGCACCTCCCTCCAAGAGCCTCTGGGCTGCGTCAGGCTAGAGGTGCCCTGTCCCTGGCGGTGGCTTCAGGTTTAACTCGAAGCTCTGGGGCCGCCTACTTTTTGCATTTCATACGGGAAAACCTTTTTATTTTTCACAATTATCAATATACAACACTTTGGAAAAATAGGAAGTTACAGAGAAGTATTAAGAAGCATGAAAACAAAATTAGCTGTAATCTTATCACCCAGAACTCTTTATATTTAAGTGCATTTTCTTCTAACGTATTTTTTCGATCCTTAACCCGAATGCACAAATTTTGCAACCTGCTTTTTTGTTGTTGTGGTTGTTGCTGCTCAACCTCATAGCTTGTTTCCATGTCATTAAATATATCTGGCCCCTACTTCATCTCCCATGCTTCCCAATGCTGACTCTCTTCTCTCGGTAGCCCTGACCAAGTCAGTCTATTCCACTTCCACACCTTTCCTTTGCTATTTGCTTGCCTGGAGGGCTCTCCTGATTGTCCCTCCATCCCTGACACTGTGCATTGGACTGTGCCTCTGCTCCTTAATGTGTGCTGCTCTGGACAGTTAGGTCTCTATGCAGATGTCCCTCAGCCAGTGGTGTGATGGGAGTTGGCTGGCTCCCTGGAAAAAAACGTGTGTGTGTGTGTGTGTGTGTGTGTGTGTGTGTGTGTGTGTATTATATATTTTATTAATATCAAAATGTATATTACACAATTTACAAATAATAATAAAATATACAGTACTCTTTATTATAAACTCTATATAGCCAAATGACCCTTCTGAATACAGTCAGCAATTTTTGCTGAACTTTTGTATTTTTAGCCAACCCATAGTTGCAAATGACAAACATATATAATTCTGATGTGAATGTTGGTTGAAATTTTCATTTACATTAATGAGTAAGACAAAACTGAAACAACGAATACGTATATTGGAACTTCAATCATGAGCTACTTCTTTGCTGTATTAGATAATAGATTTGAATCCTGGAAGAATAATCCTGGAAGAAACTACATGTTTCTGTAAATGAAGTGTTACTGGAACATGGCCATGTCTATTGGTTTATCTAGTGCCTATAGCTGCTTTTGTGCTGCAATGGCAGGGTTGAGTTGTTGCGACAGAGACTATATGACCTACAAAGGGAAAAATATTTACTATCTGGCTCTTTATAGAAAAGGTTTGCCGATCTTTGCCTCACGCAGTCAACAAAACAATAAATAAAACCCTGATTAATTTTATTCATTCATTCATTCATTTATTTATTTATCTATCTTTTTTATTTAATTATTTTTATATTTATGTAAAATACATTTGTAAATACCTATTTCCATGTGTAAATACAATCATCATGGCTGCTATTAAGCTACCAGAATGATGTTACTAATGGGAGTTAGGAAAAGATATACTTTAGCTCATCATCATAGAGTATTTCCACCATAAACGCCAATAATGTCAATAACCTTAAAAACAGAGAAAATAGTAAAATGTAGTAAAATAATTAGAAATGGAAGAATTTTGAATATTTACTACCGTGTTTTAACATAATTATTTTATTTAATCGTTAAGTTTTTATAATTTAATTTTTAAATAATGGCTGTAAACTATCCATTTGCAAAATTCCTAAAAATTTAACAACTGGCTCTGTCAAGGGTGAGGGCTTTGATCTTTGGTGGGGAAATATCATCCCAGCCCATCTAGTTGGCTTCCACTGAACCCTAGCCCTCGGGGAAATTATGCCCAGAATGAGGGCATGGGAGTGTCTCATGCTTGTCATACGTCTTTACTTAAACTTAAAGAAAGAAGCCTGTTGTGTATGGCAGGGGTGCAAATTCATCTGTTGATTAGAAAATTGCCATGCACTCTGGCCACTGTGGGGAGTATAACCGTGAACCTTCACCCATCATGTGCAGAAATGAGTCATTCTGGGCAGAGCCGTGTACGCAGCCCAGATGGTGGTGCCCTGACCCCATATGACCTGAGCTGGGTATTCTATGGGGCTAGAGCACAAGGTCTGTCAGCCAGCCAGCCTTGTCAGCTCCATGCCCAGCTTTCTGCTTTGAAAGTACCAACTCACATCTTCCCATCCCCCGGAAAGGGGCTGGCTGACTGACGTCAACTTAAGGTTCTCTTGAGATCATGTGGCCTTGGCATGAGAAGACGATGCTCAGGACCCATGATCTGAACCAGTTCGGGTGTTCTCTAAGGAAATCCCGTGCCCTAAACTCTCCACTATCAGCTGCTCGATAGCCTTGGAAACAAGGTATTTTTCTGGCTAGTTGCTCTAAGTTTGCCTCGAGCTTCTGTAAGACAAGTGTTCCTGAGGCATCTGCATGAAACAGCAGGGAGAGAACAGGTGCCCAGGAGCTGCAGGGTTGGGTTCCTCTCCCACCATTACTACTAGGCTATGTAACCTTGGGCTTGTCACTTAACCCTTCTGAGCCTATTTCTTTGTAGATTAAATGCTTCATTGTGAGGTCAACTGAGATAATCTATGTGAAAACATGATGGGAAAAGCATGCGTAAGAGGACAAGTGAATAGGACTGGCACCAGAAACTCTGCTGGAAACACCAGGTGTAAGTAGCTCATATTCTCTAAAGAGAGTTGTATGCAAATGGGGCCAGATTCCCCCAATCCCAGGGGTTTCAAGGAAGCAGGCCCAATTACCATCACCACCCTACCCTGCGTTATGTAGGGGAGCAAGGAGGTGGGAGTAAGCAGGGGGAAAATTTACTCTGTCTCTCCCACTGTGACTCTCATCATGCAGTCAAGTTGGGGAGATCTATGAAAATCACTGATGGAGATTGCAGGGTGAGGGTGCCTACAGGAGGTAGCAATTGTCTTGTTGCTCTGGGCTGGATGCTTGCTGAGATGTTGAGACTCTTGGCCCCATCTGGTGGTGGGGATATTGTGATGGAGTTTTGGGCAGAGTGTGACCTGTGTTCATAGGAGTTTGTGTGAATGTGAAGACAGGAGACTCAGCCAAGAGGCAGAAAGGACTTGGGGGAAGTGTGCCTAAGGGGGTGGGTTCCTCTTTTACCTCAGTTCCCTTCAGCCCTCACAGGGTTGGGAAAGACCCTAGTGGTTTCTGGGGCTCTGTAAAGGAGGGACATGGAGGAGCCAAAGGGGGCAACTACCTCTGTCTTTCTCAGTGATAGAGAGGCTGGGGTCACATTGAGAAGCATTCATAAAGCCATGTGCAAAGGACCGACATGCAGCCAGGGCCACCAGCAGCAGATGGGCCTAGAGTGAGATCAGATAGCTGATAAGCAGGTAGGATCTGTATGTCCCCCACCTGTACCCCACTACCAGCTTCCTTAGGGAGCAATTCCAGAACCAGGCCTGCTCTCCCACCCACTCCACGGTGTTGCAGTGAGAAGGGGAGTGATAGGGTAGGATTCTCTCCTCTGTCCCACAAATCCCACCTCCTCCCAGAGTCTACTTGTGAAGGAGGAAAGGAAGAATGTCAAATCAGATGTTAAGACTGCAGCTTTAGATTTAGATAATATAAAAAGACTTTTAATAATAGAACTGATCAAAAGTTAAGGAATATGCCCAAGATGTTATTAAGGGATGGAAAAGTGTGACTTGATAGTACATGGTTGAAAGTAGGCATGATCATAAAACCGTTTCATATTTATACCCATCTACATTCAGACTGATCAATAAAACCATAAGTCTTAGTTTTTATAGTAGGTGGTTCGTTTGAACTTGGTGAATTGAATCAAGTACATGTATAGAACACTGGTTCTCAAACTTTAGCCTGCATCAGAAGCACCCAGAGGGCCTATTAAAGCAAACACTTGGCACCACACCCAGTGTCTGATTCAGTAGGTCTGGAGTAGGATAGAGAATTTGCATTTCTAGCAAGATCCCAAGTGATGTTAATGCTGCTAGTCTTAAAACTACAATTTGAGAATCACTGTGATATAAATTAGAGCATCAATGAAGTGTGTCTTTAACACAGGCTTCTAAATAAGCCCCTAAACTTCCTAGGAATCCAATAAAAATGCTGATTTCATTTGTTTCACCCATCTTCTTTCCCTGGAGGGAGTAATGCTTGAAAGTTGCATTGGCGTTCCTATATGCTAAAGAACTAATTGAAAATGCATTGTCCTGAGTCTATAAGGTCACTCAGGATTTACCCCATGCTCATGAGGCCAGTTCTACCTCATGCCCAGATAGAGTAGCTGCGAGCTCACCTTTGAGCAGAGGCCCAATGTGTAGTTAAGGGTGTGTATGCCGGGAAAGAAAAAGCACTCTGCTTGCCCCCATGGAAGCAGGAGCCATCCTTGCCTCCCCTGTCATCCTCGTGCCTCACAGCCTCTGTGGTCTGGCCGGCATCTCCTCCTCAGAGGAAAAATACTTTTCATGTGGACCCTGCTTGGTCAGGTTTGGGTAGAGCTGATTCTACTCAAGATTCTCAAACTGGGCCAGTTGGAGATTTCATCCTCCTGGCCATTGTCATCTATTTAGGGCTGAGCACCTGGCCAAGCAGAGTCTTTTCTGGATTGTTTGCTGGAGGTATGTGATAAGGTATTATAATTTCTCTGGAATTTTAAGTTCTAAGGACCAAAGAAATTTGAGACTCCCAAGTGCCATCATGGAGGGAGGGAGAGAGAGGAAGAGAAAATGTGAGAAGAAAAAGGAGAGAGAGAATTGAGAGATATAATGACTTTATTAAAGGCAGAGATCCAGCTGTAATTGACACCTCTATTTTGGACATCACTGTTATTTGAGTAAATAAATTCCCCTTTTCGCTTACGTTAATATCAGTTGGATTTTTTTGTCCTTATGACCCAAAGTCCCAACTAATAAAATCATTGGGTATTCTTATCTACATTTTTCACATTTCCAAATATGTTGATTTTCCTCCAACCCCACACTGCACTACCTGTCTTAATAACAGTTTCCCAGCCCTGTGAAAATCAGAGCCTTTGATTGCTTTGGGGATGCTCACCTCCAACTAATGAATCCCAAGTGATGCCTTGCCCAGTCCACTGGCTGGGACTTTGATGGGGAGCGCTTGGGGCAGCCTAGCTTCAGTACGCAATGACTCTTTCTAGCATATTTCCTGGGGCAATCACAGTCTTATGACTTATAATGTAAGGTCCCAATGCAAAGGAAAAGCTATTATCTGCCTCCAATGAACTTCTGGTGTTCAATGTAAAATTCCAGGGTCTTTAGACTGTGCCCCTTCATTACCCTAGGCCAAGTTATACCTGTAAATCTGACTACTGTATGGAAAATCTCTTAGGGATAATGGTGTGTGAATCAGCACCATAGGCGCTGTTATCGACACTGGAATTTCTTACAACTATCACCCAATAAAGTTATCAAAACATCCCAGTAACTAGACCATGACTTTCCTAGTAATCTAGATGTAGCAGACCACCAGTGGATGGGTGGCCTGGGTGGTCGCAGACCCATTAGCACTTCAATACATTTCCAAAACAGATCCAAATTTACAGCTTATTAATGGAAATCGACCTCTAACTAAAGAGTTCATAAAAAAAAAAAAGACTTAAATCATACATTGCCAAGCAAAACGTAATAAAAATTCCGCTTTAGATGTTGCTATTCTTTTCCTAGAGTGCCAAACACTGCCAGCAGCCCCGTCTCTGCCACTCACGGCCTCTAATACTTCCCACTCATAGCATAGTCTCCATTGTCACTACTTCTTACTCTTGTTCTAAGGAGATTCTTCAGGTGGGCCCCACAACCAGCATTAGTATTAACATTACCTGGGATCTAATTAGAAATGCAAATTCCTGGGCTCTATCTTAGGTCTACTGAGTCAAGAAGTCTGGAGTGGGGCCCTGAAATCTGTTTTAACGAACTCACCTGATGATTTTGATGTAGGCTCAAGTTTGAGAACCGCTGTCAAAACCTCTGATCTAAATGATTCAGCTCCTGCCTCAGTTTCCACACCCTGCCCAGCAACAGAAAAGACCAGAAGTGTTCAGGACAGTGCCCACCTGTCTCTCCTCAAGCAAGCTCCCTGATGGTCTCCATTTTAGCCCCAGATTATGTATTAGTGGCTTTGGCCCATAAGCCGGGGCAATTTTGCTACTAAAGTGCTAAGTCTCTTCGTAGTGTGACACTGGCACCCGGACTGAGGACAGACTTGCTCCTTTTGTCTCTGTTCCAGAGCCTCAGAGACATGAGAGTGTCTAAGAGGGGCAGGGTAGGGCTGACACCACCAGACAAAATAGAACGAAGTGGAATAAAAAAGTTTCCAAGGGAAGAAACAAATGAACTTAAAAATCCATTCCTCCCAGCAACCCGCATGGATTATAAAGCCACATTTATCTTTCAAAGTAAATAACAATCAGTCCTGAGGAGCGAGACTTTCAAATAATGGCCAACATGTGTTGACATTGACAGTGATCCATAAATCTCAATTTCTTTGAGAGAAAATGTTCGGCAGCATTTTAATTCCAAGCCATCAAATGAAAAGGAGTGAGATTTACCTCTGCCGTGGATCTGAGTGGAGCATCCTTAGAAATACAACCCAATGAATGTGGAGTTAAACACTAATTGATGGCCTCCAACATTCTTTATAACACTCCATTACCCAGATGGGGAGTGTGGCAGCTAAAACACGGAGCAGCCAGGCCTGGGGTGAGCAGCCATCTAGGAAGGACAAAGGGCCCTGGGGCTGTCATCACCACCCTGAGCCTCCCCCACCATGACTAACTGCTGCCACCTCCGTCAGAGCTTGCACTGCCCTTCGCATGGGCTCTGGGCGCTTTGGAGCCTGCGAGGCCCTCTCAATGAGGGTTCTTTTGCTTCTCTCCTCAGCGGTCTTCTCATCATGTGTGGCCAGTCCCAAGCCTGGGCTTTGTCCTCTAGGGGAGACAAGAGGCCTTTCTCTAACTTGTCAGTTTGTTGTGTCTGAGAGTGAGCATAATTGGCTCCTACTCCTATTTAAAAAAAAACATTTTAGTTATCATTTATTTATGGCTTGCTGGACACTTTCTAAGTGTTTTTATAGACATTGTCTCATTTAACCCTTATTAACCATGTGGCATTGGACCAGTCACTTGACCTCTGTGAGCCTCAGTTTCCTCATCTTTAAAATGAGACAATAATAGCACTCACCTCCTAGGGTTGTTGGGGGATGAAGTGGAACATTCCAGGGAAGCCCTGGCATTCGCGGAAGCTGCCCTGTGGCTCTGCCTGTTCCACCCATGCTGAGTGAGGTGCTCGCCACCACATTCTTGGGCCCTGAGCCGGGGCCATTCCGCTCGACACCTTCTGTCTACATTGGGTCTTCCCCCAAAGGGAGGGGATGCATCTTATTGCCCTTGTGGTCCCAGCAAAGGATCCAGCGCAGAGTATGTGCCCAGTAAACATGTGTGAAGTGAGGACAGAAAGGAGGAAGACTGCAGTGCAGGGTGAGCTCCAGACACTCCTGGCCTTGAGTTAAAAAGTTGGGGCTGAAGGATCCCAAGTGGGGACATAACTAAGAGCCTTTCATTCTGGCTTACAGGAAGAGAGCTTAGAAATCTTTTATTAGAGAGGAAAGGACTTGAAGAGCTCCCAACTCTGAGTTCAGGTGAGGGCAGTGATTTATCCAAAGTCACAGCCATTTGGTGACAAAGTTTGGGCCATAATTCATGGCTGAAGTTTGCTAGCCCTGGGCAGTGTTTGAGCCACCATGTTAGAAAAATATATTTCCTGAAATAGGCAGAAGACCCTAGGGAAGGCAGTCTGGAGCAGCCGGCTAGGTCCTAATTCCTCTCTGGGGTGCATATTTAGAACCTCCCTCCTGGTACCACTCCACTGCCTTCTCCCAGAGCCATTGCTAGGTCTGCCTCCAGAGCTCTTCCTGTCTGAGGACTTGGTGAGAAGTGCATCAAGACCAAGTGTTAGAAAAGTATGTGGAGGAAAAACACAGGCCTTGGAGTCAAATAGACCTCAGTTCAGTTCTCATTGCATCCTTCTACTAGTTTAGACAAGACAATTAGGCTGTACACGCCCCAGTTTCCTCACATGTAAAACAAGATTAGCAGTATGCACTTTATAGGTTATAGGTTGTTGTAAGAATTAAGCCTACTTAAGCAAAATGCTAGACATAGTAATTAGGCATAGCCAGCTGGATTTGAAGCAAAGGATTGTGTCTCATTCGTCTGTATATTTCTTCCCATTTCCCTGTTTCTCCAGTGCTAGCATGCTGCCTTATGTCTAGTAGTAGGTGCTCATTACTGGTTTATTGAGTAAATGAGGAGTTATTTTGAGTTCTTTAGAACTTTGGTTCTCAAAATGTTGTTTGAGGACCAGCTGCATTGGCACGACCTGGATGCTTGTTAGAAATGCAAGATCTTGGAGCCTGTCCCAGATGTACTGAAACAGGACATTTACTTTACCAAGCTCCCTGGGTGATGCACATGCACGTTAAAGTTTGAGAAGCTCTGCTTTAGAAAGCATTGTGAAGCTGAGGAAGCTTAAAACTCCTATTAAGGTAGTGAGCATTATGGGGAATTTATGGGCGAGACAACAACAGAAGCGTGATATACATCTCCTCTTCTATTCTCGCTGGTCTGGAAGTAGTTTCCTGGTTCCATGGGTTAGGGTTAGAGTTAGGGCTAGGGTTAGGGTTAGGACTCACTTCTATAAGATCCATAATGGGAACTGAGTCAGCTCCTATGTGCAGCTATGTGTGTGTGTGTGTTTTCCAGAGGAGACTGGTCCGAAGACCATTTCTCCCTTGCAGTTCATAGCCGCATCACAGATGTCGAGTATAGCCTCGGTTTCCTGGTTCCATAGGTTAGGGTTAGGGTTAGGGTTAGGGTTAGGGTTAGGACTCACTTCTATAAGATCCATAATGGGAACTGAGTCAGCTCCTATGTGCAGCTATGTGTGTGTGTGTGTTTTCCAGAGGAGACTGGTCCGAAGACCATTTCTCCCTTGCAGTTCATAGCCGCATCACAGATGTCGAGTATAGCCTCTAATCAGGAGCCCCAAGGAACTTCAGAGTCCCCGTGTTTTTAGCTGGGGAAGTCAGGCAGCACCTGAGCTGATTCTCCTGTTCCTCTGGGTTATTTTTTATTATTTCCAGCAAGGGTGTTGAATTTGCTAGATGGAATGACTTAAAACTCATTTACTTCATAAAAAGTGTAAGTCGCCTAACCCTTTGGTGGGGAAGCATATACTCTACAGTCACTCGCCATGTGCCTATTTCATACCAGGCCTATGCGTGTCCTGGGGATAAAATGATGACTGAGACTGGCCCCTGCCCTTGAGGTGGGCACAGTTCAGTGGGGAGTGTGCGGCTGGTAATTAAAGAGCAATGAGGCAAGTGCTATGGACAAGAGGTCTCCAATGGGTATGGGACAGTGCGCTGATATATATATGAGAGGAAGACAGACAGGTGTGAGATACATATATCATCATGGGCCACATTTTGACATTTCAGCCAACAGCAGTCATGACCTTGTAGTGCAACGCGTTATTCACGTGTTTGCGGTCATGCTGACGTAAACAAACCTACTGAGCTGCCAGTCCTATGAAAGGATAACACAAACAATTATATACAGTACATAATACTTAATAATGATAAGAAATGACTATGCTATACTATATGACTATACTATACTTTTAGAGTGTACACTTTCTACTTATAAAAAAAAGTTTGCTGTAACAGTATGCCGTGTTACAACAGGAGCAGCCTCGTACATCTTATGTTTGTTTACTGTGTCTCTTGATTGCATCATTTTCTCTTGTGTTTGATTTAATCTCGCATTGTTTTGCTCATCATGGCCACTAAGCATATAAAATCTACTTCTAATCTTGCCAGTAAGAGACCACCTTGAATGATTGCCCTGAAAGTTAAATTAAAAGTGATTAAGGACTGTGAAAGTGAAAAATCAGTGTTAGTTATTGTTCACCAGTCAGGCATGTCCCATTCCACTATGGTTATGATCTTGAAGAGCAAGAACAAACTGATGGGAGCTGTTAAAGGATCTGCTTCATTCAAGGCAATGAGACTAACAAAAATTTGAGAAAGGCCTATATCAGACATGAAGAATCTTCTGATGACCTGAAGACCAGACATAGCATATCCCTCTCAGCACCATGATGATCATGGCCAAAGCAAAAAGTTTGTTTGTGATGTTGAAAGAAAAGGCTGGCGCCAACTCCAGTTTAAATCTACCTGGTGGAAATACGATAATTCATTGTACTATCTTTTCAACTTTTTAAATATTTGAACACTTTGTAATAAAAAGCGGGGAAAATTTTAGGAGTCGTACAATGAATCAAGTGAGTGTTATACTAGTAGGATGACTTGGTAAATAGTAGATGCTTACAAAAGTTTGTTTTATGGCCAGCAACACACAGTTGCAAAATGCTTCCCCATGTACGACCTCTTCCAGCCTCAGACAACCCTGTGGGGTCTCTAATAGTCATCCCATTCACTGGCGTTGGTCCAGAGGCTTCAGTCATTTGCCCAAGGCCACCTGCTGTTAAGTGGTGCAGCCGGGACTGAGACCCAGGTTTTTAGACTCCAAATCCAGTTCTCTCATGTCACCCAGAGCCTCCCGCAGGAGTCTGTGGTGTATTTCCTGCCTGTGCCAGGAACCGAGAACCCAGATGCGCAGAGGAGCTTCCTTGCTTCTCCGCCTGGTCCTACTCATCCTTAGTCACAGGTCATTATCCCCTCCTCCTTTAGGGCTCTGCGAGGGGTAAAGGGAGGGCCCCCAGGACAGGATGGCAGCTGACCTTGGGCCCTTTCTCCTTGGCTGAGGCCAGGGTGAGTTTAGGCAGTGGCCTAGTTGATGACCGCCTGTGTGGGAAGGTCGCCTCTCCAGGCCAGAGAGAGCAGTGTGGGCTCACAGGGAGCACCCGCCTGGAAGGAGGATCATTCCTTTGGGCGCCCTGCCAGAGGGCGTTTTATCGCTTACCCGCAACATGAGCCAGATAAATGGCTCCTTCTTGGTGTCCTGCCAGTTATTGCTTGTGCTGCCAGAAAGTCTTAATCGTGCTGTTGAAAGAGTCTGGGTCCCCTCCCCCTCTAGCTGCCAGCTGGCTCCTGTGCCCCTTGGCTGGGCCACAGCTTCCTGCGCCCCCACTGCAAAGGCCCCCTGCCTGTTTGGGCTTGGTTCAGGACATGGGGACTTAGACTCATTTTCTAATCTCGTGTATATTTATAAGCCTCTTTTTCTAACTCTGAAACCCCCAGGAAGACGCCGAAACCCAAATAGAATAATGATATACTTGCGGTGTCTATAGTGCCCCCAGTGCCTGGCTCAGGGTCCAGGTCAGAGCAGGGTCTTGAAAGTCTTTGCTGGATATTATGGGCTGAATTGTGTCTTCTCTTCCTCCTACCCCCCAATAATGTATTGAAGTCCTAACCCTCAGTACATCAGAATGTGACTGTCTTTGAAGACAGGGTCTTTAAAGAGGTACTTACAGTTAAATGAAGTCATTGAGGTGAGCCTTAATCCCATATGGCTGGTGTCTTCATAAGAAGAGGAGGTTAGGACACAAACAGTCACAGAAAGACGACTATATGAAGATGAAGAGGAGAATATGGTCATCTACAAGCCAGGGAGAGAAACGTCAGAAGAAATCAACTCTGCCAGCACCTTCATCTTGGACTTCCAACCTCCAGAATTGTGAGAAAATAAATTTCTATCATTTGAGCCACTCCTTGGCCCTTTGTTAATGGCAACCCTAGCAAACCAATACAATGGGTGAATGTTGAATAATGTTGGAGTCAGACCACAAGATCTGACACAGAGCTGGTGTGTGGCTAAATCTGTGAGTAAATCCTTCCTCCCAGTGCGGACTTCCCTATCTGAGTCAGCCATGTGGACATGTCCCTTGTGAGTGGGTAGGCTGACCCCCACCCACCCTTTGAGTACTTTCTCCAGTCTTCCTGCTGCAACGTCACCTGGCCTGATCATGAACCTCAGTGACAGGAGCCTCTCTCTGTGGCATGAAAGTGGTGGCCTAGGCACAAACAACACGCCAAGGGGAACTAGTCATGGGATAACTGCAAGATCTGTGTGACAGGTGGGAGAGAGTCTCGTGAAGGGAGACTTCTTGGTGTTGTCTTGATGGTGTCATTAAGCCACAGAGAAGCCGTGGAGGGTCTAGCTCAGTGTGTGAAAATAATCTATACTTGGAATATTCTTGGTGAAGAAAAACGTTTTAGCCTTTTCGAAGTACCCTTGATTTCCTCAGCTTGGCCCAGAATTTTCAAACTTGACATTTTGGGGCTGCTCTTTTTTTTGGGCTGGGCTGCCTGGGTTTGTATTCACACATTGTTTCTGAGCTTGACCTTCTGGAAGCAGAGACTGTAATGCGACTGAGATGTGAGGGGACCAAGACTTTGTCTAGGGATGGATTTCCTCCTGGGCCAGTGAGGAGGTGGCCATCACTCATAGTGGGTAAGGTGAGTGCAAACTTCTAGATAGAAGTAGCTAGGCCCAGAGAGGCTCAGGGTAGGTCCCAGGCTCCCCTGGCATGGACATGTATAGCGGGGCACCTCTGAAGGCCAAGGTACCCAATCTCTCCGGCTTGCCAGAGAGCGGTGAGCCTGGAGTCAGACAGGCCTGATTGTGGATCTTGCCTTGTCACTCACTAGCTGGGCGAGTTACTTCATCTCTCTGGACCACAATTTCCCCATTTATAAAATGGGGATAATGATACTTATCTCACAAGGTGGTTGCATGGATTAAGCGAAATAAATAGGCAAAGCATTTGACACATTTCAAAGTTCTTAAAAATAACAGTTGCCATTATTTCATAGATCATGGTTCTACTCAAAGCAATGTAAACATTCCTTTCCAAAAAGCATCATATATATGTTTTCATTGTTAGTACTTAATCAAAAACTGATGTGTATGGCCCTGTATAAAGCAGCAGTGGGAAAGAAATGGTTTAATGATCATTTACTGCTTGGATTATTCTTACAGAATCAAGAACAGAATTGTGCCTTTGTCCTAGTGCCTGGGAACCTTTAAATAGCTCAAGGCAACTGAGTCTTGCTAGAATTAAGGCAAGAAGTGATATCTCAGGTTTAAAGTGGGCAGAGCTTTGCTTTCATATTTCTCTCCCCTATTAATGTTTAAATAGCTGATACGATATGAGGCAGCTGTTGAAGGTCTCTGGGCACTGTGACCTCTCAATGAGCCCTGTCAACACCCAGGATGTCAGTGCTGAAAGGGACTCCTGCATACTAGTCATGGGAAATCAGAGGCGCGGTGGGTGAAGGCAGCTACCCAAGGCTGTGCAGCTAATGCCGAGGTATGGAGACTTCAAAGATGTTACCTGAGTTTCTTGGTGCATGAGAAAATGAAAACAAAGCACAACAAAACCAGCCCTGCCAACAGCCAGACTATGATGTACCCAACACAGAACCCACAGAGCAGAAACAATGTGCCACGAGGACTCTCCACATCTGTGTTTGCAATCAGACAGAAAGGAGGCCACTCTGAAACCGAAAACATGACTAAACAGTCCTGTCTTTGGGCAAACAGGAGTGATTGTTGTGCCTGTCCCAGGGCTGGCTCAGGTCCTGCTTTCATCTTCCTGCCTACTCTATCACTATGGATCAAATTAAGCAATCATGAGTTGACAATAATGAATTAATTGTTAAATTATGAAGCTGCCCGATCATCAAATTGCCCACTTCCCCTTTAACAGACTCCAACCCAGAATTGCCCCCACTTCTCCAACCTTCTCTTAGTCTCTCCAGCACAAGCCCAAATCTTCCAAGAAGCCCCTCTCGACTCTTGGTACTGAGATACCCCTGGGTTTCTCTAGAGTGTGTTCTCCTTGCTGCAGTGAGCCAAATAAACCCTACTTTCATGTGACTTCAAGTGTGTTCCTAGTGGTCTTTGGTTGGTAAGCTTTTATATCTGTAAAATGGTCATAATAACACCTGCCTGATATTCTTTACACAGATATTATAAGAAGCAAGCAGTATCATGCGAGTAGGAAGGCGTTTTTAAAGTTGAAATTGCTATAGGTCTATAAGCTAGTATGATGAAAATGTCCAAATGGCTCTTTTCAGACTTAGAATAAGGTAAATGGAAGGTTTCTACTCAAGCATCTATTATGTGTTCTTGCCTCAGTTTCCTTTCGTATAAATTCCTCTTATGACTTAGTGTTAGGAATAGCAATTAACAAGAAAACTTCAAAGAGACTTGCTCATGCCTGGGGCCTGCCTAGGAGGAAGATCTGAGTGTTTGTGGGTGTTGGCTGGGTAAGGCTGCAGAACTGGTGACTTCTGAGCCCTATCTCTGCTTTTTTCTGTTGATAACATTGCTTTCGATCAGGGAGAGGCTGAGGTTTCAGCCAGGCTGGGAGATAAAGCCATCTACCCAGCAGGAGAGGCAGCCAACTTCAACGGTGGCCGCACTGCTCCACAGTAAGGGCCAAACTCATTATTAGCCTTTGAGGTCCTCACTTCCAGCTACTTCTTTTTTTTTTGTGCTCCACTCTGGACCACAACAAATGTCTTGGGGGTTCCCCATTTCATGATCTGTTTTTCAAGGCTCCAAGATGGGTTCATGCTTTTCCTCCTGCTTGTGATGTCCTTCCACCTCTTTTCCTTCAAGACTCAACTCAGATATTATTCCCCCTTATAGAGGCTTCTCAGCTAACCTCACCTGCCTCAAAGACTTGAGATATTTTGTACCTAATTGTGCACTTATCACACTGTGTTGAAATTATGCCTCTCCTAATCTGTAATACACACACACACACACACACACACACACACACACACACATATACACACACACACACACACACGCACGGCTGTAGGGGGCCAGAGATCCTGTCACTTGGGAAGCTTCTTGATAAATGGTGGCATGCTTTTTCATTTTTGTATAATTAGGGATACATTTGTGTACTGATCATGGGGCCTAGTACACAGTAGGTGGTTAATAAATGCTGTCATTTGCTGCTGCTGATCTTATTATGTTTCGATATAAAGCAGGATATTATTTTCATTCTTAGTTTCTCTTGGGACAAGGAAGTGGAAACATTTGTCACTGGAAAGTTTTTTGCAATCATAGAAAGGCCAGTCCTCGTCAACTGAGAATCAGGCTCTGCCCAGCTTTTAGTAATGCCCAGCTCATATGAAAAGAATTTTCTTGATCATATTTTCAGGCCTGCCAAAAAGTGGTTCAGTGTGGATGGTTAATTAGTTATCGCAACAAGTATTTTTCCACCAATTATAAGTAAGTCTCAGTTTGGGAATTTTTTCATTTCAAGAATCATTTTCTTTTCAGAATGATGGTATTTTGTTTTAGAGAAATAAATTGTCATGAATATCTTGGGATTTTATATTATTTGGGATATAGCTACCCCCGAGGGAAGTCAACACCCAGGACCAATAGATATTAATAACTCTTCCCCAACCAGAAGAGTTAGGAATGAAGTCAGGTTTGCCCTGGAGGCTAGCATTGTGGGCAGAGCCGTAAGCCTGGAAGTCAGGAGACCTGGGTTCAAGTCCAGTTAAGGTGTTGTCATTAACTGTCTAGTTTTGTTTCTCTAGTCCTTCTCAAGGTGCAGTCTTCAGTTCTCCAGCAGCACTTGGGAACTTATTAGAAATGCAAATTCCTGGATCTATCCCAACCCACTGAATTAAAAACTCCACAGACCGGGCCCAGAAGTCTTATTTTAATAAGATTTATTTATTTATTTAATAAATTTAATAAAATTTATTTATTTTATAAGTAAATAAGATTTAATAAAATCTTATTTTATAAGCTTCTGATGCACACTAAAGTTCAAGAACCTCTGATCTAGTCAAATTCTTTCATTTTATCATTTTTTAGTAAATCTATTTTTTAATTATTCAAATCATTAAAGTAAATATACTATATACATTCTATAATATTACATCAAATTTGGAGGAGATAAAAATTTAGATATAAACTCAACTGAAATATCAACATTTTTGTACATTTTCTTCTAGTATTTTCCTTTCAAATATACATATTTTCAGAATTGTAATCACAGGACCCACATGATTAGATATACTGTTTTTGTCCCACTGAGCACTGGAACATAAACACTAGTCAGTGTTGCCATCTTTATATCTTCATAAGAATTATTTTTAATGGCCCCACAACATTCCACCAGGCCCCTGAATGTGAACTTGCATATGTGGAGGTGGAAATGCTATGGACAGACAAGGAGGTCTCTCCTTCGATGCATTTGATCATCTTTTCTTTATTTCTCCCCTTCCCCCACACCCCCAATACCACTGTGGAAACTATGGGTGTTTCTGGAAATACAGTCATGAACAGAGAGAAAAGGGAGGTTAGCCAACAACTTTGAGATTTCCAGAGTCATCCGGAAACCCTAATTCTCCAAACCTGAAATCCTTTCCTGAAACTCTGAATCAACTAGGACAGCACTGCGCTACCTTGTGGCTATGTCTAAGAATTACACCTTCGCTTGAGAAGCGTGACGGGCACCCTAACTCCTCTAGTGCGGACACAACTGGAGTTTGTCTCTTTGCCCTAAGCTGGGTGCCTGAGTGTGAGCCCCAGGCACCTGCTCACCACTTTACCATGGCAACCCCACTCCCTGCAGGACTAGCTGGGCTTTGACCCATTGTTCTGGTTTTCGCACTGGAGCTGAAATCTGGCAGGGGTCCAGATGTAATGCCTGCCAATCTGGACAGCCCCTTTCCTTATTGAGGTAAACCCTAATCCCCAGCTGGGCCATGCCCGATTCTATAAGGGATACCCTCCTTGGAACCAGCATACTCCCACCTTTCTGGTTATGAAAATTGTCGTGCCTCCTGCCTTGCCTGGACCCCACAGATGTCAGGGGCACCCCAGGCTGTGGTCAGGGTAGTCACATCCCCTTGGAGAATGTAACAGACTGCTCTGCCCTGTCCTGTGAACCAGGCCTAAAACCAGGCAAACCTCTGACCCAACCCCTCCTCTCCTCCCCGTTTCCCAGTGCGAAGACCCAGCATGCTTTGCAGCGTTGTGGCAGCTGGTATGGAAAACAGGGCAGAGAGAAGGTGTTAGTGGGGGATTTGGTACTGGACAGTTGACTTTTGGCTGGGGTCACTCCATGATTCATGTGTTCGGGTCAGTTCTTTCAACAATCAGCCGTCTCAGTTACTCTGAAAAATGGACTATTTACCTGGACTAGAATTAAAGAGTAAGGATTCAAGTCCTGGATCCCTTGTGAAAGGCAAGCAGGTGGAAGACAGGCTGCTGTCCTCTCCCTTCAGGCTTGTCCTCTCCAGGTACGAGACCTTCAGGAGGGCTTTAGGCCATCTCAGCAGTAGGGCCAGGAAGTCTAGCAGAGGGCAGATAGAACTTCACTGGAATCGGCTTTCTGCTGAATTCAGTTTCACGGACACTCCCAGGTAAAAGAGTTCTATCTCTGGATGCCACCTCCAATATTACTCATGAATGGTGTTCCCTGAAAAGGTGGAGACCTGTCAGGAATTTGCCCGCCCTATTGAGGGAGTAATTCTGGGCCTGGCTGAGCCTATGTGGATGGGTGGAGGTGGCAGGTCTTAAGGGATAGTGCAAGGTCTCTTTCTCAGCGATTCCCAAGGGAAAGCAAATCCAGGACCAACCTAATTGCAGATAATCAGGGCCTTTTTAAATTTAAATTTAATGTTTTCGTGTTTTACATTTATTTATCTATTTATTTATTCCCCGCCCCCCCACCTTCCACCTCTGACCTACGGATGTTGCTGTTTCCCCTTAAGAACTGGATCTCTGAAGGCGGGGTGTCTCCTCCCATGTGCTCACGGTGCACACCCAGGGCATGGCACACCCGGGGCATGGCACACCCGGGGCCTGGCACACCCGGGGCCTGGCGCACCCAAGGTATGGACCGTGGCTCCACTGGGGCGAGAACCCAGGACCTTCTGCATGTAAAGCACATGTGCTAACCACTACTCTAATGAACCACCCGTTTCACATTTAAAAACTTAACAAAAATCACAGTCCATGACCTTAAAACTCTTTATGTATCTTTAAATATACTTCGCATTTCTAGCGATATACAGGTATATAGTTCTTTAGTCATGATTCAATATGTAAGTTATTTAGTCCTGTTTTTTCCCCACCTTATCACATGTAAAATTTCCTCATACTCATTTCTAAAGCTACATGCCCAGTTGTTATTTAACTTTTTAAAGGTCACGGGTCCCTCAGATAATTTGCCAAAATTTTTCACCTCTCTCTCAAATTACACATAACACACAGCCTTGGAGATCATACAGGAGGCTTCCAGACTTTCTGAAACCCATCCCTGTGCTGGGTTAAGATCCCCAGCATTTAACTGTGAGTGTCTAAGCACCAGCATTAAGCCTTTTATTTCTGAATCCCATCATTATCGCCCCCCAAAATTCTTGGAAGTTTTAGTACTGGGTATTTGAAACAATATTTGTTTAAAGACAGACTTAGTAATAACTGGACCCTCCATCCTTGATGGCTTATTGTTGGGCATTTAAATTGTTTCCAGCTTGTTGCAGTTGTGACCCATGTTGCTGTCAACACTATCCTGTAGATTTTTTTTTCTTTTTAATTTCTTCTTCCCAGAAGGCCTATTTTTGGAAAGTGTTTGGGCTTGAAAAACATGTGCACCTTATCGGCTCAGTACCCTTGCTTATGCATGAGAAAAGCTTCATTCTCTTTTGTCTAGATTGCATCCTGTAAGACCTTGCTCAAAGGCTGCTTTCCCCTAAAAGCCCTCCCTACATCCACACTTGGAAGTAAACTCTTTTGCTTCCTTTTGTGGTGGAAGGAGAGCAAGCTCTCTGGGGTTCCTTTTATGAGGGCGGTTATCCCATTCACAAGGGCTCCATCCTCACGACTGAGTCACTTCCCAGAGGCTCCACACCCTAACACCATCATATTGGAGTTAGAATTTCAACATGGACTTTGGTGTGGGGGGACACAAACACTTAGTCAGTTGGACTGCTCATCACATTCCATGTTCCATTTGAGAAATTTTATATACATGTCTTATTCCCTTTATTAGACTCAGTGGTATGCTTCATGTATTCACAACCCAGAATGGATCATTTTAATACCCCTCTGTTCTGTAAGACAAAATTATTTTCAGTAATATTCATGCAAAATCAGTAATCATCACTATTTTCTTGATTTGTTCTTTAGTTTTAGAGAAATAAACAATTTTAAAGAGAATACATTTCAACATTAAAGATACTCAAATGCATTAAAAGTACTTCCTTAAGAACCAAAATTTTTACTTACCAAACAAAATATTATACCTTACAGTTCACTGTAAAATGTTTTACCATTCAAAATTTTAAACACAAAAACTATTAGTGGTCACATAGGACAACAGAATTGAAGTTCTCAGGTTCTGTTTCTTTGCCTTTACAATCACTATGTATCATTTTTTACTTTCAATTTGTTTAAATGCAGGAACATGCGTTAAGGACCCCAGAGTTGGAGACGTGAAATGACCAAAGCGAGTTGAAAAGACTCTGAATCATTACACACCTGCTCTTGCAATGAGCAAATGTCAATGAAGCCGTGAGTGTCAGGGGCCAACTGCATAACTGAGAGTTCTCTAAATTAACGTCATTGGAGAACATAATATTTATTAAAGAATAATAAAAATATGATTTTTTTGAAGTTTACATAATTTAATAAAACTCGATAGTAACCACACGTTACTTACAATAGTGACCAAAAACTTTTTTGTTTTTTTTTTAGCAAAAAGAGCTTTATTTATTTATTTATTTTTATCACTGATGTTATTTAGAATGTGATAAGGAAAGGAAGGCCAATTTTTAGCAGGGATATTCTTGTATTTATATTCTCTACAGATGACGGCCACCTTCTTGCCAGCTTTCAGGGCAGATGGCTTCCACCTCCCAACCCTTGATTTGACTGAGCCCTTGGGAGGGCAGGGACCTGCTCTGCAACCCACTGCCGTGCAGTGTCTCCTGCATGAACGCAGTGGTCCTGAGCGTGGACCGCGGCCCCAGAGGCATCTCTGAGGGTGTCTTCTCTTTTCCTACATGTGAGGATAATATTCTTCAAACAGAGCAACGCATCACAAGAGATCGAATACAGAAACAGATGAAAGAACCCAGCTTTCTTCCATTAAGCCAGACATGAAAGAAATTAGCAAAATTTCCTCGTGAAATAATATCTCACTTTTGCTCTTGTTGTTTTTTGGAAGATATAAGTTATTTTCCATACCATGTTCTACATGCTAACGTGTGATGAATTCGCTATTTTTAAAAAGCATTAAAATGTCTCATTTTAGTC
Source organism: Pteropus alecto (assembly GCF_000325575.1). NCBI lineage: Eukaryota > Metazoa > Chordata > Mammalia > Chiroptera > Pteropodidae > Pteropus > Pteropus alecto. The sequence continues at coordinate 15,487,659 of NW_006442109.1, forward strand.
TCTAATATGGTAAATATTGATAGCTGTATTCCATACAAAAAAATTTGGGGGGGGGGGTTCTAAATAATTTTGAGTGTAATGGTGTCCTGAGACCAGAAAGTTTGAGACCACTGTCCTACTTGCACTGCCTTCTAAATGGCAGATGTTTGTGCACACTTGTTTAACGAATGAGTGACTGAATGAATGGGCTTCAGCTGCTTCTAGGCTTTGGAAGCTCTGACGGGAACTGGGGGGAAGGGGCAGGCACCTGTAGGCTGTGGGGGTGGATACCTAGAGGGTGGGAGCTGCCGGGGTCTGAGCAGCAGCTTCCCTTAGAAACAATATTGGCCCTGATGGCAACACCAGTGTCGGGGGAGGGTCCTGGACAGTGAGGTCTGGGGATGAGGGTGATGGTTGCTCTGTGTCTTGGGGGATTCAGGAGGCTCACCATATCCTGTTCTCCTTGGTGCTGACAGGCAGGAACAACTGCCTGAATCTGCCTCCTAAGAGAGGAACTGATTGGAATGGTATTCTAGGGACCGCTGGGTGTCACATCACTAAGAGTGAACACAGTGGAGAGGCCTGTAGCCTCAGTCAGATTAACCTCTAGGTGTCTCTCCCTGCTCTTCCCTGAATAGCCCTGGGACCTCCACAAGTCGTTTTACTGCTAGCTTACTCAGTCACATGGTGAGGGTGGGATAGAAAGTCTGTGCAGCTCTGCCACACACTGGGTGCACAGTACATTAGCAGGTCCGTTAGTAGAGTCATCAATATCAATGAAGAGATGTGGGCTGGGCGGGGCGGGGTTAAGGAGGAAGGATCCTTGAAGGAATTCTTCCTGGCCCATGACTAGGGATAGCTGAAGCGTGCTACAGACCAGAGTTTCTCAACCACAGCACTATCGACGTTTCGCCCCGGATAATTCACTGTTGTGGAGGTTGTTGCATACATGGCAGGATGTTTAGCGGCATCCCTGGCCTCTAACCACTATATGCCAATAGCACTCTCTCCCCAGCTGTGACAACCAAAAATATCTCTGGACGTTGCCCGATGTCTCTAGGGGCGATGGGTGGGTGGGGGGAGGGGCAGTTTTGCCCCCAGTGGAGAACCACCAGTATAGATCCTCATCAGACAAGGTCTCCACGAGGGATGCTTGCTTCCTGGCAGTGCCTGGGAGGATTTGCACAGCCTCATGCACACAGATCGGACTCATTTCTGGCAGAAAGAATTCTGCTAAGAGATTTTGCTCTTAAAGGAACAAGAGGCCTCCTGACTCTGATCCTTTTTTCTGAGGAATCCTCCTGCTAACTGTGGCCACTTCTCTCAGCTTTTGGACAAATCAGGACCTGAGAAGGCAGTGGCTGACCAGCACGGGGTTTGTTGAGGGACACCTGGATGGTACCCAGCAGTCAGAGTGGGGGCAAGGGGTGCTGTCTCACCCTTTGACCTCCACCCCAGCGCTGATGATTTCCAGCCCCCAAGCCTCCACTGAAAACCAGTCTGGGCCAATGAACAGCAAAATGCATAAACGGATGATAGTTTTTCACACAAGGAATGCAACAGCAGCCAGAGTAAACGAGCCACCAGCATATGTGGCCACAGGGAGGAATGTCACAGACATAAGATGGTGAAAGAAGCCAGAAGCAAAAGAGTATATACTGTATGCTTCCATTAACAAGAAGTTCCAAGATAGCAAAATAATGGATGTTAAGTCTCCAGGGGTGCACAAGGGAGGCTTCTAGGATGCGGGTTAAGATGGCAAAAATTGATTAAGCACTTATTATACAGTCACTTTCCTATATATATGTTATACTTCGATAAAAAAATAAACAAACAAAACAACATTCTGAGCCAAAGTTCAGGGCAGGCCCTTCAGCAAAATGACTGTATTGTGAACCCAACGAATACAAATTGTCTGCAATTTTGCCTTTACGGCTCTAAGTTATTATCATTTTTGGATATGACTTTGTAAATGAGTTGGTGTAATTTTGCAAAATAATTAGAATAGTGGTTGGCACATGAAATGCTCAGTGGATGGTAATAATTAATACTACTAATAAGTTATTAAGTGACCTAGGATACAAAATAATAATTAAATGCAAAGGATAGCCCTTTTTCTTAAGGAGAAAAAAAGGTTCTGGAATTTTCAGGTTACATCTTGGTTAGTAAATTCCTGATTCTCAAAGTTTTTGGAGCTCCTTCCAAGCATAGCCTTTGATGAAAGAAAAAATCTAAGCCTCTATCTTAGAATTACTAGCTTCTGATCAGTAACCAGCATAAAAAGAAAATCCCATATGCCAGTCTTATTTGATCAAATCGTTCAGTTCACTTCATATCCGTCAATTATTGATCCTGTGCGCTGTTTAGCCAGGAGCCTGGAATCCACCTACCTGATCAAGCATTTGGATCTTTTTGGCCATCAATCTAGATTGTGAATTTACAGACTGAAGAACATGACTGCTGTCAGATTCCTCAGATTCAGAATAAAAACTCTGGCAGAAACAATAAAGTCTAGAGAATGTGCAATGATGTCTCTGCTTTAGACTCGACTGGGAACAGGACTCTACACATTCCTGTCTCTTCTGAGAGAGCAAGCAATTAGACAACTTCAGCGAGACGGAGCATTTCATTGCAAGCTGATGCAAATTAGATGCCAAATTAACGCTCAGAAAGATTGGAAACACTTTCAGATTATTCTCCACTGAAGAAGTCTTAGCACAACTATTTCTGAACGAGATATATGAGAGACTTCAACACCAGCTACAAGTGCTTTTAGAAGACTTATACTTGCAGACTGGTTTCCTAAAATTTCAGTCCTGTTATAAATGTCTACATGTCCCTGTGACCTGAGATGCCACTAACAGACCACCAAGTACACTGAAGCAAGCTCTGACCCACACAGTTAAGAACACTTGGACTCTTTGTGACATACATTTAAAAAAGGAAAAATCCATGCCCAACCCCAGAGAAAAGGCAGGCTCTTACCTAGTCTCAGGCTTTGTCCATGGACACTTGATTGGATAAAGATGCTCAAAACCAAGAAAATGGAGACACACAGGGGACTTCCCATTTCTCAAGTCTCACCCCGGGGTCCGAGGTCTTCTTGCTAATTTCTGAAGCCAGAGAGACCAGATTGTTTATTGATGCTTTGTTAGGAAAGCCTGCCCATTAATAATTAACCTTTAAACATGTTATCTAGTGTTCAGACTTTCCTTACTAAGCCCGATGCCAAATCTAAGTATATCTAATATAAAAAAGGTTGATTTACAAAAGTGTTTTTTATCTGGATACATTTTGAAAGTAAAACATCTTGTCATGTACTCTTACCTTCTTACGCCAAGGTCATAGTTCCAAATTAATCAATTTAAAGTTAATGTGTTGTGTTTGGAAATTCTGTCAAAGGTCGGGGTGGGTGACTTCCACACGGTTGCTTAAGTTCCCTTCTGACAGCGCTGCAGAGGGGATGCAGGCTCATGGCAGTGGTATTTTAAATTGCAGCTTAAGCCCAAAGAAAAAGCAAAGGGCTCTGCTATGTGGAGAGCTCCCAGAGGATCTGTTTTCTGTTGAGTTTAGCAAAATTGCTGGTGCCTGTGGTCAGTGTGGTGGGGCAATGTTTCTAAAACTGAAAGGAGCAGAAAATCTCTAACTTCAGTGTAAGAAGGAGTGAAGATGCAAAACTGGATGCCTTTGCTAGGACCCCATGGAGAGATGACCCTAGAATAAATACACTCTTTACTCCTCTGTGTTAATTAATGCTCCAACTGTGTGGAGGACTGAGAAATAAGGCCGCTTGGCAAGATCAGACAGAGGAAATACCACTGTATATAACTCTTATAATAATCCTTGAGTCTCTAGTTTTATTTAAACGTTATTCATTTGTTCAACTTTTTTTTTTCATACCTGCTTTATGCCAGGTACTGTTCTAGGCATTTGGGATATATGAGTGAATAAAACAGATCAAGATTCTAGTTTTTGCGAAGTTTATGTTCCATTGGGGGTGGGAGGAGTCAGATAATAGACAACAGACATAATAAATGAGAGATTTATGTAGATTGGTAGAATGTAATGAGAACTGCGGAAAAAGAAAAGTATAGCAGAGTTAAAGAGGGGAGGAGGTCGTGATTTTAAATAGAATGATCAAGGTGAGCCTTGTTGGAAAGCTGAACTTTGGGCAAAGGTTTGAGTGAGTTGCCCCTGTGGATTTCTTGGGGAGGAGAGCTCAGGCAGCCAGAACAGTGAGTGCAAAGGCCCTGAGGTAGGAACATGAGTGGTGTGTTCCGAGAATAGCAAGGATACCAGTGATTAGGGAGACGTCATTATAAGGACTTTGGCTTTTATGCTCTGAGACATGGGGAACCATTCTGAGCAGGCAGTTAGATAACTTCATGGTCATTGCTCAGATGAAACTGATAGATAGGATCTTCTGAAGCCACTAACAGGTTTGAACAAACTGACCCTAGGTCAAAGCCTGACACTGTGCTGTCCTATGGCTGCAGTTTGGAGACCATTCGCTGAGATGCATGATTTCTGAGCAGAGGCTTCTGCCCTGGCTCCCTGGCTGGCTCTGTCCTACCCGGCACAGTTAAGCAGGATCTCTGCAGTTTCAACTTTACTTATTTCCCAGAAATCTGGAACCTAAAATCAGCTAACTGTGCACCTTGGGCTTCTCTGCCCTGGGCCCACCTCATCTCTTGTTTTCTGGGTACTGTAAGGAAATACCCCCATCCTCACTTCATTCTTCCGGTCAACTCGCCAAGACACCAGTGCATCTGAGTGCCTTTGGGATCTTGGGTCTACTATCTACTAGCTGTGCAAAATGTTACTTAACTTTAATGAGGTCCATCTCTTCACCTGTAAAATGGGATAACATGAATCAGAAATAATATTTCAAGATATCACCTTAATATTATTTTCCCCCTAACATCCCTCTCTCCCACTTAAGAAGGGCGAAGTAGAGGAAGGTCAACAAATTTTTTTATCTTTTCAAAACTTAGAACCTAGGGCAGGTGAATTTAACCAAGCAAAAGGCTAAAAATGCTTTAAGGGGATGTGAAGGGAAAAGGAGCACTCACACCTTCCCACCACTACAAAGAGTCTCTTGGGCTTTGCAAGTGGGTGAGGGAAGGGGAGACTTGTCCATGAGGACAGAGGGAACAGTCTCTTGCTTCCCAGGAACTCTGCCAGAAGGTGGTGAGAATCCACAGAGGAAATGGCCGTGTGTGTGTCAGCAGGTGGACAAATGATGCCCCCTTGCCTGGCATGGGGTAGGAGCAGCAGTGAGACTCCAGTGCCGACAGGTCATGTAGATGGGGAGGACAAGCTTTTCAGTGGCCACCTATGTGGACTGATGACAGAGGACCAGGTGCTTACTCCAACCCCAGGCCTGGGTATTGTGTTTGATTTGGAACTATGGCATAACTGGGGATGTGGGATGGAGGGAAGGAATCGAAGCGGTCCTGAAAACTAAGAGTTTAGAGTTGTAACTCAGGCGGATTACAGAAAATAAAGATGTTTCTTGCATGGCAGAGCTTATGGACTGAGATTCACATTTCTATAAACACAGGTATGTCTGAGTATTAGAGATTTGTACGTGGAGTGTCCAGCCAAGTGCCTGGTTTGTAGTAGAAGTTCTATAAATCATAGTGACTTATTCTGGAGGGAATATGCTTAGTGATCAAGAGTCCAAGCTTATGAATCAGACAGATCTAGGTTCAAATCCCTGGCCTATCACTTACTAATTGTGTGTCCTAAGGCAAGACATTCATGATCTGAAATTGACAGACAGACAGATATATATACATATATATATATGACAGACATATATATGTATTCTAATGACACTAACCTGATTGGATTAAAAGAGGTAACTTAAAGAGACAAAGCCCTTAGCTATCCAGGCAAGTAGGAAATAATAATGGCAGTTTTATTATTTTTATTGTTGGGATCAAGTGGATGTCCAGGAGGTAGATTACAGCAGGACCACAGTGATTAAATTTTAGCAGAAAATGAAAAGAGTAGGAAAACAGAAGTGTCTGGACCAGTGATTGAGCATTGGACTCAGAGGTCGAGAGCTTAGGAAAAGAATGAGTCACAGGCCTATGCCAGGAACGACTGAATCAAAACTTCTTGGGTTGGGGCCTGGAGAACCTTCTTTTTAAACAAGTTCTCCAGGTTGTTCTTGGTCACCTGAAGTTTGCAAACCAAACTTAAGAGATCTATTGGAGTACAAGAATAAAATAACAGACCAATCAGATTTTTTTTTTATATCACCGGCTATAAGCTGAATGTTTGTGTCTCCCCCAAAATTTGTATGTTGAACTCTAACCCCCAAAGTGATGGTATTTGGAGATGGAGGCTTTGGGATGTGGTCAGGTCATGAGGATCGAGCCCTCGTGAATGGTACTAGTACCCTTATAAAAGGGACCCCAGACAGATCCCTTGCCTTTTCCTCCATGTGAAGTTACAATGAGAACATGACCTCGTCAGACACCAGATCTGCAGATGACTTGATCTTGGACTTCCCAGCCTCCAAAACTGTGAGAAATAAATTTGTTGTTTATAAGCCACCCAGTCTGTGGTATTTTGTTATAGCAGCCTAAGATATCACTTTAAAAATTTTCATTTGTATATTTATAATATTTATTATATATTCACACTATATAATTTATAAGTAGTACTATGCAATATATTAGTGCTATATAATTTATAAGTAAATAAATATCCATATAATTTGGGAAGGGCGCTCAAAAAAATTTTTTAAAGCGATAAATGCACTCCATTAAAACGGTGTGACTACTCCGTCATAGAGGAATAGAATGGCTTCCAGATCTTTATGACTGTGACATGGTTGACTCCATCAGTACCTTGGAATAGTCAATAGATCCATTAGCAGAATCTGTAGTTGTTGCCACACCCAAGAAAGCCCAGCAGTCTGTGGGGGAACTCTCATTTCTCATGAGCTGAAAAGGAGGCAGGTCTGAGCCCCGTGTAACCTGGAGCCACCAGTAGTTATCAGCATTGCCCATGGCAGTATAGCCCAGTTGTTTCTCCTGCCTACAATCCTCGGTCTACAATAATAATGGTTTTATAATTAGATTCTTAAAAATTGTCCAGTTTTTGTTCTCTTTTAATTTGAAGAGCTTCTCGAAGAAATCGAGGCTTCTATGGCACTGGACGACCTGAATGTAACTTTTTCCTTAAATGTAATGGTGATAAGAAAGTTAATCAGGAGAAAAGAAATACATATTTTACAGAGATAAAGAGAGCAAGTCCCAGGAAGAGAGGAGCCAGGTTTTACATTCAGAATCAGATTTGTTTGCTTTCGTCTTCAGAAACTGGGGTTACCTGAGAATGGCAGCCTCAGGCTGGAGTTCTAAGAAAAGAGTAACCTAAAGAATAACTTTCGGATTGGTAATCTTAGTTTTGTAATTTTACAGCTGAGATTTCAGAGATGCATGACCGAGACAAAACCAAAAACCAAAAACCAAAAAGCACAAAGGATTGCGAGAGGGGAAATCAGGGCCATACCCAGGCTCAGTTTTCCTAGCCACAAGTTCTTCATTCTGCACATCTGGCTTTCCTGGGGCTGCACTGGGCTTTCTTTCCTACACCTCAACCCTCTTCCACCTCCAAGATGAAATTTTTGAAGTTTTCAGGATCATGTCATTAGAAAACGATGACCTTCTGTTATTCCGGCTTGGGGCAGGCTGCCACTGGGAGAATGACCAAGCTTTGGGTTGAGTCACCGATCAATCTGTGTGGACATTCTTGTACCATATGGGAATATGGCTAAACAAGTAGGGACACTTCCTTAATTTGAGTTGGCTTGGAACACGTCCTCATTTGGGAATGAGTTGGCCTGGAATTTAACCCTTATTTTTTTTTTAAAGACTAGTAAACAAATGAAAGGTGAAAACGGGATTTGCAGATGATGTTTTAGACTAAAAGAAGGAAGTGTTTCAAGTATTTCAAGCAGGTATTTATTCATCTTAGATCATCACTCCTCACTGATTAACTTTTGCAGATTGACCTTTGTATCGGCTCTGCCTCTGACCCACTGTGTGAACTTGGGTGAAGTGTGTAACCTCTCTCCACCTTAGTTTTCTCATCTGTAAAATGAAATTGTGAGGTTGAAAATTGTCTCATGGAATGCACTTATAACAACTCTTGGCACAATCAGAGCTCATTTGATATTTTAAACAAATGAGGTAGAAATTATTTCTTTTATTTTACAGGTAAGAAAACGAAAGCTCCAAGAGTCCTTGTCCCAGGTCACATCTTTAATTAACGTAGATCTGACCTAAGGACTTCTAGGACCCTGCAAGCTCTATTGCTCTCTCATTCTCCATAAGAGCAGAGTACTTATGGGGCAAAGAGCTCAGATCTCTTTCTACACTTATGTGCTGGCCCATTTATTCTCTCCATCAGAATTTCAGCTACTGGTTTGCGGAACAATTGAAAAACCAAACCAACGAACAAACCCCATCCCCCACCCCCAAAACCAGAGCAGTTTTGTGTGTGTGTGTGTGTGTGTGTGTGTGTGTGTGTGTGTGTGAGTGAGACTAGACACTTTGGAACCAATAACACATTTTATGATTTTAGTAGTTCCAGTAGAATGGAATACTCTTTTTCTTGGTTTGCATTATGCTTGGAAGCAAAAGGAAGTAAAGATTTTAAGTGGGTTTTGAACAGACAGATAGACATCGAACATTGCTCAATCCTTAAAGTTTTCCAAGGGTTTTCTCCTCTGTGAGAAAGAGGGCAGGCATAGACTAGCTTGTGTCCTATGTCCTCCAGCTGCTTGGGGTGTTGGTTAGGCCTATTGGAAGATGATCATGCTGGGGTCCTTGACGAGATCAACCAAGCCACGAACTGAATTGGCTGACTGCAGCAAACCAAGGGCATAGTTTGAGAAGGTGGGCCATCAGCATGCTGGCTCATACTGGGTCCCAGTGCTTCTGATGATGGGATACCCAAGAGCACAGTCCAAATCCTGGGTATCTGGCAAGGCTGGGGCATTGCTAAGATCAAAATGGCCCAAGTCTCTCTGCAGCAGCTGGTATTCGCACCATATCACATCCTCATCTCACAAAAGCTTTCTGGGGTGAGCAAATGAAGTCCTTGGCTGCAAGAAATCAGAAACAGTTCCCAAAGATCTGCTTCAAGTGCTGCTGATGGCTCACTGCTTTTCCGACAGGATGTCTTGCTAACATGGTTACTGGTTGATTGCTAGGCAAGCCTAGAAGTCAGGAGTCAATAGTTCAGGGGCCAGCTCCCAAAATGCCAGACTCTCTATGTGATCTCATCAAAACCTCAGGAACAATCCTCTGAATCAGGTATGATTCTTTCCTATGTACAGAGAAGAAAACTGAGGCATAGAGAGGTTACTGAGTCACACAAATCTACATTCCAGTAAGTGGCAGAATGGGATTTGAATTATGTTTGACTAATTCCTAAGTCCACCCAACTAAAAGTAGCTGTGCCATCGGAGGTGGGACTTGGCGGTGAGATCTTCATTGTTTAAGGTTAAAAAAAAAACGCAATTGTATTGTGCTCTTGCACTGTAGATAACAACATAGATCATGTGTTTATTATTATTCTTTTCAAAACAAATGTTCTTAAGCCCTTTCTTAGCTATTTAATGAAGATAGCCTGAAATAGCCTGTAAGACATAGCAGAAGATAGATGTCATGGAGATGTTATGATGGGATAAAATTATATCACTTATATACAGAGTAATTTTCCCCCAATCAACAGTAAAAAAAGACCAGCCAAGATAAGGGAACTGGAGCCTTAGACCATGAAGCTTTGTCATGAACCAAATGGAGTGTTTGACAGGAAATTGTCAGGGTGAAACTATGCTGCGAAAGACCTAATTTACACACCGTAATCAGTCATCTAGTTATTCTTGAAACCCTTTGGGTTAGGTCATACCTAAGGTCCCCAGAAAGCAACCATGAGAAGCTTTCATATGCTTTGATAATTCTGTCAGGAGATAATTTATCTAAAAAGGTAAAATCATGACTCTGTTCTCATATAAAAATGGTATGTTATTTAACTCAATAATAAGGAAGCTGTTAAGGACATTATAATCAGTTCCAAGGAGAAGCCAAAAACCTCCACAAATTTATACGAATAAAGAAATGTAGAAAGGAACGTGTAAATGGAAGCAAAAATACTTCTTTCACAGTATGGGAGGGAAGTCAATCGAACCTACAGGACGGGACAGAATAGAATTTGCATTTTGCCTTGCTATTGTTACCCACAGTGTATAGAGTTGTAAAATACCTCAAGGGCAGCGGACACTAGAATCAGATTACCCAGGAGGCTGTGCTGTGTGTAGACAATGCTAGTTTTCCACTGAAGTACAAAATTTCTCCCTGTAATTCTTATTGCTAAGAAATGATAAAGAAAAGTACTTAGCTACAGAATTTTGAAGATAACAGGATAAAGTTTCTTCCTGAAGAAGGGCTGTCTCTTTTTGTATCTTTGTCTCCTGAGTAGAGTCTTTGTGATAAGAGAGAACTGGATTTCCAGGCCGGCTTCTCTCTTCTCAGCCCTATTAGTGGACAAATTATTTAAAATCTTTGTGCCTCAGTTTCCTTACTCTAAAACAGGGGTGAATACCCCCATGGGGTTTGAAGGAAGACTAAATGAGAAAATCCATGAACTGCGCATAGTGCCCAGCACAATATATGACAGCCATTATTATTTTTATTGATTACAGTCTTTTGTTGTGCTTTTTTTTTCTTCTATCCTTATACATCCCTTTCCTTTCCCTTTCTCTACCCATTTAACTGACTATATTAAAGAATAGGAGAACTATTTATAGTGCTGGGGTTCAGGGCAGGCTGCCCCAGCATGTGCCACTTGGCATGTAGATGATTTGGAGCTGAAGACAATCAAGGCCCAATGGACTCAAGAAGAGTCTTTTATCTCTCCTTTAATGGCCTAAAAGAATTTAGATAGAACACCTATACAAGGTAGAGAGTTATTACCAGAGATGACTTTTTACATTAAAAAGACTTATCTGCATGCATGGCAAACATTTGTTTACCAAACATTTGCTCTTCCCATCTTCCTGTGAATTGTTTTCCTCGCCCTTTGAAATCCCAGACCCCTACCTACTTCTCCTTATTCAGGATGGTGTGTGAGCCTCAGTTGCCTAACTGTCTTGGAATCTCTCATGTCTTCTTTGTGGGGTTCCAGTAGATACAAAATTAAATTTGTTTTTCTCCTGTTAATCTGTCTTTTGTCAATTTAATTATTTGTCCGGACAAAAAAACTGGAAAGGAGAAAAGTAAAACTTTTCCTCTCCTACAATAAGGTTTTGGAAAAATTTTAAAAGTATAGACAGGGTCTATGTTTCCTGTTCTTGATTTTGCAATTAACTATATAAATTGTTATATATTCCTTTCTATTTAAAAAATACACCCCCCAGAAAATTACTTCCTTGTTTTCCGAGTAATTCCTATCACCTGTCCTGAGCCAGCTCACCCTGAATTGAAATTTAAAACTTGGTTCTTTTTCTCAGGTTAATGGTCAGGCTCTAGAGTGGGAAAGGCTCTCAGAGAAGGTCCTTGCAGGACATGGCCTGGAGAAGTAATCGCTAGTGTCAGGACTGTGTCTGTCCTCAGTCTGACACTCCTCAGACCCCAGGGACCATATCCAAGGGCCAGAGAGTCCATGTGCCCCTGCAGGGGGTGGTCATTGTGTACTGGGCACCAGAAGAAACTGTCCACACAGCCCTGCCCAGGGTAGTTGGTGCAAACCTGCCTTTGAGAACTTTGTTTTTTCCCTTTGGGTCTGGTGGTGGGGGGATCTCTCTTCAGCCCCAAAGAAGAACTCCTACCTGTCCCATGGTCAGGAGGCCTGCATAGATTTGACTCCATCATTCCCCATGTCAGTTCTCAGCCTTGAAAAGCTCAGATTATTCAGGTGGATCCCACAGGTGCTCTTTCCTTTCCCTTAGCAGCCTGTGTGCATTCTGCAGGGAAGGAACAAGTGTTTGCTCTGCTTGAGCCAGGCTGGGGAAGGAGCTTTATTTACATCTGGGCAAAGTTCAGGGAGTGGAGGATGAAAATACCACCATGTCTAGGCTTCCTTTAAATTTATGGCCACTGGAGTGATACCCTGGAGAGAGCCATTTTTCACTCCACAATTCCACTCCAATCACCTAATCTGACTGTCAGGCTACACGGAGGACTCTTGGGAGAGAGAACCATCTTTTTGATGCCTTAGGAGACAACAGTGATTAGATCTCAGAGGTCAGCTGGTATGTAATTGGGATCTTGGAACTGGGAAGAGAACACAATCAGATTTACAGAGGGCTCTCTGCCTCCCAGGACTCTTTCTATCATATCAGCTCTAGAGCAAAACTACTTGTTTTAGCTCTTGATAAAAAAAAATAACCTCTCTTGTCTGTTTTTCACAGACAATGTATAAACAAAGAAGGACTGGTAGGCTGTTTACGTGTGTAGTGAGACCCAGTCTTGGCCAAACTTGGTGCCACATGGAAGAAAAACATGGATTTGAGGGCAAAAGTTAATGGCTTTGAGCCTAGCTCTGCTTTGGGTAACCTGTAAACAGTGGGGATAATGAAAGCTATGAAATCCACCTCATGAGGTTGAAGAGAGAATGAAGGATGAGAACGAGAATGAGAATGAAGTATGTTCAATGCCTAAACATCTTTAAGCAATAAAAGGACACACGTGAAGCAGAGGCCCCAGACTGGGACATCGTGTGGATGAATGTGGAACAGAGAAATCTGTGAGATTTGAGGGTCCTAGCAATTTTGCTCACCTATCTCAGAGCAAGATATGCCTTGTCACCACAGGGTTCTGGGTGGCCAGAACCAGCAGAGGGAAAGGTCTGGCTTCCCACAGGGCAGGGCTCTCCTAGAAGGCATGGAGGGAGTTAAGTAGTTTAAAGGCTTCAAGGAGGAGGCTGATACATGAGAGGACAGCCTTGCAAAAATAATTCCTTAGATTTGGAGGTGGGGTCAAAGGCAGCTGAGTTCTGGTGTCCTGCAGGTGAGCTGAGGGCTACTGTAATTAGGGAATTCCTGGGGTCCTCACTGGTACTCCCTAGTACATAAATTCTGAGATGTTCAGTTTACGTAAGGGATTCATTTTATGACGAAGTTCACTTTAGTCGTCTCTCTGACCTTCCATGCTGTCCCCTCTTGTCTTCATTGCCCCTTTGACTGAGTTCAGAGCCACTGAATTGCCCTCAAGATCCACCTCACCTCCATCCTCACCCTTGACCACAGGAAAATCTCTGCTCTGGTCTGCTTTCTCCCTGGAAACTCATGAGGAGAGTGGTCTGAGTATACAGGTGAGATCTTCCAAACAGTGCGTCTGGATGGAAAAGAGAAGGCACCAAAGGGCTGTGCTCTGGGAGTTCCAACATTTAGAAGTCAAGGAGATGAGGAGGAACCATTCTGCTTTTGTGTTGAATTATTTTTTAAGAATAAATTCTTAAGGGTAACATTTCTGCTTAAGGGGTGGGAGTGATATGGTTGTAAATGAATGTATGAGTCAATTTCTGGGCAGCTTCACCAGCATCGGATATTAGCAGTAGACATTTTTTTTTGTTCTTTTAGAGTATGTAAATTGTCATCTTCAGACAGCTTTCATTTACATTTCTTTGATATCTAGAGAGAATCCACATTTTCCTACTGTTTGTCTATTAATTGTATTTCCCTTATGGGAAAGGTCCTGTCTTTTACTTATTTATCTTTTAGAATCTTGATATTTACTTTACAAATTTGAATTAGCAATTTATGATAGATCTTAATCCTTTGTAATGTTTGATATAATTATTCTCCTGCTTTAAAAAAATCTTTAGTAATGCTAATTTTTATTGTGCAATCACTTAAATTGCTTCAAAACTGAGAGAGTTAAAATTCTCCCCAGAGAAACGGTACACATTTTCTTCAATTTTCTGCAACTTCTTCCATAATTAGATTTTATATTTAAATCTTTAATCAACCAAACCTTATTTTGGTGAATGTTTTATTTTTAATAACTTTTTCCATTACAAAATGAATAACTTTATTATTGAAAAATAAGAATAAAGAGAAAAAAATCCTCACATTATTAACCAATGTTACACCAATAAATTTAATTAAAATTTTAAAAATATGGTGAAGAAGGTCTATAATTTCACCATCCAGAGATAACCACTATTGACATTTTGATGTGGATACCTCCAAATTGTTTTTCTTGTCTATATATTATTTATTTTAAAAACTACACTGCAAACATATTGTACAAACTCTTTACTAACCCGTCTTAACGACATGTTCATAATATATTTCAGTGGCATTAAACATTCTTTTAAAATATTATTTGAAATGACTATAGAGTATTATGTTTATAGGTGTACCATAATTGACTTAATTCATTATTGTTTTTCTATTAACTTTGATGGATCCAAGATATCGCTATTATGAATAATGCTGCTATAAACATAAATAAGCATAAATCTTGGTCTACATTTCTGATCTCTTCCTTTGCTTAAATTTCTTAAAGTAGAATTGCTGAGGCAAAGGTTATAAATATATTCAAAAATACATTCTGCCTTTCCACATACACTGCCAAATTAAGTAAATTAATATCATTTTAAGTTCCCGTCAATAGTGGATGGATGTGCCCTCCCCTCCCACCCTACCCTTCCTTCTTGTTAACATTAACTATTAACATTTTTGCAATTTCATGTTCAATTGATAAGTCAAAATGGTGTAGGTATATTTTGTTTTATTTTTTTCCTGGTGAGTTGAAGTTGAATTTACCCCTCTCATTTTTATTGGGTATTTTCTTTATGAATTACCCATTAATGATATTTATATATTTTGTATACTAGTTTACGTATTTTTGTATTTTTTATATATTTTAAAATTGAGGGCCTCATTTAAAAATTATTAAATGATTTCAAACACACAGCATAATGAATGTTTATGAAAACCACACTGCTACTCAGATTCATCAAATCCTAACATTTTGCCTTATATGCTTTCTATTTTTCTTAAAATGGAATATCTGTATGCCCGTGTACTTCTTCCCAATCTAATCTCATGTTTTCCCTCCTCAGAGATAACCCCATTCTGAGTTTGGTACCTATGTATATGTTTGCATTATACGTATGTAGCTATAATATATATAGCATTATATTGTATATTTGCAAATTTTGACTCTTATTATCTGCAAATTATTTTTTGACTCAGACTTATATTTTTGAGATATATCTCTATTGATAAAACTACTATCCATGGTCCCTTTGTGTGAACGTATCACAATTTGTCCTGTTGATGGATATTTGTGTGGTTTATTTTTGTTTGTTTGTTTTTTGCTAAGACAAACAATGTCACAATGGACTTACATTGTCCACAAGTGAGAGCTTCTAGAGTTTACTCTTAGAAGTAAGACTGCTGAGTTGTAAGGTACGGGACTCTTCAGTGTTGCATGATGTTGACAATTTATTCTCCAAAATGGTTACACCAATGAACACATCATCATCAAAATGTGACTGTTTCTCTAATTCTTCCACATCATTACCAACACTTGATAATGTCCAATTATTTCATGCTCACCCGTTTGATGAATGTAAAATGGTGTCACATTGTGTTAATTTTCATCTCTCTAATTATTGGTCAGGTTGAGCATCTTTTTATATGTGCTATGATCATTCAAATTTTCTCTGCTATGAATTGCCTATTCATATCTTTTGCCCATCTTTCTACTACTTCATTGGTGTTTTCTTACTAATTTAATTCTCCGTGGTTATATGTGTTGCCAATATCCCTCCCAGTTTACATTTTGTCTTTTCACATTGCCTGCGGTGCTTTCTGTTGAACAGAGTTTTACATTTTCATGCAGTCAGGTTCATCACTTTTTAATTGGGAACAATCCCGTAGAGAAGGCAAAATTTTACCTTTACCCTCTTAGGGCCCTTTTGGCTGGGCCTGAGAATTAATCTGATATAAGGCAGCCTAAGAGGAGAAAAGCATACAAACTGGTATGTTTTACATGACACAGGAGCCCTCATGAGGAAATGAAGACCCAAAGAAATGGCCTAGTTTTAAATAATTTTTCTTAGTTTTGAATAATTTTTCTCTGTTTATTGGACCTCACATGGATGGAGTGATTAATAAAAGTCAGCAAGTAGATGGTATGCACAAGCTGTTCCTGCCTCTTATGCCCTTAGTGGACATTGCTAATTGACTGCATTACTTTTTTCATTCACATATTGATATATTCATTTATTCACTTATCCAACAACTATTTTTGGAAAATCTACTATGTGCCTGAGCCTGGTTGTAATCTTTTCAAACCAGTTTTATTGGAATTGGCACTTATCTTAGAATTCTCATCCTGTGACGTGTGTTTATGCATGTCTGTGTGTATGTATGTGTTTGTATATGTGTGGTATTTTTCACAGATTTGTGGATAAGTATGATACTCATTTCCTAAGATAAATTGGGTATCAGGTCTTGTTTTTCCATGATTTGGAATTGATTACATAATATGGAAAAAATTATTTCTTGAATATGTAGAAATATTGTTCAGTAAATTTGTTTAAGCCGTATTTCTTTTGGTGAATGAGGTAGCTCTTTAACACTTTCTCAATTTCCTTTTCCTTAATTATTATTTTCATGTTTTCTACATCTTGTTTTGCCAGTTTTATATTTTATATTTTGTATTGTCCGTTTGGCTAGATATTTTGAATTGATTATCATAAATTGTGCATTGCAATCATTTATATTTTAAAATCCTTTCTGTCAATTGTTAAATCACCAGTCTCATTTTAAATTTTGTTGATTTTTACTTAAAAAATTTTTTTATTGTATTTCCAAGGGGTTTAATCTAGTTTATAATCTTTACAGAGAATGAGCATTTATATTTATATATGTCCACTGATTTTATGTTTTCTAGTTTATTTATTTCTGTCCTTCATCTTTATTATTTTCTTTCTATTTTCCCTTATGTTGAGTCCTCTTTTTATAAGATTTTAAATCAAGTGCTTAGTTCACTTATTTCATATTTCTAAAATGCATCTACATTTTTCCTTTCAGCCTTGATTTGTTCACATCCCCCTCATTTTTGATAGGTGATGTTTTCAATTTTATAATATTCCAAAATTATTATCATGTTCTTAATTTCCTACTTAGACCTGTTGCTTAGGAGAATTTTTGTTGCTATCGTTAGAAAGTGTCACCTATTTATTTATTTCTTGTTGTTGTACATGTTTATTTTTATATGATTTTAATCTTACAAAAATATTAAAAAATTAGTATGAAGACCTCCTATACACCCTTTACCCAGATTCACTATTTGTTTATATTTTTTGTTTATATTTTCCCCTGATTACTTTATCATTCGTTCTCCTATACATGTGATTTTTTTCTGAACCACTTGAGAATAAGTTGTACATCCCTACCTACCTACCTACCTACCTACCTACCTACCTAAATATTTCAATGTCTATTTCCTGAGACAGACAATGTCTCCTATAAAAACCAGGACATTTAATAGGTAAGGAATTTGGAGATTTCATATGGATATCATATGATTGTCTAATCTATAATCCATATTCAAAATGTCAGTTATCTCAATATATATTATTTATATTTA
>NW_006442109.1:15505383-15525623 GCF_000325575.1 Pteropus alecto
TATGTGTGTGTATATATACAGAGAGATATTGAGAGTATTTTAGAATTTACAATAATGATGATGACAACAACTTACAATAATGATGATGACAACAACTGAAATGGCTACTTGTTTACAGAAACCACCACCTATACAGCTCTAAATATATTAATATTATTTTCTTCTTGTACTACGTTCTAAAGAAATTTATATTTATTTTCATATTTATTATTGTTGTATACTTATTATACATTTACAGTAGAAAAATAAAGGGAAATAATGAAAATCACCAGAAAGATCAGGGCATAGAGATAACCACTGTTAATATTTGGATGTATATTTTCTAGACTTTTGATTTCAATCAACAAAAATCTGGACTTTTTCTCTAGTTAAATAAAACTGGAATACCTTAAGAATATGGCATCATATTGTATAATGTTTAGTTTTAACCTTCTTTTAAATCTTAGTATTGTGTTATCTTACATAATTTATAGCTTATATTCATAACAACTTTGCAAAGTACAGCTACATTTTTAGATGAAGAATCCAAGGTTCAGAGAGGTTCCATAAATAGCAAAAGTCACAGAGCAGTAAGGAATGGAATTACTATTCAAACCCTGGACTGTCTGCTTCCAAGCCTGTTGATTAGATCACTATTTTGTTCAAGGCGCCTTTCACTATTTTTACTTATATCATTAACATTTGGTTTCATTGCATTGTGGTGAGAAAATATATTTATATAATTTTCCTCTTGTTTCATTTTTGGGGCCTTATTTGAGAGCCAATATGTATGCACCAATGCCCTATAAATTGAAAAAAGTATATAGTCTGTGTTATTACTGGGTTCAATATGTATCTACTGGTTATAACTTATTAATTGTGTAGTTTTCATAACCTGTATGTTATTTTTCAAATTTATATCTATTTTTGTCATATCTTCAGTGTCTTCTAAATTTTCATCTTTTAAAATTTGTCCATTTAATTTTTAAGATTGTCTAATTTTTGTCTTAGCCTGATATGGGTTAACACCTCCCATAACAATTGTTTGTTTTTAAATTTATTCTATTTTTCTTTGCATTTCTAACTTTGGTAATCTATGTCTTCACTGTTGATTTTATATCTTCCATTATAATCAGGAGTCCCTTTGCACCCTCCCTCCACCTTGTCTGGCTTCCAAATCTCTTTATATGATATCAACTTTACCAATATACCAACTAATTTTGTATGAGTTTCCTTAATAAAACTTTCCTATTTTTAACATTTCTGCATTTTTTGTTATAGATACCTATTTTTAAGCAACAAATATATTGTTGGATCTTATGTTTTAATCCAATATGAGAATCTGTCTTTTGAGAAATGAATGGCCAAAAATATGGACTCCTTTAGGATGCTGATAGCATAGTGATATGAGATGAGCTCTCAGCTACTGGCTGTGGACTCTCTGTGAAGAAGTTATCAGTTTCCTCATCTGTAAAATTGTGTTAATAAGAGTACCAACCTTATTGAGTTGTTGCAAAGATTAAATAAGATCAAGAACACTTAAGAATAGAAGCATATTAAGGTATTATTTGTAAAATATAACTGTCATTTTTTGCTATTCTAGACATCATGCCCAGATACGTTAATTCAAAGAAAGTTTCTTGGCAATAGTAGATGAAGCAAATTTCTTAAAATGAAGATCTATGCTCCAAATGGGGGTAATCAGCTCTATTCTCTAATCATATCTCATATTTCTTTCTGATATAATGGGAATAATTTACAACAAAATTGCTGAGAAGCAGTGGTCCAACGCCTCTCAGGTTTCAGTTCAACTGGTTTGTCTCTACTTCTGGCTGCACCGTGGAGTTTCACAGCTTGACTTAAATTCAGCCATGTCAGGAATCACTGTCTTGCTTTCCATTTCATTAATTAAGTGTTGAGGTTGTACAAATAAGTTGTTTGCTCTCATGACGGGTATTGAAGCTGCAGGCTAGTAGGCCTCGGCTTTTCTCAGCAGGCGTGTAAAGACTGAAACTAAGAAAAACAAACCAAGCAATGATGGATTTTCTACTTCCTGGGTCGTGTAACTTGCTCATCTAATGAAAGCCATCTGGTGGGCAGCCAGATATGAGGACTGATTTTCAGCCTGTGGGTCTCCTTCCAGCAGTTCTCCAGCCCTTGCACACCTGGAACTTCTGCTCAATTAAAGCTGCTAGGAATTGAAAAGGAATTCTTAATCACTTCTGCTTCAGAGGACCAAAAAGAGACAGAGAGGAAAGCTAAAAAGTCTGAGATTTGCACTAGAGCCCATATTTAACTTTCCAAAATGGTCTTTGTATTTAGGATCCAGAGAATACTATATTACTGATCTGAAGAATAAATATTTGGTAATATTATAATCTGACAAATTCTATAATGATATGATTTATTTTTAGTTGACAGCTTCAAATTTCTGATGGCTTCTGTATGATCACTCAGAGGGAGATATGAGTCCTTCTCCCACCTAATGCAATAAAACAGATTTCTTAAACTTCTCTAATAATAATCATCATTTTGTCTCTTGTTAAACATACGCTTCTAAGTTCCTCCGTTGGAGACGCAGATACAGTGGTTCTGGGATGGGACTTCAGATTTGAGTTCTTAACATTAGAAAAGCTTGAGAAATATTGGAGGAGAATAAGGAAATAGTCTGTTTTAGAATCAGACAGCTCCAGGCTTAAATCCTGGGCCTTTCACTGTCTACTTATGTAGCCTCGCACCAATTCCTTAACCTTTCTTAAAGTCATCTGAAAAAAGGTAGATAAAAACATTTACTTTGTAGTGCTGTCGAAAGGATGAAAAGGAGTAAAGCCTTTTATGGCATCCACTTTTCTGGGTGCTGTTAAATCATTTCTACCTGGATTAATTTGAAGATTATCTGTGAACTTATCCTTTCTATTTTTTAAAACTTATCCTTTCTATTTATTCGGCATGTATCTGTAGAACTTTTACTGTGTGCAAGAAACTGGAATTCCAAGTACCGCCCTGATGGGTATGGCATGTCCATATCACTCACCCCAGGCTTCTGAAGGAACTGCCCAGATGTCCTGTGTGAGTGACTTCATGTAGCAGGCCCCTGAGTTTAGGAGTGCCATGTTCTTATTCCTCTCTTGTGCCATAAATTAAGTTTTCTTGAATCCAATCATATGTACATATCTTTCTCTGTAGTTGAGGCAATTTCCTTCCAGCGTTATTGAGATATTATTGACATATAACGTATGTAAGTTTAAGGTGTACAATGTGATGATTTAGATACACGTATATATTACAAAATGATTACCGCAATAAGATTAGTTAACATCTTCATCCCTTCACATAAACATTTGTGTGTGTGTATGTATGGTGATAACATTTAAGATCTACTCTCTTAAAACTTTCACATACATCATATGGTATTGCCAATTATGGTTACTGTGCCGTACGTTAGATCCCCAAATCCTATTTATCTTATAGCTGGGAATCTGTACCCTTTGACCAAGATCTAAAAATATGGAATGCTCTATGAATGTGTGTCATCTTTTAACAGGGACCATGCTAATCTCTGTCTAGCTCCAGTTTTAATATATGTGCTGCCGAAGTGAGCACCATTTATATATTTTTTTTCAACAGCAAACATACATTTACATTTTTCCATTTGATTTTTACACAGAGTGTGTTCTAGGTGTTTTGCATTATGTAGTTTTTCCTTCCTGGACTGAAAGGCCTTTGTGCTTTTTTCTTCCATCTTAATAACACAAATGCAATGGATTTCTAAGGAACATACTTCTACTTTCTATTTATCCTTGCTTCAAAAAGATTTAAAGCACTTTTTAAAGATACAAACATATGCAAAGACATATTAAAATATGCAAGCCATGTTAAAGAGAAATGTAGGTAGGGAAGATAGGGTGGAAAAAAGATGAATTTATGAATGAGGTGACACATCAACTACATATTGTACTTTCCTTTTCACTCCCCAGTTGTGGGCCAGATATTTAGCTCTGAACTCTCAAGCCATCATTGCAAACCCTCTGCAGACAAAAGGTGAAGATAATGATCCTCAAGCCAATTACTAGGCTGAGCATCTCTATGAGTCCTGAACATTGTTTTAATTTTTCCGCTAGTCCAAGACTTTAGGCCCTAATCAACAGTAGGGTGGGTCATTAAGAATTTGCGGAAGGGACGTGAAGTACCGTGGAAAACAATATGCTCTCCGACATTTTAGCCAAACACCAGATGGATCAAGGAGTAAGGAGGCCTCTTTGTTACAGAGGAGATGGTGGCTGGGTGGAAGAGCTGGGCCAAGGTTCAGCCAGTCTCCTGGTCCAGAAGCCATAACCATGGCAACAGTAGTGATGGCAGCTCTACTCCTTCCAGCAATAACATTCTTAAGAGGAAATAGCATACTTCTGGCCTGGGCTCTTGGTGATGGAAGTTTATGTACTTTTATGCCAGGTGAAAATAAACAGCCTCTTTCACGTTAACCTTGCAAACCCAAATCTACAAAGTAAAGGCAAGTGTCCAGTGTCCAGGTGTGAGTCTCTTGTATAGAAAACCTGCAGTCTGTTTCAGCTTTGCCTTTTTCTTCTCTTTACTTTCTAGTAATAGTGCTGCACAGAACTTCCAACAAGAAAAGCCCAAAGGATAGTTGCTTTTGAAGCCACCACTCTTGTCTGCCTCATTCATTTCAAAGAGAAGAACTTCTCAAAGAGATGAAGGCCTGTGTACAAACAACAATGCCCACTGCATTCTTTTGCCATTGCTGTGATGTGGTGGTTTTGATTCTGCACAGAAGCTGCCTTGTTTCAGAAACTGATTGATGGTTCTTCTGAATGAAGGAGGCAAGAAGAACAAACAGGCAGGGCTCCTGGTAAGGCAAAGTACTTCAAGAGAATGGGCTTGAAAGCACTTAAAATAAAAGGTAAACAAACACAAGCCTCAATAAAAGTAAAGAATTCTGAAAGGCATTGAACTGTTCTTGGTTGATAATTTGTAGTTCCTAAGGCTCTTCTGTGTTTGTGCAAACATATATAAGCTCCTTAGAGACATCTGACTTGGGATTTTGGACTTCTTGGTGGAGGGAAAAAAGAAGTTAAATCCAAATAGATGTCAGAAAGCAGGGAAATTTAATTGAAATAATAATAATAATAATAATAATAATAATTGATTACTTATTATCAGCCATGGTTCTAAGCACTTTAGGCTTTTCTCATTTAGGAGAGGGCTTGTGATTTCTCTTTAGAAAGACATGAAAAGTCTTGCAAAGGCTCATTTAAATACCATGGACAGTGTTAGTACCTACTCTGCATAAGCTCTGAAAGATGGGCCTCCTCTTCCTGTAAATCCTTGTCCTTCCCTTTTGCCTAATAAAACAAACCAGTTAAAAAGTCGGCATGAGAAATCTAGCTATATGAAATACTTAAAAAAAATTTAAGTATAGTTGGTATACTATACCTAATAGAACAAATCAGTTAAAAAGTCGGCATGAGAAATCTAGCTATATTAAATACTTAAAAAAATTTAAGTATAGTTGTATATATTAGTCGTATATATAATGTATTATATTAGTTTCTTGCGTACAATATAGTGATTTGACGTTTATATACCTTACTAAGTCTAGTAATCACCTGTCATCATGCAAACTTATCACAACGTTATTGACTTTATTTCCCTCCACCTTTACCAATTAAGTGTCTTTATTGATTAACTCACTCTTACTTGGGTTTTCTGTTGCTTGAAGCCAAACATATCCTAACTGATACATTACCCTTCCTAAAGAAAAAGTGTAGAGACATCTGAGTTTAAATGAGTGTGGAGATTGAGAAGCAGCCTTTTGGCAGAGTTAGGAAAGGGTCCTAGGTATCCAAGACCTTTCCCAGGGTAGAAAAATTTACATGGTCTTGAATCAATGCTATGTACTAAGTACCAGTAGTATGACCTTGGACCTTTCATCTAACCTTGGTAAGCCTCAGTTTACTCATCTTCAAAGTGGTGATAATATCTCATGTCACTTGGTTTTATGAGGATCAGATTTGATTATGTATGTAAACTTCCTTTGGAAATTTTGAAGGGCAGCTCTGGTGTAATGTCAGAGCCTCGCTTGGTGTCTGACACATAGTAGGTATGCACAATAAATATTTGTTGGGTCGATGTGTTGTGCTTGTTGTCCACATCAGGGTTGTTGGCAATGCACCATGAGCTTGAGGGTTGGGCTGCTGTCTGACTAATTGTTCCATATAGCACCCACTCCAGACACAACTTTAAGGAGGATTTTATTGAATACTTTCTTCTTGGCAGTGATGTATTGGGTACTGCAGCCTGGATAGAAAATTCAGCTTTTGTTTTCCATGTATTTTCCACTAAATATGCTGAGATGAGGTGTCTGTTTTGATCCAGGCCACTGTCAATTATTCCTGTCCTAGCCGACTTTTCTATGATTTAGGGTGTGAAGACATCTGGTGGCTTTAACCTATTACTGTTGTGTGAGATGCTTTGGCTCCAATCAACAGGGCTGTGTCCAAGGCAAGCCGGCCCCCTGTGAACTCCCAGGCTGCTGAATCAGTCATCCGGCATGTGACAGGTGGTGCCTTTAAGTTACTGTAGAGCAAAAGAATACAGTCTCACCTGGTTATTTAAAAACTTCCCTATGCCAGACGAACCAGGAAACTATTTGCTTCCTTCAGGCTTGCCCCCTGTAATATCATCTACTTCCCCAACTCCTCATCCATAGTTCATGTTTCATGCATCCACTTTTGGATCTCATTGACTTTTGGCCTCTCCCAGCTAGACCCCTGGGACTGTTGCCTGCCACTAATTCTCCAACACTAAGCTCTCCCTACCTTTGGTCTTGCTGTGTCCCATGTCATAAAATATGTGGAACATGCAGGAACACCACTGAGGCCTGGTTGGCATCTGAAAAAGTCTCGTTTCAGGTTGCTCTCCAGAAGGAATTATATTGGAGTAGGACAGGAGAGAAGATCAGGTGCCCAGGAGCTAAAAAGCATCAGACTAGTGAGACTGGAGACACTGCAGTTGGATGACTTAATGAGTAACAGAGAAGTTGAACATAATATTTAAGTACCAAGAGGTAGATGGTAACACGGATGAATGTAGGATGGGGGAGTGTGAGGTCAGTGATGAGAGGGTGCAGCCAAGGTGAGGAGAGGCAAAGAAGAATATCTTGATGCTAAGGAAGCAACCCATGAGTTGGAAGCAGTGGGGCTGAGCATAAAGAATGGGCACTAGAGTCACAAGATGAAAGTTTGAGACCTGCTCTATCTCTTATTCTTTCTGTGACCCAGGAACCCCTTGTGCCTTGGTATCCTCATCTTGTCAAGGGAGACCTGGTGCTTCTGTCCTCACGGGATTATTGTGCATCTTTGATGATCTAAAATGAACATGACAATAGTATAGACAATACTATCAAAATGTAATGTACACTGAATTTCCCTTTGCATTTTTGGTTTATTTCTGAATGTTTGATATGAAGCATGGATGGGGAGTTTTCTGGGCTCTTTGTTGTCACTCTAAAAGCTGCCGCCTCTCCTTCCTGTGGCAATGATGAGAGTTATGGGCGTGGCCTTGAGGAGGACATTCTTTAGACAGCGGCAGGAGTGACGACAGCTCCAGGAGTGGGTCGCAAGGGCCTCGCCCTTCCCCAACTGATAGCTCAGAAGTTTAGTCAAGAAAAGTATTGAGCTTTTGAAGAGATGGATTAAAGATATAGATGGTTTCGATTTACAATCACAGGCCAATTTGGAAGGAAAAATAAGCCATGCAGAATCTGGCTTTGAGAATAGGTCAACGTCTCAGACATTCCTCGAGTTGGAAGAAAACCCAGAAGGTGCCTAAGGATGGCCACCAGGGTCTGAATCCTACCAGTTTAGGGGCTCCCTGCCTCAGGACGCAGCACTTCTGCTGGACACCGCTGGTTTCTCACCTCATCCATCCTACCGTGAAAGTCTCGTCCTCGGTCTTAACTTCTATTCACCCATCCTAAGTCTGCCCTCGGACCCCGCAGCACGCCTATGCCCTTTTCCGCATGACAATCTGTCAAATGTTTGCCTTTTTTTTTTTTTTTTTAACATTTCTGGATCTCTTACTTTGTTCCTCTTTAGTCATTCTCTTTTAGACATATTTAAGTTTTTCTGAATTAATCTTTTATTAAACTTTTTATTTTGAGATAATTGTACAGTCATATGCAGTTGTAAGGAATGACACAGAGAGATTCCTCGTGCTATTTATCCTGTTTCCCCTAGCGCCTGCAGCTAGTAAATATTTACCAAATTAGTTAATTGACTCCCACAAGCATAAAACTGACTGCTTGATTTGGGCAGCACCATGCTAGGCCCTGTAAGATAATGAGGGAAAAGCAAAGAGAAAAATATATTGCCCATGACAAAAACCGGTCCTGCCCCCGTGGAACTTACAATGCCTGACTCCAGCTGTGGCCCAGTTTACCAGCTCTTCTTTCTGGGCCTCCCTGTCTGTGGCAACCAGGTCCTACGTGTGTCAGCCCCAGTGGAATGAATTGGCGTTTTCTGTCACAAGCCTGTTCCAGAGGAGAGCCAGAGGACATGAACCCTCCCCCACCCCACCCACCCAGACACACATACCATTTCCACAAGGAAAGCCGTTTCTGTAACCTGCAGAGTTGGACTAGAACTGTCAAAGTATTCAAATCCACTTCTAATCACCGTTCTATTTTTCTCGCGTTGTGTAAATATTATGGCTTTTTCATCAAAATTGAAAACAATAACAAAGAAAACCTGAGAACTAGATGAGCCTGGGCAGAAGTCAGAAATGTCCCAGAGATGGAAGCACAATATTTTAATATTATGGACAACAGCACGTGTGGGCACACACCCTGCTTCCTGCCTCCCCCACCCCCACCCCACACCTCGTTCTCATCCCTGCAACACAAAACTCAGTTGGGTTTTTCCCGTGGCCACTGTGCCCATAGCTGCCCCACACAAGCGCAGATGGTTGCCTTTGTGATGGCTCTGTGATGCCTCATTACCCATATTATGTATTAGTATGTGCATCCCATGTTAAGTTCACGGTGGCGACTGTGCTGGGGTAATGGATTGGCTAGTGACTCTTTTTCTGAGCAGTTACCCAGGCTTGCCATCTGGCGAATCTAATAACCAGGTGGTGAACCTAAATAACCTCACTTTGGTGGGGGTAGAAGGGACCCCAGTTGGCTCTGTCCTTGCCATCTGTAGCCTCCTTCTTTTGGAGCGAGATGTCCAGAGAATCAGTCATGCTATTTCTTAATTGAGTAGCTATTTGTTATCAGAAACACTCCCACTTCGCTTATGCAGCTCTCTGCTCTCTAGCATCTTCGCCAATTTAGAATACACACAGAAACTAGAAAGCAAGCCAAAAAAGGCTGTGTGCCCATGAGATGCAAGGAAACCTGGGCATGAAAGCTCTGGGCCTCCTTCATCAGAAAACTTCCTTGAGCATTCGCTCAGAAAATACTGACTCCTACTTTACACTTAGTAATAACCATAGAGTCCATCTGATCTCCAAGAATTCAGTATATTGGAAGCTGCATATTAGAAGGGAGGAGCGGGTGTGTAACAGACAGACACTGACAGATGGGGAGGAATGCCTGAAGACCATGAAGCTATTAAAAGTAGATCCAAGAACTCAAAACACAGAAAAATAGAGTCATTTAGTGAGGGGCAAAGTGTGCTACAGCCCTTGAATATTATTACTGAAGGATATCATAGTACAATAATGGAGTCTGGAATAATAATCCCATGTCATCAACATTGTTAATTATTATCAGTAGATACCATTTTAGGGGCAGGGGCCTCTGTCATACATTATGGAGACATCACTCTAAATGGTTAAAATAAAAAAGCTAGACACAGGGAATTAAACTCTCAACTCTTTGAGAAAAATCATGTATCCATGAGTAAAGGGAATTAAAATACTACATAAGGGTTTTTGAAAAGACATGGTTTCATTATAATAAAATACAGTGGGTTCATTGAAGAAAATTTAGAAAAATATGTAAGAAAAAGAAGAAAATAAAACATAGCTATAGCCCCCACCTCCAAGATATAATCGGTTAATATTTTGTTTGCTCTCATGTTCTCGCTTCACATATATTTGTACATTTATATTCATTCATCTATCTGTTATCTATCTGCCTACCTACCTATAACAAGTTGGAGTCAATACATGAGAAATTGAATCACGCCACTTTGTAACTTGCATATACCCCCACTTAATACACAGGTAAGAAACTTTTCATGATAATAATAAACCCTCCGGCATCATTTTAATGATTGCATTGTATTCTAATATGAGATAGCCACCCAAGGGTTACGATAATGTAGTAATTACTTACAAAAACATATATTGTATGGAAATATTTGAAAAATAAAAAAAAAACAACTGTGATTATTATGAGGAATTAGGGCGTGGAGACATCCTGTCTACTCACCACCAATTTCACTGCTGTGGTAGCAAAATTGAAGCCTTCAAAGCCAAGCCTTTTTGTTTTCTTGAGTCACACTGGCTGTTTGCCTTTTGTCAGGTACTTAGAACCCTGTCTCTGTTAGGATGCTTTTGGCTGTAACAGAAAATCCAACTCAACATAGCTTAAATAATAAGAAACATTATTTCACATTATAAGAATTCAGGAGATAAGGCCGATCAGGACTTCTTAATGCAGTGACTCAAAGTCAACACCAAAGATTTGTGTTCTTCTCATCTTTTTTCTCTCATAGAGTCCCAAAATTTTGGTTCTTATTCTAGGTACCATATGAAGACCTGATAATATCCAGAAGCAGAAAAGGAGATGGTCTCTTCTTTGTGCCTCTCTCTCTCTTTTTTAAAAAATAATTTTTAATTGTAATAAAACACAAATCACATCAAATTTACCATATTAACCATTTTAAGCACACAATTCAGTAGCGTTAAGGATATTCACATTGTGCAAACAGGTCTCTAGAATTATTTTCATCTTGTACTAATGAAACTTCATATTCGTTAAATAACAACTCTCATTTCCCCATCACCCCAGCCCCTGGCAGCCACCTTTCTACTTTTTATTTCTATAAATTTGATTACTTCATGTACCTCTATGTAAGTGGAATTATGCAGTATTTGTCTTTTTGCGACTGGCTTATTTCATTTAGCATAATGTCCTTAAGATTCACCCATGTCATAGCATATGTCGGAATTTCCTTCCTTTTTTTAAGGCTGAATAATATTCCATTGTATGTACATTTTGTTCATCCATTCATCCAACATTGGACATTTGGACTGCTCCCACCTTTTGGTTGTTGTGAATAATGTTGCTATAAACATGGCTATACAGATATCTCTGAGATTCTGCTTTCAGTTCTTTTGGCTCTGTATCTAGAAGTGGAACTGCTGCATTATATGGTAATTCTACCTTTAAGTTTTTGAGGAACTACCAAAGTTTTCCACAGTGACATTCCCATCGGCAGTGCACAAAGGTTCCAGTTTCTCCGCATCCTTGGCAATACTTTTCTCTCTCTCTCTCTCTCTTTTTTTTTTTTGATAGTCATTATTTTAATGGGTGTGAAATAAGTGGTCCTTGTGTGTTTTTTTGCTAAGACTGAGGAAATATTTACCCTCATTTCTCCTATCTCAGTGGTTAGAATTATGTTTGCATGCCTAATTCTAAACCAGTCACAGGTTAGGAAAATGGAACCGTGACTCATGTATTTAGATCAAGCAGTGTGTGCCCTGGGGCTGGGAGTGGGTCAAGTCCTCTAAAGCATGATAAATTACAGGTGCTGTAAGGAAGAAGCGAAATTGAATGATTGTCACCTCTGACTTCCCTTGAAGGTCAGTGAAGGCCTTGGTAGTTTACCTTCTTAATTCAGAGTTGTGCAACTCACCCTCAGTGAAAATGCACTACATGTCTCATTGGGATTTAGAGGAGTGCTTGTGTATGCATCAGTGTAGATGTTGCCTCAGCTTAATAAAAAGAGTGCTTCAAAATAAGATCAATTTAAATAACTTAAGAAAGGGCTTTTCATGTAAATATAAAGAACAAACAACAAAAAAGCTCTCACACTAAATTACCTCCTCACAAGATGAAGTAGAAGAGAAAAAAGGGAAAGTATCGCCCACTCACAAAGAAATTTTTAACAAACTCAATGTCTTTCCTCCTGGGGTAGTCTCCCCCAACTCCACACTCATTTTCTGGACTTCAAACAAGATTAAAATGATGCTATATTAAATGCCAAATGCTTGCCCCTCACAGTGAAAAGCTGTGCTTTTTAATTCTTAAACGTTAATGTTCGAACAAATCACCTAGAGATGTTAAAATGCAGATTCCGGTTCATTAGATCTGGGTGAGGCCTGAGAGTCTGCCTCTCTTATCAGCTACCAGGTGCTGCTGGTGCCGGCAGCTGGACTGAGACGCACTGAATAGTGAGGGTTTGAACTGGAATCTTCTGGAGGGTTTGTTAACACTCAGAGTGCTAGGCCCTGACACCAGGGTCTGATTTAGTAGGTCTGGATTGGGGTCCAAGCAGACCTGCTCTTTTTAAGTGATGCTGGTGCTGCTGATCCAGGGAGCACATTCTGAGAATCTCTGACTTAGAGGACAGTCACTAGAGCCAGGCAACTAGTTTTGTACCTAGAGGCTCACTTTGTCCCTGTGTCACTTCAGCAAGTTGTTTAACCTCTGTACCTCAGTTTGCTTATCTGTAAATCAGGGACAATAATACTACCTACCCTAGATAACTTTTGGAAGATACTGCATATGCACTATAGAATGTTAACAATCATTGTTTGCCATTCCTTTCAACTTGCTAGAATGGACATGGGCACATTTGTTGCTATTCAGAAAATCTTTTGGGAGAGATATTCCTCTCCCCAGGCGTATTCAGATAAACTCTCTTCTTTCACTTGCTTTGCCCTTTAATACAAAAAACTCCCCAGATCTACTTTTTTCACCATGGTGTTGATTCCTCATTAAGCATGGGGATGTAAGACACTGCCAGCCTTTAACCTGGATGCCCAGAAATTCCTTATAAATAAAGAATGCGACAAAACGTAATGAGAACATCATCCCCAGCTGCAGCAATGAAACTCATCTCCCTTGGCTTCCCCGTGAGCGCCAGCTCTCTGAAAGCTCCGAATCTGTTCTGGCTAGCCTGGGTTAGAAAGAGCAGTTCCCGGAATCCCAGGCGGCACTGTGTCTGAGAGCTTTAATCATATGCAAGGCCGAAAGTAAAAGGCAGGAAGTAAGCAGACCCCTGCAGTCAGGTTCTTTTACCTGCCTATGTTTTTCATGTTGGGGTGGGAGCTCAGTGCGCTAATTGGCATTTCAGGCAGAGCAGCCAGCAAAGCCCAGAGAGACAAGAGACAGCAAGGAGTGTGGGCACTAATAGCTGAGGTTCAGCGTGGCTGGGATGCCAGTGGGTGGGACCGTTGGCAACGCCAGGTCACACGGGGACTTATATGGCATGCTTGGAAGTTCCCATTGATAAACTGAGGGAGGCAGACTGTATTAGGACATTTTTTATTGCAATTAACAGAAACCAACTTGCCTTAGCTTAAGCTGAAAGGGAACTTCATTTAAGGATTTAAGCTGTTTCACAGAACCCAGGGCAGGCTGCAGCCTCCCTGAGGAAGGGCCTGAAACAGAAAGCGAGAAGACATCCAGACTCATTCTCTCCTCATTGATATCCCACATCTGATATGAGCTTTCTCTCCTTTTACAGTTCACATAGGTGATCAGAAATGTCTATTCCCCAGCACCAAACTGACACGTTCTGGATTTAACCATCTCCAGAGAGACTGACTCTTTCTTAGTCCCAATTTCAAATTTTTGAGAAAGAGCTTCTGATTGGCCATCTTGGGTCAGGTGCTCAGCACTGGTTCAATCAAATGTTGCCACGATGGGAGCAGAGAATATTGTCCAAGATGGCTGCTGGGGCCCTTGGTTGCGGATCAAGGGTAGGTCGTGAAAGGCTAGGTAGACACCCCAAGTAGATTCACTGGAAGGACGGAGCCGACTCCAAGGTCTCTGTCCATCTAAGGTGCTCTGATTGGACCTGACATTCAGTGAGGACCTGTACTCGCTCAGCCAGCATGGAGGAAAAGTGAGAGTAGAGTCTGTGGCTGTAGGTTTGGGCTGAGAGGGAGGGGCCTAGCTCCACAGGTGTGCGACCGCTTTGGTGATGCAGTCCATAAATAGAAAAGAAATCAACCTGGCTACCATCACCTTGGAAGCTGAGAATATAAATGACAGCCAACTGCCAGGTAAACAGTTCTTCCATAGAACATGAAGTAGTGCTTCCCTAAAGGTTATGGTTTTAAAACATCAGACAAATAGCAAACTGACAGAAATCAAAATATAAAGAAACTTCACATACCCATGATCTCATTCTGC
Organism: Pteropus alecto; assembly: GCF_000325575.1. NCBI lineage: Eukaryota > Metazoa > Chordata > Mammalia > Chiroptera > Pteropodidae > Pteropus > Pteropus alecto. Next base: position 15,519,755 of record NW_006442109.1, read on the forward strand.
TTTCTTTGTTCCCTCTTACTTCCCAGCTTCTGTTCAAATGTGCACAGAACCTTACATAATTTTAGATAGCATAAACAACATTTTGCATTCCGTATTACGTAATGAGTAGTTTCTATGCCGCCTTGTCATCTTCTTAACTATCTTTGTCAGTATGCCATCCTTCAGATTAAGTATATTACACTTAGCACATAATTGGGGTCTGATTTCAAATATGAGACTGTGGAGCTAGAAGGAGTATTAGGAAATCATCGAGGCCAATGAAAATGAACCTGGAGAGGAGAGTGACTTCCCTAAGGTCACATTGCTGTTGAGCTCCAGACCCAAGACTAGATTTCATTCATTTTTCCAAATGTGTGTTTGTAATTACCCACTTGATGTCAGGGGGGTTGTCCATGGGTTTCATCACACTTCAAATCTCTTAGGAAATCATCGAGGCCAACGAAAATAAACCTGGAGAGGAGAGTGACTTCCCTAAGGTCACACTGCTGTTGAGCTCCAGACCCGAGACTAGATTTCATTCATTTTTCCAAATGTGCGTTTGTAATTACCCACTTGATGTCAGGGGGTTGTCCATGGGTTTCATCACACTTCAAATCTCTTTTTGCCACATCGCATGACCTAGTTAACATATGTTAGATAGGAGCCATTTCAAATCACTGTCAGGAAAATAGAGGTTGTGGAGCTGAAATGAGTAACAGCAATTTTAAATCAGACTGGTTTCGTGACTGGTAGGTAAGTCAGCATGCAAAGACATTTATGTTTCCCAGGTTTGGCTCACTGTCTCAATGCCCTTTGCAAACTCCACAGGGATTTTAAGCTTTAAGTCTGGTTATAAGCTTATGCAAGCTGTTAGTCACCTTTTTAGATGAAAAACACCACAGGATTATGCTTGAAAATGTTCCTTACTTCACTACAGATTTCTTTGGAGTAATTCAGCTATGGTATGATTTTGAGGGAGAAGTGATTGAACAGATACATTTCAAAACACATTTGCATTTGAAAATGGGGGTTTATCAGCTAAAAGAACTGTTCTTAAAATGTACACATGCAGGGCAAATTTAGAACAAGCAGAACAATTTAGACATGATAGCTATGAATTGCCCCAAAGCTTAAAATACCAGGGACTCTTGATCACTCAGAATGCTGGACATGGATTGAAACATGAATATCTGGTGTTTTACTTTGGAAAACATATTGGAAAAGGAAATCTTGTCACTGCCATATCTCCACAGATCATTCCAAACATTCAAGGCATGCATCGACTCAAATGTAAACACACGTTGGCCCAGAAGCAAACCAGGAGAGAAGCGGAAGCTTTTAGTGTAGTGAAGAGGATGGGTTCTCGTTTCAGATTTCTTGGATTGGTATCTTCTACAACTTAGTGGGTATATGAAGTTGGCTGGGTCTCAGTTTGCTCATCTGCAAAATGGGGAGAATATTCTTTAACTCAGAATTGTCGTATTGAATTAATTGCATTAAATCTTTTACAGTAGTACACAGATCTCCTGGGATTATATTAAGATGCAGTAGGGATGGAGAAAGACAAATCCTGGATGATCTCACTTATATGAGGAAGCTAAAAAAGCTGAACTCATAGAAGCAGAGAGTAGATGGTTGTTGTTAGGAGCTAGGGGTAAGGGAGAAAGGGAGACTTGGGGCAAACTAAGCAAACTTCCAGTTATAAGAATAATAAGTTCTGGGGATCTAATGCACAGCGCTGTGATTACAGTTAATAATATGTTATTGAAAGTTGCTATGAGAGTAAATCTTAAATGTTCTCATAATATCAACAATAACAACAACAAAATGGTAATTACGTGAGGTGAAGGATGTGTTAACAAACCCTATGAAGGTAAACATAAGATACATATTTGTATATGTATAAGGTGAACAATGTATACGTCAAATCATCACATCGTACACCTTAAACAATATCATATGTCAATTATATCTCAAGAAAGCTGAGGGGAAGAAAAGATGCAGTAGGTCTGAGATGTGGCCTGCTATTCTGGATTCCTAACAAGCGCTGGGTGATGCCTGCGTTCTTGATCTCCAGGCCACATTTGGGGCAGTGAGGATGCAGCATGCCTGTTCAATGAGCAATGGTCAGTAGTGCTAGCTGTTGTTATTCTTCAGATGGCTCTTTCCTTCTCTTTTTTTTTCCTACCATGTTACCAATTCTTTTGCACACCCAATCCTTTTGCTATATTTCTTCCCTTCTATTCTTGAGAAGTCTTCTAGACCTTTTGTTCTAGCTGGTCCTGTCAGGTGCTTGTGATTTACTGTACATGCACTTATGGTGGGTATTACGTGAGGGAGATGGCGGAGATGCCGAAATGGTCACACTGTGATTTGGAAAAAGAAGTTCCATCTTGACTATGTCTTACACCATGACTTACACTTGCTAGTTGTAGGGAACTCAGTATTTCCTGGGTTAAAGGGGCTTTTGGAGCAATTCGTCCATCGACTTAAAGTTCAGGCTAGTTCTCAGAGCTTTCAGAGAGTGTCCCCTCCCTTCCCCATTCCCTAATGCCTTTGAGCCAGGGAAGCTTCCCCATCCTCACAGCCTGCAGGGAGAAGCTCCTCGACTGAATGCTGTGCTTCTCTACCAGCTCCCTCAGACCTCCAGCTGGACTCTTACTAGCCCCTGCCTCAGTTCTTGTGCATCTGCTGCTGACCCCTCTATGATGGTGTAACTTGGGGTTTGCTCTCTTGGCACCTTTAGGGTGTGGGGTCCTCTCTTGTTGACTTGGCCCCATCTCAGACCTCACTGGTCCTCTAGATCCCCTAAGTATCAGCCATATCCTCCATTTGGCCATTTGACCTCTCGCAAGACGGGCCCCTTGCTTTTGGCTCTGAGTGCTTCTCTGTCCCTTGCCAACTGCAGGTGGGAACTTCGGGACACCTCCTACACCATGTGTGAGCAGAGCTGTTCAGGGACACTGAGTCTGGACCTCTCTCTTCCTACACACCCCATATGTCATTTCTATCTGCTGTGGCTGCCCCATGGTGGCACAGATATAGCATGAAGTGGTTTCCCCCGGAATTCCAAATAGGAAGTGAGGTGGGTCCTGCTCTGAATTCAGCTCCTCCCTCTTCTACTCCCCTCAGTTTCTCTCTGTTCTACTCCTGCTCTGAGCTAAAGCTTACAGGTACAGGGGTCTCAGGAATGTGCTCGTTCTCAGCTTCATCCTTTCTGCAACTCACCACCTCCTTCCAGGAAGGCCTCTACTTACTTTTCCTCCTGTCTGTTGGAAATTGGTCTATGCCATATCTTCCTTCTTTTTTACTACATGGACTTTTTGCTCATCCATGTAGTAGAAAAGAAAAATACGACATAGTAGAGCAATAGCTACGTCAAAGTTTCATCCATCCTACTGTCCCTTCCCTCAGGCGATGTAACTCATGTCCTAATCACCATGACGGAAATGAAATATGGGAAGGGAAAGTTTGTGCTTCTTGAGGAGGAAAGTTATGTTTAAAATACTGAAAAATTATTACCCTTATTATATAACTGCTGCATATACAATAGGAATGCAAACTGACTCCTTTGTTTCTTTTCTTTGTCCCTAACAAGATGTTACCAATCTATCATACTGCACAGCCTTGGAAACCCTCTTAACACAGTGTTGTAGGCAGCCAGAAACAATGAACTAGAACTGGCCTTGGAAATAGAAACCCTTTTCTATCACTGGTATAGAATCAAGCTTGAGGAAGGTAAAGAAAATAAGCAAGATCTAAACTTCACATCCAAATAGGCAAAGTAAGTTTTAAATTTGGGAACTATATAATTGGAAATCACTTGAAAGTATGAAGTCATTACCGCACTCCCACAAAATGATTATTCAGCCTCTGCTTGCATAACTCTGTTGACAGGGAGCTCACTACCCATTGACAGTGAATTGCATCTTTAGACTATTCTAAGTAGTAGAAAGATATTCAGTACATTGCACTGAAACATGTTCCTTACAACTGGCTCCTACACATAATATATTTCATTACTGTTCATGCTGTTGGCCCTTTGGCTCTTCGAAGGCAGCTACCATGGCCCCCGTTAGTGTCTCTTCTCTAGATTCAGTCTGCCCAGTCCTTCTCATGGGCACAGACTCCAACCTCCTCACCAGCTCGGTGACTCTCCTCCATCTGAGGAGCCATTAAAAGCCAGGGAGGCAACTTTGCTGGAGAATGCCCCACTCCCCTTTTTGAAAACTGGACACGAAAGTTGCATGGAAAAGTGTTGACTGTTGGGGACGTGTAGGCGTCCCTGCCGCCCGCAGCTGGAGGCTGTGCTCTCAGAAACTCCAGTTCGTCTTGGTGCACTTGCCTTTACTCCCCTCCCTGTACCTCCACCTCTAGGGGAATCATTTCTCAGCTGGCTACTCAAAGCAGCAGCCTGCACATGCTCGTTCTACTGCTTGCTTGTCCAAAGTACAGGCTTAAAAAGAAGGCCACAGGAGGAAATGTTTTCGGCTCAAACAGTGCCATTGAAATCACTTAGTTTTGAAAGCTCTGTGAAAGTATCCTGTTGAAAAGAGTTGGGAAAGTCCCGAAAAGGCTAACTAATGCCTCCTCAGTTTTGCTACCATCAGATGACTTGGGGCTACTTGTTAGGGTGAAAATCCAGCAGAACCTTGCAGGCAGGGGTTAAGGAGCCGTCATTAAAAAGAACAATGATAATAAGAACAGCCAGCATGACTGAGCACATTCTACGTGACTGGCCCTGTTCTGGCTGCTTTACATTTATGAACTGAGCTAATTTAATATTCACAAGTTCAGCCCCTTGTCCAAGGTCACGAGCTACTAAAAGTGGTGAAGCCAGTCTGAGCCCACATGTTCTGGCTCCAGAGCCCATGTTATAAACACTGCGTGACTCCACACATTAATGGTGTTGTCTCTAATAATACCCAAGTCCTGTCAAAAGACATAAGTAAGTGATTTTACCATATCATTAAGCAAAAATTCCCAAACTTTATGGTTAATGTCTCCATATCTCAGTTCTTTCATCTGTAAAATGTGTTAATGTAACTTAGTGGTGCTATTTATATAAATATAAATGGTGCTAAAGATAATTTTTTTCCCTACTCTCCTTCCTCAAAACACATAATTTCAATTGTTTTAAAACCACAACCACATCATTCACTCAAGTTTGATATTAAGTTATGTTTTACGAAGATCCCCATGATCTCAAGTGTTTATAGAGGGTTTTAGCCAATGGGGGGGTTAGTCCTCTCAGACCCCTCTCATGTGGCTTCTCCCATTCTGGAATGTCTCTCTGTCCACTTAAATATCACCTATACTTGTAAGTTTCTACTTAGCCCATCTCCTCCATGAATTCCCTGACTACTACACTCTACTTTGAGCTCTCCTGTGTCTTAATGTGAACACAAGCCAGTTGTATTCCACTAGGAAACAATTTTGAGCATTTATTATGTGTCTAGAATAATTATAGATCAGAATTTCTCAACCACATCCCTATTGGCATTCTGATAGGATGGTTAATTTTACGTGTCAACTTGATTGAGCCACGGAGTGCCCAGATATTTGGTAAAACATTTTTCTGGGTGTTTCTGTGAGAGTGTTTTCAGATGAGGTTACTATTTAAATTGGTGAACTTTGAGTAAAGCAGATTGCTCTCTCTAATGTGGGTGGGCCTTGTTCAATCAGTTGAAGGCCTGAAAAGCACAAAAGGCTTACCCTTCCCTGAGTAAGAGAGAATTCTCTTGTATGATGGGACATCAATCAGCTCTTCCTGGTTCTGTAGCAACCTGCCAGCCTTCAGACTTCACCTGGGACATTGACTCTGAAGATTTTGGACTTGCCAGCCTCCCAAGAGTGTGAGCCAATTCTTTATATATAATAATTATTATAT
>NW_006442109.1:15525642-15531712 GCF_000325575.1 Pteropus alecto
TAAAATATAAATAAATATATGTTATGCATTTATTGGTCTCGTTCTCTGGAGAACACCGACTAATACAGGTGAGATAATTCTTTGTTGCAGGGGCTGTCCAGTGCATTGGCTGTTTAGTAGTAACTTGGCCTCTACCTACTTGATGTCAGTAGCATCTGCCACAGCCCAGTTGTGACAATCAAAATGTGACCAGACACTGCCAAGTGTACCCTGGAAGACAAAATTGCCCTGATTGAGAACCACTGTTCTAGGCATGTGGGAGAACTCAGGAAAAGCTTCTGCTGGTGTTTCTGCGGCTAAGGATCTCTCAATCTACTTAGGAGTCAGGACTAACAGTCAGGAGTCAATATGGGGACAATTAAGTGCTAACTTGTGAACTATATGGCAATCTAATTTTTAGCTAAACTTGTGATTTTCTTTTTTGGGGAGGAACAGAGAGAAATTGAAAAAACCTTTATTAGAAAAGGTGGAAGATTTTTTCCGTCGGAAAAGGAGTAAGAAAAATCATAGTGCTTTATCCTGCTTGTCCCAGATAAGTGCAATTCTTAAGAAATTATTACTTTTCAAGTACTGAAAGATTCTTTAATGAGAGAAAAATCACCCACCCATATGCCTCAGCTCTACTGACTAACTAGTGAGCAACAAATCTGTCCAATTTCACTTATAAATTCCATTTGAGTCCTGATAGTTTTGAGAAATTAAATGATTCTTCATATGAATCCATAATTCATATTGTCTTGGACATATTTAATAACAGAATTCCGGGAGTGTAAGATTAAGAGACACAATCCTTCAGTCTTTCCCCAAATACCTGTATTACTGAAGTGATTCACACATTGAGCGTCACTGAAATTGATCATTAGTAATTCATATTCTTTGCAGACAGAACTTTTGAGATTCCTTTCCTTAGTTCAATGTCAGTTATCCAATGAAAGTTGCTGGTTGTTCAGGAAAATTTTGTTTAATTCTCTAAGAAATTCACAGTCTTGAAAATATTCGAAAGCCTGCAGAGAGTCGAGAGGTGACTGTGTATACTTGTTTTAGCAAGCTGTACATGGTTGCATATATAACGCATGAAAGCTAATCTGAGGCACAATGTGACAATCCATAGCAATACAGTGTGTGCTGAGCAGTAAGATTTAATAATCTTGCAACAAGAGGCCAGATGCAAGTCAAATTGGGGAAGGCAGAACCGGAGATGGAAGCCTTTCACCTGGATTTAGTGACAGCATCAAATAGGATGCTGCAGCTGACCTGGGTGCCTGAGACACAATTCAGAGCGAGGCTCCAGCACCTCTGCTCTCCTCTTCCACTGTCATTTGTGAAGAGGAGTCAACATAAAGGGAGTTGATTTCTGCCTTACTACATCGTAGAACTGTTGGACTTGAAAGGAGTTAGGAGTCATGTGGTTTAACCCGTCATTTCACAGGTGAGGAATAGCAGGTCAAATGAGGCGATATAATAATTATAATAATAGTAAAATTAATATATGTGGAATGTTAATTGTCTGCCAGATACTCTGCTGAGTGCTCTGTGACATCTCATATTATCTCTATGAGGTAGACATTGTTATGATCTAATTGTTACAGATGAAGAAACTGAAGGTCAGTCAGGTTTAGTCATTTGCCCGAGGTCACACTAAAAGTTCAGAGGTGATTGTATTCAAAACTAGGATTCCTCCTTCAGCAGGCTGATGCTTTCTTTTACTTTGCCACTGGATTTTCTCATCTGTAAAGTCTTCTTTCACTCATTTTTTTCCTTCTTCCCTCCCTCCCTTCAACGCAGGGCACTGGGCATTTACGCTGAACCAGGCACTGTCTCAGGGTCTGGGAAAACAGCGTCCTACATTCCAGAGGCTTTAGCCAGTGCGGGGAAGCAGCATGTGAGAAAGGGGATTCTGAATCCAGAGGCCTGGACAACCACTGGTCACTATGAGGCCTGCCACTAGGCTGACCGTGAAACTATCACTGGGGTGGGGCTTGTCCCACGATTTCTCCTCGGGTGACTGAGAGCTATGGATGTGAGCAGCTGAGATGACTCTGGGCTGCAGAGAGAACAATTTAGTTACTTTGGACACCACAGATAGCCTTTGTTGAATTTAAAAAAGGGATGAAAAGGCACAGAAGGAGGTCCCTCTTGCGCGGGACTCTGGGGTGGGGTGGTGCAGCCTCGGAGGTACCTGAGGTCTGGCTTTGCCAGATGCGAGCGTCAGGTTTTGTAATCACCTCCTTACTTGCCCATCTGTCCCAGCAGGCTGTGAGCTATTAGTGAGTAGGAATGGTGCTGGCATCTTCTTTCTTTTGTCTGAAATGCCAAGATGGGGGCTGGCCTGCTACCTATTCAGTGGATACTTGTCGAATAATTGGGAGATCCACAACCTTACATTGTCCAAAAGTTGGGCTTTGTGGGGGTATATTTAGACTTTATCTGGAACAGAGGAACTGTTTGGGGTGAAGTGAACCTGTATGATATATAAATACAGCAATTGTGTGTCCCAGATTTTTGGAAATAGACCTAGTTTCAAATAGTCTCTCCATTTCTTTCTATAAGTACGCTTATATCTGTCAGGCCATGCGCTCTGATATTTTGGTTTAGAAAATATGGACCATACAGCAAAGATACCAACTTATTATCTCCTAGTGCCCGGACTGTTGAGGGCTGTGTTCTCCCAGGTGCCAGAAACTTGAGGCCCTGCGTAGGCAATGTCAACACTGTGTGTTGAGCAAGGATGCAGCAGTGTTACAGGTTTATTTTATTATTATGTTTTTCTGACCTATTTCCAGTAAGTGGGTATATCAATCGGAGTTCTCCAGAGAAATAGAACCAGTTGGATATATTTCAAGGAATTTGCTCATACAATTGTGAGGGCTGGCAAGTCTGAAACTTGTAAAGTAGGAGGCTGGAAACTCTCAGGCAGGAGCTAACATTTCCATCTTAAGAGAGAATTCTCATTCCTCAGGGAAACTTCGGTTTTGCTTTTTAGGCCTTTCAACTGATTGGACATTGAAACCCAACACACACATTATCGGGGCAATCTCCTTTACTTGAAGTCAACTGATTGTGGATGCTAACCACATCTACAAAATATCTGCACAACAACACCTAGATTAGTGTTTGATTAAATAACTGGATGTGTAGCCTTGTTAAGATGACATAAAACTAGCCATCATAGTGGGAAAAATCTGAACTGCCCACAATTTGTTCCAAAAGGGTAATACAAAGGAACAATTGTGGATTGGGACACAACCTGGTAAATTTGGGAGCAGGATTATCTGATAAACTGCTATTCTCCTCTCCCCCGAGGGGCAGCCACAAGGCAAAACTGTTGACCTTTTTGTTAAACCAGTGGGCTAAGTAAGCAAAAGCTGAGTAGTGTTCACATAAGGGGACCACTGTTCTATTCCCCAGGAGAAAGAAGTGTTGGAATAACACCTCTATCCTCCTCACCCTCCTCTTCCCCTTCCATGGGAATGGGGACCTGATTTGATTGGTATTGGGAGAGGCAATCTGCTATGGGCCTTGAGCATCTCTCCATGTTTTTTTTTGTGTATGCCATGAATGCAAGACTCTGGCTGCTCTTCATCCAGGTCCTTACTCAGGGTTGCGTTTGCAGCGAGAAGCCTTGAGAAAGGAGCTAATGTCTCTCCCTGGATACAGAGCAGGCTTGCCTCCACTTGTGATAAAAGTGGTGAATCACCCAAGCTCAAGCTTTATTTCCTGTAACACAACTCTCTGCATGTGCAGGGCCCAGCTACAACCACATGCACTGTCCCCGTGGGACCTGGGGGAAGGACATGGAAACTGGTGGGAAAATCATGCTGACACTCTGGCTATTGCATTTGCTGTGAGTAATAAAGTCCTTTGTTTCTGATCCAGGAGACTCATATCTTCTTGCCAGCATCCATGAAACAGTTACAAGCTAGCTTGTTAGCTTGTGAGTAGGGTAAAAGCTCAGACTTTCCATAGTTTTTGACAGAAGAGGCCTTGATTCCCTGCAAGCAATAAGAATTTGTTTCACATTCCTAGCCTCACTGCCTCCTCCATGCAAGGAAAGTCTGTCCTGGAGACCAAACTCTCCCTATTCCAGGATCTCATCGCAAGAGTACTGTTTTGAATTTTCAGCTCTATCATTAAGAAAGATGATTCCTAAGTGGGCTATTCCCCAGTGGTTTGGAATCTGGAGGGGACCCGAGGGGAACATCTAGGTGCTGTTGGCAACTTCAATGGGCACAGTGTGACAGGCTCTATGCTAGGGGCTGGGGATGCCATAGTGTGAAAGAAAGTTCCCTGCTCTCTTGGAGCTTAAAGCTTAATGGGGAGGGGGCAGCATGCACAGATATGAAGATAATACAGAGTGCCGACAGCTGTCCAAGAAGACTGCTTGCTGACCTCCTCTCTTCTAACACTTCCTTTCTTTCTAACTAACTCTCTAAGGTCAAATTTCAGTTACTTTTATTGGATTTAGGTTATTCTTAAGTTTGTAACAGCAACACATTTACAAACTATCTTTTGGGAAGGATTTTTTTCTCCAGTGATTAAACTCATCACTATATGTTGATTTGTAGTAATTCATTCACAAAGGGTGTCTTATCTCTATGACTTTAGAGTAACTTATGTTCTGACCACACCTTACATAATAATTCAATGAACCATACAGAATTCAGTAGTTAAACCTAAATTAATTGGATATTTAAATTATTTTAAGTAAATAATGCATATATTAGATCTTTAAGTATAATAATAAATTCTGCATTTATTATGTTTTTCAGAAAACATACTCGAAGTAGAATAGAAACTCAGGAATGAATAGTTTCCTCTATTTGAAATATTGTGAATCACTGAAATATTGTGAGTCACTGTGTTAGGTGCTAGGGATGTAAGGGTAACCGAGAATAAACTTTTTAAATACTCCAGTCTTCTAAAAACAGAAAGGTAGTTCAATCATGCATATAATGAAAATAACTAAATTTTACAGAACTTTGATTAGCACTTAATGCTTAGTTATTAATGCAATTGCTCTCAGGGTTACGACCAGTCTTGGAGAATATAAATTTCCTTTTTGACTCTTTAAATGCAAGAATGAGTCTTTACATCCATCCCCACATAGGAATAGATAATAAAAAAAACCAGACATTTAAATATTTGTATTTTTGCCATGATCTATGTAAATTTCTGAAAAGAAATTTATGAAAAGACAACATGATTCAATTCAGAAATATTCTTGAGTTTCTACCATACACAAGGACCTATTCTTTAGGGGGACATAAGACAAGAGTCATGCCCTTGAAGAATTTGCAATCAAGTGAGGACATGAATTAGTATCATGGATTTATGAGTCTACTTGCCAAGTGAGGGTCTCTCTTTTCAATACAATGACTCCTTTATGGAATTTTGTGATGCTTTTATTAATGGTATGTTGGCTACAGTGCTTCTGTATTAACTCAAATCATCCTTCAAGATATTCCTATTGCAGGAAACGAATGAAAGACTACCAGGGAAGGTGAGAGGAAGTGAGAGAGGAACTTTGTTATCTAATAAATTCACAGCAGAATCTATGAAGTAGGTATTATTGCTCTTCCCTTCTTTTTAGTATATCACAACATTAAAGCTCAAAGATGTTAAAACATTTCCCTCGATTCAGACAGAAAATGGCAGAGTTGGGATTTTTAGGTCTGTTTAACACCAAAGCTCAGGCTTTGTCTGTTACTCTATTCTTATAACCTTCTAAAAATATGTGTGTATTTTCAGAAACAAGCAAGCAAATAAACAAGCAAGCAAGAGCCTATCTAGGAAGCAGTGAATAGCCTGGGACTGGAGGTGTTTACAATTAGCCGAATAACCATTGGCAGAGCTATAGAGGGGATTAGAGCATTGTGGGGGGTGGTGGATAGAGGGATATTAAAATCTCTTTCAACACTGGAATTCAAGCAGAGTTTGCACATATTTCCTTTTGTGTGGAATCCTCTACCACACATCTCTACCATGGCTGGAGAGAGCCATCTGAGTAGATAATGAGAAAAACAAGGCCTCTGGGCCAGATCACTATGTAGCTTATCAAGATGTGCAGCAA
>NW_006442109.1:15531780-15535100 GCF_000325575.1 Pteropus alecto
GAGAAGTTCCTGCAAATCAATCACCTCAGATTTAGAGGAAAATAAATCTTTTAGTTTTGAAGAAGCTTCTTCTCCAAGGGGAGACAATTGGACTTTTTTCACCTCAGATCCTGTTATGCACTGAGTGCTTGTGTCCCCCATTGTGATGTGATTTGGAGGTGGGGCCTTTGGGAAATGATTAGGTTTATATGAAGTCATGGGGGTGGGGCTCCCACGATGGAATTAGTGCCCTTATAAAAAGAGGAAGAGAGAACAGCGTGCACGCTCTCGTGCTCTCTCTCTCACGCTCTCTCTCTCTCTCTTTCTCTCTTTCTCTCTCTCGCACGCTCTCGTGCTCTCTCTCTCGCGCTCTCTCTCTCTCTCGCGCTCTCTTTCTCTCTCTCTCTGTGAGCACATGACAAGAATGTGGTCATCTGCAAGCCCTTATCAAGACTTGAATCATCTGGCACCTTGATCTTGGACATCTCAGCCTCCGGAACTGTGAGAAATAAATGTCTGTTATTTAAGGCACCCCTCTATGGCATTTTGTTATGGCAGCCTGAGCTAAGATAGACTCCCCTTGAGGCTATTGTTACAATCTATTTTTAAGAGGTGGGCTGGTGGTTCTATTTAGCGAAAACCTATTTGGGGAGAAAGGTTGTGATAAGACCCTTTGAGATTCACAGATTGCAAAGAAGTGTGATTCCTAGGGGGAAGAAAACAGAAAGTGAAGTTAGGAGAGGAGCAAGAATCTCTGCCATTGTGGGCAGGGCAATTGACTCCTTGGAACATCGGTGTGCCTGAGGCCGAAATTGCTGAGCATTCATTCAGTGCTGTGACCTGAGAACCTGAGCCTCCTTCCTGGCTAAATCCATCTTGTGGGACTGTGGGCTCCTCCTCCAGGCTCCAAGGACCATGATCACCAAATAGTGGCAAGAAACAGTGGTGTGGTGGACTGATCAGACACCAGAGCTCAGCGTGGGATAAGGGGACAGATATTCCTTCTTCTTCCTTGGACTGTGTAGATCTCTAGTATGTGTGCATTTTGTCACTTGTTTATTTTTGGTTTGTTTTTAAAACTACTCATAAGAAGGAGGAGACCCAGAGGCAGGGCTGGTGCAGGGTAAATTTGAGTAAAAATATTTGCTGAGATTTGCAGCAGAAAATGGTGGAGCAGGCTGTTTCCCAGGGTAGCCAGGGCCCCTCTCTCCTGAGTGGAGGAGGCAGAGACGAGCAGGCACTTCCAGCCACATTCTGATTCTTTATCGTCGCTGGGCAGCCATAGTCTTTGCGGAAAACTCAATATCTTTATTTCACTTGGTCTCAGATCTCTCAGACTCGGCATCTCAAGAACAAAAGACAATTCTAGAGGGAGGCCTTATTTAAACATGAAGGGTGGTTATACCTGGAGGAACAGCATTTAGAAGTTTGGAGATCTGTGCATTTGGCACTTAAAAACAGCAGCAGCAGTGACAACATCAGGAAAATATAGATCTAAAGGTTTAATATTTGATACTTGTTGTTATACAGGTTTATAAAAACAACAAACAACAAGCCCCTGACATGTATGATGTGATTGAGAGAAAAGTCTTTGTGAGCAACCAGGGATGTTCCCCTCGAGTTTCAGAGTCAGCGGAATGAGATAGGCTAGGAAGAAACAGCTCATTTCCTGATACATCAGTTATTCAGTCTTGCAGTCCTGTTTGTTAAGGAACTAAGAGCAAATGCCAAGGGATAGGGCTGGGGGAGAGCTGTCTTTTTCTCTTACAGTTTATTAGTTACTCTCTTCCTCTGGGCCAGGCAATGAGTTGCATTCATGTCTGACAAATGCTCACCAATCCTGAGCAAGTGTCCAGAGAAATACCCTGGATCTTATGTCATGGCCCCTAGAGAAATACCCTGAATCTTACATCATTGTCCCTCTGTGTTTGGACAATACGTGTTTTCTCTCTGGGCTCCAGGAATCACTTTCAGAGGCCTTGCGAATCTGACCATCAGCTCTATAAGTCCCTTCACTTAGGGGAGGGTTTAATTTTACATCTTTACCAGCCAAGGGGCCATGGTGGCTGCTCAGTGAGATCCTGGTCGGCTTTGGGGAAGGAGGCCTGAAATTTCTAAAGACAAACGTTTTCTTTCTGTCCTGGTCCTCCCTTTATTTTCACCAGCTATGTCAGTAATTCTAGCTCTGAAGCCATGGCTTCTTCTCCTTCCCTCTGCCTTCTCCTTGATCTCTCTCATTCTCACCTGTGTGCCTGACAGCGTCATAACTCATCCCCCTACCTTAGCCTTACTTTTCCAATCCATTCTCTGCACAGCGACCCAAGATATTCTTCTAAAACACACATCTATTCATGCCATTCTCTTCTCTATAAACTTTCACTGGCTCCCCTTATCACCCTCAGGATATTCATTCCCTCTATGGAATGCCCATCCCCTTTCCTTCTTGGAAAAAGATTCATCTTTCATCACCTCCTCTGAGAAGCCATCCTAGATTCTTTTGGGTGAAGTTAATTCCTTTTAGCCGCTTCCTTCTTTGTGCTTCCATTGCCCCGTAACTGAGAGCACTGAATAGTTAGTGAGTTTTGGTCATGTGTCCAGTGCTGTCCAAGCACTTTTCATGCAATTTCTTATTTTATCCTCACAAATGTCTTATAAAGTCTGCACTCTCCTTATCTCCATCTTAGATGAGGAAATGAGACAATTACTTAAATGTGTGCAAGTTTCAGTGGCTAGATAGTGAAGGAGGCAGGTCTTGAATCTGAGTCATGCAGTTGCCAACCCATGTCCTTAATCACCACGCTGTTCTGTGCATCTCTGTGAGAACACTTACCACATCCTATCATTGTTTATTTACATCTCTCCCTACCTTTAGACTGAGCAGCTTGAGGGCAGGCATACTGTCTCATTCATCCCTGAGACTAGCACATAGTAGAGGCTCAAAAAATTCTTCAGGGAGAAAGGAGGAAAAAGAGGATGAAGTGCCATGATTATATGAATAGGGACATAGATTTCAGTGAAACAGTTCAAATCCCCATGGGGAGAGACTGGGTCCATGTTACTAGAGCTTTAGAAGAAGAGCTTGTTCTATGAAAAAACACTGAATAATTTTGCTAGAAGTGAAAAGCTGATGTTCCAAGAAAGTTTGGACCACGGTTATATCAGCTCAGAAAAATTATTTTAAAAATGAAACAATGGATCACAATCATTGTATGCTTATTTTGTCAACAGTTTATTAAATTTGTCCAAACATAGTCTGTGTGGGTATAGTCTGTCTGGCATCCAGGTAAAAGTATTTATAAATGGCTGGTTCTAGGATGAGGATCCCCAAATGTTCACGGACC
>NW_006442109.1:15535203-15537645 GCF_000325575.1 Pteropus alecto
AGCACAGGACACAGCTGAGGTGGAGCCAAGGGTCAGGCTTTGGTAGGGGCACAGCTGCCCCATATTTCACTTGTTAGATCTCTCCCTCCAAACCTTCTGCCCAGTTTTATTAATGCAGTTGGTTCTTTTTTTGATTATTTATTTCTGATGCCCCTTCCTGTTTAACTGTCATTATGGGTGGAAGAGGCTCTGTTTGATTCTAAAAATGTATTAAGAAAATATTAAGAGACAATCACCACAAAATTGCTGTACATTTTTTTGGGGGATGGGGGGAGGGTTGTTATGTGGGGAAAAGGTTGTTTATAATTACATAGTGTTAAATGAATATTTACTCTATTCCAGTTAAACTATTCATCTAGTTTTCTTTATGCCTTTAAAGTCAACTTTCAAATCTTTTTATTTATACATCTAATAATTCTTGTAAAATAATGAAAGCACACACTTTCACTTGTTCATTAATTTTCATTTAACTCACGGGCACAGATTAAAATTAGTCCCATTTACAAACTTAGTTAATTGTACTCTCTTAAACATCTTTAACTGCATTTATAAACTTAATATGTTTACTTATTGAATACTTCAAATGCCTGGCACGGTATCCTTACAACATTAATAAGCAAAACCCTCTTAAGTATTTAGATTACTCTTGTGTCCAATACATGTGTAATTATAGTAAATCAAGTTCCCTTAAACACACCACAGCCCTTTATTAAATTAAAATTCTCTTAGCCTTTTCAGCTAAAAATCAAAATAAAAAGTGTCAGATTCTCTTAAACATGACAAATGTTTTAAGTTGTTATTGTTGTTGTTGTTGTTGTTGATAATGGAAATGATATTTGCTTTTCATGCTTAAGTTAGAAGGCTGTTATGAAGACAACACAAGAAATAGAGTTTGGACAATATAAACAAGCTCTGAAAAGTTAAGGTGCTGTTTTTATGCCAGGAGAAAACTAACCTGCCAACGACACACTTGAACTTTGTGTGTAAATGACTCATAGATACCCTGTGCCTTCTCTTCCAGAAATATAATATTGATATCATAACGAAGGGTCTCTTCTAATTGTGAAATTCACAAGTCCTGGGGACAAGGTAGGGGTCGGCGGGTTTGGTAGGTGTGGAGGTTGGCCCGGCCTATGTACATGACATTTGGTGTTTGCTGGACAATTTAGTGAAATCGCAGCAAATAGGCAGCCACCTATTCTGCCAACATTGGTGTTATCTTTTCTTCTACTGTTCACACATAAGGTGGAAAAAGAATAAGGACAGTAGTAGCAGCAATTAATACTGCACATATCTAGAGAGGGGCTTGTGGGTATGGATGCTTTGCAAAGCCCCCAGTGTACTCACCTGTTTGATCCTAGGTGGGGTGGGGGTGGGGAACATGGGTGTCCTTCTGAGGATCCTGACAAGGTTCTAGTAGGGACACCTTAGGGAGCTTCCTTCATGCAGTCTTGTCTCCCAAGAGAGAAATGTCATCCTCCACTCTGCAGTTTGGACAGGGTTGGTTCATCTCAGAGTGTCTGTTCACAGTAACTGACAGGCAATGGTTTCTATTGGGTCAGCCCCATCTCCTGAAAACAATTGACACCCTTCCGCTATGTATGATGTGGGCGCAGATTTATGAAACACCTCAACACCTCGGGGTCAGGTGGGCTAGGCATGGGCCTGCACAGTAGGCTCCTCCTTCTCTGGCAAGTTTATTGACCTGGGCAGAGGTGTGGTGGACTCAGGTCTGGCTTCTGGAGGATGACTTGCCTGCTCCAGCCTACACGGACAGAAGGGCCACTGGGCTATGGCTTTGGCGATGGCAATCCCTTGGCATGATTGAGACTCCCTACCTGAGGGTGATCGGCTTTTGACTTCAGCACCTTCGGCTGGGCTGGCTGGCCAAGGTGAGGAGTCTTACCTCTTCCCCGCCCTCCCTTCCTTCCTTTTGCTTCAGGGTCTGGGGGTGATTACACCGTCCAGTGGGACCACTGGAGAGCGTCAGGGTTGGGAATTAGGTGGGGGAGGCCTCAGAAACACATGTGGATTATGGGAGTATTCGTCCTGGTTCTATAATAAGGTCTTCCCAAACCCCGCTATGGAAGGAGTGAGAGCAGTAGATGGGGCTTCGGGTATCTGTTTTAAATGCATCTCAGGTTCACATTTAGGAACTGTTGGTTTAAACTGAATCTAATGATTGTCATTCTTTTACAGTCATTGACTTTTCTTCCATTTGGACATGTATAGAAGTTTTGCAACACAGCTTATTCCTGGGATCCGCTCTCTTTGCTTTTTTACATTAAGAGATGCTGTTTTTTTGCAGGGGACAAACCAGAACCAAACACATTGTCCCTCTAAGGCCTGAGACAAGGAAAACTGAGCCCATCGTTCTGTTAACCACCTGAGGTGAATCCTGGGGGGAACACTTGTAATTTCAGATACTAAAAATGAATGGTG
>NW_006442109.1:15538317-15545563 GCF_000325575.1 Pteropus alecto
AATCAACCCTGCTGACCTCTTGATCTTGCATCTCTGACCTCCAGAACTGTGAGACGATAACTTTCCATTATTTAAGCCATCCAGTTAGCGGTACTTTGTTATGGGCTTGATACAGGTGTGCAGTTCTGGGTGGACCTGCCCTAAACTCTGGAGAAGATGTGAGGCAAGAGATGGTCTGTGTCTCAAGATGGCTGCTCCATGGCTGGCGGGTCGGCAGGAAAGTGGGCACATATGAACATCCAAAGCATCAGCCATTCCATGTGCAATTTCCCATGTGAAGCTGACATGACACAGAAGGTCAAGAGACACACTTGGAGGGCTGTCTTAAGGACACATTCTCTGGTGTCCTCTTCAAGGCCGCTCTGGAGAGAAGCTCTTTCCTTTTTCACCTTCTATCTGACCAAATCCAAAGACTTTTCTCAATCTTTAATCTTCGGGAGAGAGGAGCAATTCTCAGACTCTCCTATGTGGAGACCCACATTTGAGTGCCATGCCTACTTTTTTCATCTTTTTAACACTGGTACCTAGCACAGTGCCTGGCACAGAGCTCTTCAAAAAATGGTTGTGGAATCGATAAAACAAGAGGCATGTCTGAGCTGGACCTAGCAGGACTGTTCATACTGTGCAAAGATCTCCAATAGAATGACCTTGCCTCATTATAGGGAGAGAAGAGCAGGGGACATCTCTGGGTCAGTGGGCTTCCTGGTTGAGTGAATGGCCTTGTTAGGAAGGGGGAACCTTGGGGGCACTGTGGCTGAGGACAGAGAGTTCCCTCTTCTTTTGCTTAGACCTGCTGAGTCAGCTCTTACTAAGCTCCTAAGTGAGAAAGAAATGAGTCTCTGGGGCTACCCAGAGGTGTTGCAGTAGTTGTCGTTATTATTATTATTGTTGTTACGATCTCAGAGCAGCATGAACCAGCTGTACTTCTAGAACATTATCAGGTACATGATCTCCTGGGGAGTTTGTTTAAAATGCAAGTTCTTAGGCTTTTCCACTGCAAATGTTGATTCAGCAAATCTGGGAAAAGACCTGAGGAATCTGCTCGCTTGGTGATTGTGCTGTAGTTGGTCAAAGGATCAGGCTTGGAGCAACTGATCCCTAAATTTCCTCATCTGTGGAGTGATGCAGATAGATGAGCTCTCAGGTATCTTTCAGTTGCAAAGGTCTAGCATTCTCTCCCATGGTGTGAAATACGAGCACAGGAAGCTTGCATTTCTGATATTAAAGGTTAAGCTCTGATATCTGACCTTGACCCTTCGTGTGCTTCATGAAGTTGTACATTTCACGGGCCCAGACGTTTTACCTGGTTTCCAGGCAGGTGTGAGAATCACTGCCCCCACAGCAGGAAGGAAGATGATGAACTGGAAAGGACGTGGTTCCCACTGTCTAGTTCAGCATGCCTTCCTCTGCTGTCTTTATAGATCAAAGGAATGCTAATGTAGGGGAATGTGTATTTTCCAGACTCTAGCTCTCAGGGTGGGTGCTTTCTTTTATGTCATGAAATGACATGAAAAGAGGAAACCCGTGGCTTTGTATTGCCTCCTGTGGTGGAAATTTCCAGAGATGTGAAGTCTCATACTGTGTCGCCCACCGTGTGACTCTGCCCTGAGATGAAAGAAGGATTGGGCATGAGGTGCTGGCCCTTCTTTGAAGGGCAATTGATTCTGAAGGTGACTTGGGTGACACCTTGGGCCCTGTTACCCACAAAAGGCTTCTGCACCTTAGGATGTGACCACAAGCTAAATGTGCCATAATCAGCAAGCTTGTTGATGCTTTGGAAAGCCCGAGGCTTTGGTTTCCTGTCACAAAGAAGTGTTGAGGTGGTGTAGAATCTCCGTGAATAACATAACTATATCAGTTATCCTGAGGCTGACATCTGTGGAACAACCCTCAGATAAACTCTGGCTAAGTTAACGAGCTTGGTTCTGCTCTGTGAGAGTGCTCAAAGCAACAGAGCCACATATGGACGACTGTCAGAGGCTTTGTGCAGAGTGTGTGTGGTGTGTGTGTATGTGATCTGTGTTTGGTATGTGTATGGGTGTGGATGTGTGTGGCGTGTGTGTGTGTGGTGTGGATGTATGTGATGTGTGATGTATTGGGCAGGAGAAAGAATCCTGGCTCTTGGTCCTGGGACTTAAAAGAGCCCCCAGAACCTCAGTGGTGACTCATTTTTGTAGGCAAATCCTTTATTATAACTGTAAGGTCGATCCGAATTTGCCCTTCTGTCCTCATTTCCAGCATACTTTCCTAGCTGTAGCCCTTACTTCAAGTGTAGGATCTGGGTACTGTGCTTAAAACTTTACTTGTATAATTTCTCCTCTCTCGAGCCCCGGGAGGGTGCATTGTCATCTCATTCCTGTCCCAGGTTAAACAGAACTCAAGAGCCTTTATACTTGGCATTACTATCCAATAATCTCCAGTCTTTCTGAAGAATGGAAGGCAAGACATGAAAGCCCCAGAATTTCTAGCTGTTAGTTGCACCCGCCATGTGTCCCCGTGAAGTACTAATACTGACACCAGTACCAATATGGACACCAACATGAGTGTGGATACTCATATGAGTGCAGATATGAATACCAATACTAATGAGATCCCCCTGCTCCCACCAGCGTTTGCTCTCCATTGCTAAAGCTGAAGAGGCTTCAAATATCAATCACGCCCAAATTTGGGGTTCTGCTGTGGCTGCTTACTCAACTGCTCTCAGCTTTCATTTCTTGTCTGTAAAGCGGAGCCAATGCACCTGCTAATCTTCTTCAATGAGTAATATTGAGGAATCAAAGAGAAGATGGACATGGACACACAAGTAAATAGGAAAATGACTCAGAAAATGATAGCTCTTATTCTTATGATTATTATTTTCCATCTAGCAAGGGTTTCTTTCAGTAGGCCTGTCCTTTCAGCTTGCACTGACTCTCCCCATTCTGCAATCCCTCTGAAAATACCATTGCTCCTGGGTGAGGAGTGCAGGCAAGGCTCCACATGTTTTCGACGGGGGTTGAAGATTCACAGAACAGGAACTGAGCTATATTTAGAGTGTCCTGGGAATTTCCTGGACCATCTTTCAAACACAGGCAGGCACGGTGATCTCAGAGCAGAGTGCAGAAAGAGGATCCTTAGGGAATAGCAATGAGATGGAAGCCTGAGGGGACAGCAGAGCTGGGGCGACACTGCTCAGTGGCTGGAGAGGGTTCGTGCAAGATATCAGGCATGAAGAGCTGGGCTTCACTCCTGAAGAAGCAGGTGCCTTGGGACACTGCTGAGGGCAGGAGAGGGTCCTTGCAGGTACGCAAGGGAAACAGCTTCATGCAGCCCCTTTTCAGCCTGGCACAGGGACTGCCTATCCATGTGGGGGCACCAGTGAGGATGGAAATTTCGGGGTGGATTGGGAAGGATGCCTCAATCTTGCTCTCCAGGGGCTGTTACATGGCTGGCTGGCCAGGGCCAAAGAGATATATTGGAGAGCTTGATCCAGTCACTTCTCTCTCTTCCTTGAACATCTCTGAATGGAGATGAGTTGGCCTCTAGGTGTGCCTAACTGAACCCCCACAGTAAGGCTTCCTTCACTTTGCCAGTAGGCTCTTAAGGAGTAGTATATCTTCTCCATCCAATGGAAGTGGGATAAACAACAGTTCCGCAGGTTTCTTCATAGGCTCATAAAGGAGAAGCACTTCTCTGAAAATCTCTGCTAAAATATCTTGAGCTTCATTTGTGCAGGAGCCCGACTGAACTTCTTCTCATTGTGTTGGAGTCTGCTTCCCAAGGGCCCCCTACGTAGATGATGAAGGGCAAGGTAATTCCTGAGGGCTCAGATATCTGCGTGGTTATGGGGTAACTTGTAAACCCTGAAGAATCTTTCTCACTCAGCCTTCTCTGAGAGTCCCCTCTTAACTTTCAAAACGCCAGCCACACACACATGTGTTCCTAGCTAGCCGAAGTCTGCCTTTCTAGTGATGTAACAAAGCCGGAAAGATAGTTCTTCTGTCACATCACTTTAAGGCATGCATTTTAAAATTAACAAAGAATAAATCAACGTTACTTGCTCCCCATTCCAATAGACATCAAAATTCGCTCAGAGAGCAGGGACTACAAAAGCTTTCATTTAGAACTTTAAAAACATAATAAATGCTGATATTTCAAAGACAATTACCTCTTTTTAAGTGCTTTCATATCTTTTATCTTTTTTTCTCCTCGTGATCACTCTTGGCTCTGTTTTATGGTTGAGGAAAGAAAGATGAGAGGTTTAAACAGGTTGTTTAGTTCCGATGACTGCTAAGTGGGAAAGCAAAGCTCGGATTCAGAAATTCTGACTCCAGGGCCATCCCACCATACCCTTTAGGTGATTTGGGGTGGGTTGTGGTGTCTGAGGTCCCTTCAGTTTGAGCAGCAGAAAAAGCACGCTCTGGTGGAAGCCAGCCTCGTGGGTCTCTCTCCACCTGCCAGAGCCTCCTGAGGTGAGCAGGACATAACCTGCAGCATCGAGTGATACAATCTTTGCCTTGAAGACACAGTGCAGTCTTTAAGACCATCGTGCAGAGTAGGCTACTACTCTAAGATGAAACTCTACAGAAAAACATGGAGGCTGCATGCCAGGGACCTCGAATCAAGGAAACAGTAGTGATGACCAACAGCAGATCATAAAAGCAAAGCTGAAAAAACTATAAACCTACGTCTTTGTGTAAAATCCTAAAACCACATTCCAAATCCTAGACTGGGCATTGATAAACTTTCAGTATTGATTAGACAAAAGGCCCCCATGCCCTCTAAGATGTTTATGAGACCATAAACATCCAAATAAACAATTTATCTTTCCCACAGCATTGTTTCACCACTCCCCCTCACATGCTGACTTCCAATTTGTTGAAGATTCGTTTCACTCCTTCCCATGTTATAGTTAATCAATTATTGTTCATCTTTCTCCCAGGTTCTTTGCTGTTTGACAGCAGGATCCCGGTCAATGTTATCCACATCCCTCTAGTGCCTGAAAGAGTCGCTTGTAAGCAGCAGGTATAATAAATGTTTGCATAATTGAATGCTATACCCTGAGAATTGTCTGGAATTGCTGATGGTTGGGCTAAGCTTGAATGTGATGTTTTCACTGCAGTACAGTAGTCACTCCTTCCTTATTCCCAGTTTCACTTTCTGGAGTTTCAGTTAGGTCTGAAAATATTAAATGGAAAATTCCAGAAATAAGCAATTCGTTAAGTTTTAAATTGTGCACCATTCTGATTAGCATGATGAAATTTCTCACTATCCTGCTTCCTCCCACCTGGGACGTGAATCATCCCTTTGTCTGGCATATCAATGTTGTATACAGTTCCTCCCCTCCCTCCTCGTTAGTCACTTAGTAGCTATCTGGGTTATCACAGTGCCTGTGTTCAAGTAACTCTTATTTTATTATAATGGCCCCAAATCTCAAGAGTGGTGATGCTAGCAATTCGGATATGCCAAAGAGAAACCATAAAGTGCTTCCTTTAAGTAAAAAGGTGAGTACAGTGCAATAAGATATTTTGAGAGAGACCACATTTATACAACTTGTATTACAGTATATTGTTATAACTGTCCTATTTTATTATTAGTTATTGCTGTTAATCTCTTAATGTTCCTAATTTATAAATTAAACTTTATCATAGGTGTGTATGTATAGAAGAAAACATAGTATATTTGGGGCTTGGCACTATCTATGGTTTCAGGCATCCACTAGGGGTCTTGGGACATATTCCCCACGGATAAGAGGGGACTGCTGTGTTTCTCTTCAGATGTAAAACATTGCTTTGCAAATGACTCCTCAAAAACAAACTGAGATATAGAACAAGAGCCTTTAAACGTTTTTTCCTTTAACTCAATTCCACTCTTGAGAATGTATTTAGAAAATAATCTGAAATCCAAACATATTTCTGCATGGAAAGCTTATCATAGTATTATTTATAATAGTGAGAAATTGGAAATGATCCACATGTCTAACACTTTTGAAGGCATTACATTAAATAATGGCTTATCCATTTGATAAAGTGTGAGGCAGCCATTGAAATGATGTTTATTAAGGCTTTTAAAGACCTGGGGGAAATGCTTAGGATATAACATTACGTGAAAAAATAAGAACTCAAAACTATATATGACATTTGATGTAAGATTATCTGAATTATGAAAATTTGGCATGAAAAGAATATAAGGGAAAGTGAAAAATTTCAAATTTGTATTTCTAAGGGAAAAAATTTTAAGTGATTATTACCGCTCTAGGCTGAATGTTTGTGTCTACCCCCTGCCCCACCCAATTCGTATGTTGGAAACTAATCCTCAAGATGACAGGTTTTGGAGATGAGGCCTTTGGGAGGCGTTTAGGCCATGAAACCCTGATGCATGAATGGGATTCGCGCCCTTATAAAAGGGACTCCAGAGAGATCCCTTGTCTCTGTGGCCGTATTACGATATAGCAAAAAACAGGTGTCTAGGAAGCAGGAAGCAGGAAGCAGGTCCTCACCAGACACCGAATCTGCTAGTCCCTCAGTCTTGGACTTCCCTTCCAGAACTGTGATGAATAAATTTCTGTTGTTTATAAGCCACCCAGTCAGTAGTATGTTTGTTATAGCAGCCCAAATGGACTAAGACAGTATTCCTTATATGCTTTTGTATATATGGAGTTTTAAAAATCAAAACTAAAATAACTCCCTCAAGACCAACATATGAAGTGTTACCTTTAAAAGTGATTAAAGTCACCATAAAACAAGCCAAACCAACATATATTCAAAAATGTATTACCAATTATTATGAAAAATACAGGAGAAACAAAAAAAACTGGGCAAAAGTGTATGAATAGACAACTCACAGACATGGAAACAACCTGGCTAATAAACACCTGAAACATTCTCAATCTCACAAGTTGAGGAAATGCCAATGAAAAGAACAAAATGATAACCAAGTTTTACTTAATGATGGGCAAAAACTGCAAAGAGCTCTGGTGAATTATCTACTTCTTCCAACTTTCTTTTATAGTAATAATAAGCAACACAATCCTGGGGAAGATATAATTAATGTTTAACAAATATGTGGGTTCCTCATCTTTGGAAGGCATCAAATAAGGAAATCAGTCCAGCAGAATAAAAAAAAAATTATGTTTTGAATTCCTTGAGAAACTCCGAATGAATACTGTGTGTGAATTTCTTTTTTTTTAAATGGATGGTCCTGTCTGGGTTCTCTGGGAAGCAAACTCTGAGACAGAGACCAGCATGTAGGAAATTTACCAGGAATG
>NW_006442109.1:15545611-15550990 GCF_000325575.1 Pteropus alecto
AGCTGTGATGGAGCCTCAGGGGAAGCAAGCAACAGTGACCCTTCAGGAAGTTCTAAGATGAATAACCCTTCAGAACCGTCCTCAGTGGAGACAAGAGAGCTGGGTATTTATACCTCTGTATCAATCAGGAATGTAACATGACCTTGGGGAATTGACTCTTCATTCAGCTGAGGCAATTCCTGATCATCTGACTGCTGATATCTGTCTTCTGTGCCACTTCCAGCAGCTGAAGGAAGCGGTCCTTTATTTCTAAAGAATGGTCTGGGAGTTGTATCACAGTATCCACCAAAAATACATACACAAATTGCTCTTTTTAAAAAAGTCGTTTTTTTGTTTTTTTTTTTAAGAGAAGTTTTAGGTTCACAGCAGATAATCTTATTTTTTAAGGAAACAAATCTACTTACCATATATGTTTAAAGATCAAGAGAGAGGTGTAGAGGTTTCCCATGTACTCCCAGCACCCCAACACATGTATAGCCTCCCCCATTATCAACATCCCCCACCAGAGTGGTACATTTGTTACAACTGATGCACCTACACTGACACATCATAATCACCCAATGTCCATAGTTTACATTAGGGTTCACTCTTGGTGCTGTACATTCAATGGGTTTGGACAAATGTATATAATGACATGAGAATCTGATGCGATGAGGAATGAAGTCAAGAGGTAACCTGCCCTCTTATTTTTCCCTGAATGTATATTCTTTAGAAAACAGCAAAAGTTACAGTAAAAGAGATTACTGGTGAAGATGTGAGAAGACTGACATTTTCATATTTTGCATTTGAGCAGGTAGATTTCTAATTTTGGAAAATAATTTAGTAATATTTATTTTTAAAACAACACATCCCCATTTGCAAGCAATTCCATTTTGTACATATTTTCTTCAGAAATAAGAGATCCATTCGTAAGGATATATCTACAAAGATGGCTAATACAGTAATGTGTGTTGTGGCCAAAACAAAAGTCAAACAAACAAACAAAAAATTTAAGATTCATTAAATTGGAAACAAAGTATGCCCGTTCACACTGTGAACTATCATGGACATATTATGCAGCTATTTAAATGAATTCGATTTGTATGCATCGACCTGGAGAGTGTTCATGATATATTGGTAAATGGAAAATGTAAAACACAAAGTAATATGTGTACATAATCTTATTTTTTAAGGAAACAAATTCACTTACCATATATGTTTAAAGAAAGATGCATATTAACACTTGCTTCAGTTGTTCCAAAGAGCATAGCATTTATTGATAACAAATTAATACGGAAAAATTAAAAAGAAAAAATGAAAACACCTTATTCTCTCCACCAGAACAAAGGGATCCATCAATACAAACTTTGGCCCTGGAGTTCTGGTAGATCAGCAGCAGTTGGGAGTTTAGTTAGGAGTAGAGCCTGGGATGGACACATGACGTTGCCTTCTCTTCCCCTTTGTGAGAAAGTTCTCATCTCTTCAAAAAGCCCAACTCATCAACATTAGAAAGGTAACCCTAATGCAAATCAAAGCCACAGTGAAATACCAACTCATACATGTTAGAATGGCCATTATCAAGAAGACAAGTAATAACAAGTGTTGGAGAGGTTGTGGGGGAAAAGGAACCCTCATGTATTGCTGGTGGGAATGTAAAATGGAGCAGCTACTATATATGGAGTTTCCTCAAAAAATTAAGAATAGAATTACCATTAGGACCCAGCAATCCCTTTTCTGGGTATGTACCTGAAAAATTTGGAAACATTTATCTGCAAAGATACATGTACCCTGATGTTCATTGCAGCATTATTCATGGTAGCCGACACATAGAAACAACCAAAGTGTCCTTCAATAGATGATTGGATAAGGAAGATGTGGTACGTATATACAATGGAATATTCCTCAGCCATAAGAAAAGATGAAATACTGCCATTTTCTACAACGTGGATTGATCTGGAGAATATCATGTTAAGTGAAGTAAGTCAGATGGAAAATGTTGAGAACCATACGATTTCACTCATGTGAGATATAATACTAAAATCAACAAACAAACAAGACAAAAAAACTTAGACAGACAACGATTTAGCGGTTACCAGAGGGAAAGGGTGGATGGGGGGAAGTTAGATAAGGGTAAAGGGGGTCAAATATATAGTGACAAAAGGAGATTTGACTTTGAGTGGTGAACACACAATGCAACATACAGATAATGTATTATAGAATCGTACACTCGAAACCTATATAGATTTATTAATCAATGCCATCCTTAATAAATTTTATTAAAAAAAGAAATATAACTGAATTTGAAAATAGGATTGAAAGTAATCTTTAAAAAGTATACTTTTTATGAAGAATTAAATACATACACAGGAAAAAATTGGGGAGGGGAGGAGTATCCCTGACCGTAGTAATAGCATTTTTACACAGAATAAAAACAGAAAAATGTTTAAAGAAAGGAAAAAATGCTGGGAGTTATACTCCCCTTTGACAATGTCAGTTGCTTTCCCTTTAACACCTGCTACTTTAGCCTGAATCATCTAGCAAAGCTGATCTTGTTTGAAAACAACTCAACCATCCTCTTCTTGACTCATCCTGGTCCATGATGTCACTTGTGTTATAGAGCCTCCAACAGACGGCAGACCTTGGCTTGATTTAAAGAGTGGATGACACAGAGCTTGTCACTGATTCCAACAGGGACTGTCTCCTGTCAGCACGAAGTATTTTTCCTATCATTATATATATAGAATTTACTGAAGCTGCACCTAGCGTTTCTCTGGCCTTTTCTTGCCCATGTTCACCAGCATAAGGTTTATCATAGAGTTTATGGTATCGTCACGGAGTTTAATATAGAAGATAACCATCTTCCTGATTCTTGTCCTCAGGAATATGTTGAATTGTCACTGTTTTCTGTTATCAGTGGTGAGGGGCAGAGCCAGGAAACTCCTTCACACAGGGAGGGTGATGTGGCTACTGCAATCTTCTGGCTTCATCTCTCCACCGAGGAGGACATAGCTCAGGGAGTGGGGGAATGAGGCAGCTAGCAGTAGTATTCAGTAAGGTGCAGCAAGAAAAGTGAATTTACAGAGTGTAGGAGGCCTGGATGAGAACCTGGGCAAGCGGGGAAACCACAATGTAGAAATCTTAAGAATCCAACCCTAGAGTGAGAGGAAGCCCATGAGTGTGAAGGATCTTGTCTACACAGTGGGGCAGGTGGAGCAGGACCCTCAATTGTCTTGGGGGTTAATTTTGCACTATACCTCCCAGGGGACAGCCCAACCCTCTCCTGCGGCAGCATTTTAGTTAACAGGAAACACGCAGCACCAGCAGCTTTGCAAGCACTTATGGCCCAGCCCCTCTCCTCTCGCTGCTCCTTCTTTGCCCTCTGGCTCACTGCAGGAAGGCTCCCTCCTCACACAATGGCCTTGGGGTTGTCCCTAACCCTCCTTCATTTCCCTCTATGTTCTTGCTGTGACCTTTTGCAGAGGACACAGTTTCTAGGTGCCCTTCCTTTAAATCTCACTGTCAAGGGTCAGCCCACCTTCTCCTGTGTCCAGCTTTTGCTCCTGAGACCCCAGGTTTACCTGGGTATTCAAGTTCTTCGAGCGCTTGAATTCCTGCTTTGAGTATTTTCTCACACCAATGAATTAATTTACTCAAAAGCATTCAGGGCACCTACTTTGTGACTTGTACCAGAGGACCTAGAGATGAGAAAAACACTTTTTCTGGCACTCGTGTCTCACAGTTGCTTACTGCCTAGTAGGTCACAATCAAAAAGATGGATTGAGAAGTCGTCCTTGCTCCAGGGCCAGTGTATTTCATGTCACATTCTCTAGAAGCTCCAAAACTCCTCTTGGCATGAACCTAGCTCTCTGCAGGTGGCCACTCCAGTCTAGATAGATAGTACCCATTCTCAGACGTTAATTCCAGAAAGCTTCTCCACTCTCCCTAAGTGGACCACAGACATGGCCATCTTTTATTCTGGTAGAGGTGGTTGTGCTTCCAGCAAACAGAATTACGAACTTCTAGCCCTTGGTCTCTTGTTCAGTCTCTCCATTGTTCTCAGCTATATGCCCTCACTTCATCTGTGAGAGGCCACTTACTTTGCATTTTTCTTATGAAATATGGAGAGAGGGGTCAGGGACCACCAACTTCTTTCTATGAAGAATTTGTCCCAGAGTATCTTTCAGAATGGGTCATATATATGAGATAGAGAACATTCCCCCCATCCCTGCTCCAAATCACATCTGACATCAGATTCCTGGGACCAGGTGAGGTGCGTGCTTTTAGAGAGCTGAGACATTATATGGAAGAGGGAGTCCCCTCCTCTTGGCCATCACAGATCCATGAGAGGAAACTGAAAGCTAATTTGACCAGAGCCACTGACAGAAGAATAAAGAAGAGAAATAATGAATGCTCTTTTAATAAAGTGGCATTAAGTCTCCAGCAAAACATCCACAGCCTTATTTTTTACGTTTTTAAAATATTTGTATTTTTGACTCTCTCTGTATTCCAATATCCTGTCTTTATATAAATACTAAATACAAATAAGATTTTTTTTTTTTTGCTTGTACTAATGGTTTTGCTGACTGTAGGTTTTGAATCTAATTATGAAAAGCATTTACTGAGAAGTTACACTCAAATGATTCTTGGAATGCTCTGGGGTGAACATCCAGGAGGGGAAGACAGATAAGGAAATGAAGCTGTGGTTCACAGGAACGACTGCGGATTCCGGTACCTGGAGGAGAATGCGGGAATTCTGAGCTCAGGTGGACATTCCGTCCTCTTATTCCAATCGATTATCTGTTTATTCACGCACTCAGTCATTCAACAAACATATTTTGAACACCTCTTATAGACTACATTTAGCAGATAAAGCCTCCACTTGCCCAGAGAGAGAAAATTGTTTAAGGAAAATGCTTCATTTTCACAATCTTTATATTAAAAAACGGAAAAAAATGTGAAGAGATGGATTGATTTTATATTGCTCGTATAGAGCGCTTACTATGTGCCACACAGTATTCTAAATATTTTACCCATATTAACTAATTTAAGCATTAAAACAGCCTTTGGTCTCGGCCGATCTCGGAAGCTAAGCAGGGTCGAGTCTGGTTAGTACTTGGATAGGAGACCACCTAAGAAGACCAGGTGCTGTAGGTGTAAAAAATAAAAAATAAGGGATTGTAAGCTCACAAGGTCCTTGCAATCTGTGAGGTCAACCAAGGGTCGCCTCGCCTAAAAAATAAATAAATTAAAATAAAATAAAACGGCCCTTGCTGTTTGTTCTATCATTATCCCCAATTTTTGTATGAGGCAACTGAGGCACTCAGAAATTAAGAAACTTTCCCAAGGTCACAGAGCAGAAAGTGGTGCATGTGCATAAAATTCACTCATTTTGGCTCCAGG
>NW_006442109.1:15551015-15588082 GCF_000325575.1 Pteropus alecto
AGGAGCTTTGCAGGAGTCGAATCTGCCAAAAGGAAACAGTAAGGGCTGCGTACCCTGACTGGTGATTGTTTCTTAAATGCCAGAGTTTGGCTGTGGTTCCACGTTGGCCTAATTTCTCATTCAAACACACTGAGTGTGCATGTGTGTGTGTGTCTGTGTGTGTGTGTGAGATTCACAGGGAAAGGGTTTCATGGGGCTGACAAATTCATGCTGCCCACTGTTTCTTAAACTTGCTGTGCACGTGAATCACCCGGAGTGGGTCTTGAGAACCTGAATTTCCCACCAGCTCTCATGATGCTAATGCTAGATCCATCACTTGGAGAAACAAAAGAATAGAAGACCAAATGCCTTAAAGAAAAGCAAACACAAGAACACTTTCTTTCAACCAAATCTTATATGAAGATTCAATAAGTAAACCAGATAAAAGTGGAGCCATCTTGGTTGAAGTGAAGGGGCAGCCAGGAGCCTCGCCCCTCACGCTTTTTCTCCTCTCCGAAGTCATGAACCTCAGAGAAACACAAGACAGCTCTGAAGAAGTCCAGCTGTCTGGACTCTCTCCCTGCCTTCCACTAAGGTTTCAATGTCTAATACTAGTCGCATGTGGCTACCCAGTGTTTGAAATGTGGCTAGGGTGACGGAGGAACAGAATTAGTAATCCAATTTAAATTCATCTAATCTAAACTAAAAGCTTTAGCTGTGTAAAATATTTTTCTGTTACATGCACTTTATTGTTTGGTAGGACATTTCATTAAATCACATAAGATCTTACCGTAGTCAATACGTAAACACTTTATGCATCTAGTTGGTGTCAGTTCGATTTTTTAAAATTTGTATCTAATATAATTTGGCTTGTGTTTATTTGAATATTTTATGCAGACAACATGAATTACAGTGATACCTATGAAATTACGATTAGTAATAAATTGTATAAAAGGGCATGGACATATATAAAAGGGTAAGTTATACGTTTTATAACTTGTTAAACATTGCCAAGTTAATCTCAGAAAAGATTGAACCAATTTACAATGCCAACTTTTAAAAGGATGTAGAATAATTAGCATTGTGGCATTGAGCAAGTTACTTAGCTTTCTGAAACTTAATTTCTTTAAACTGTAAAATGGAGATAATAATATAAGACTGAAAATAAAGTGAGTGAATGCATAGATAAATATTTACATAATATTTGCCTCCTGTAAAGTAGGTATTAAATTATAATTCCAGTTTTAAAAAATTGGAGTATGATTGTGCTTTCTTATAGTAGTAAATGACATGATTGGTGGTCTCTGCTGGGGGTGTAAATTGCGAGGTGAGATGGGAGATGGTGACTTTGGGGACTTTCGGGGGCAGAAGAAATCAGTCACATAACAGGAACAGCTGCTAAAATCAGACATGTTTGGGGAATAAAATAACCTCATTTTTTGTGTACTTGATTTTCTAGCTACAAAGATTTATTTAAAATAATTGTGGGAGCTGGTATCTCATATATGCCTGAGAACTCAATCCCAGGAATATTTTGTTTCAAAATGAATATTTTGAACAAACAAAGTCCTGAATAAGAATCCTCCTGGGTGATGATTTGACAAATTCCACAATGGGGTGGCGGGGGGGCGGGTGAAGATCTATAAACAGTTTAGATAAACTCTAAGAAAACCAGCTTGTCATCTGCTCCATATCCAAATATTATTTCTCAGACTGTGGAGTTCCTAGACCTGCACTGTCCAATATGCTAGCCACTAGCCATTCGTGGCTATTGAGCTTTTGAAATATGAGTTGTCTAAACACAGTGTGAAAAAAAAGTGTAAACTAGTTCATCAATAATGTTTATGTATGATTACATGTTGATATGATAATATTTTGGATGTATTAAGTTAAATAAAACATTATTAAAGTTAATTTTATTCTTTTCCTTTTCCCCTTTTTAAATGTCACGGCTAAAAAATTTTAAATTACATATGTGGCTTACATCATATTTCTATTGGACAGTGCTGATTCAGACCCCTACACCTGCCTTCAGCACTCCCAGCAAACTTCCATAACCATTTAGATACTTTTGAATATGCACTGAAATCTCTGATCAGTTCTGAGCTTGGCATACACCCTTGGGAACAAAGCAGCAAGGACCTGTGAAAACAAATTTCAAACTGCTAAGATAAAAGGCTGTTGCCAGAACTCAGACCAAAACCTCACCTCAGTTAATTCCAGTAAAATTCTAGAATTTTCCTATATGGTTTCGTTTAAGTGGACCAGTAATGAGGCTAAAAGTCTGACATGAGTAGCTGAGAAAAAAACATTCTTTTTCTTTTGGTTTTTCAAGTCCAGACAAATAAATAAATAATAAACTAATAATGTAGTCTTTCTATAAAGAAGTAAAATAAAACCATTTTGATTAGAATTTATGTCAGTGTGGACCTTTGGGAAGCAGATGCCAAGATGAGCTTGAACACACAAGAGATTTATTGGGAGCAATGTCTGTGAAGGAGAAAGGAGGAGACGGGTGGAGGTGGCAGGGAATGTCTTCAGAGAATAATGCAGGTCTGACACCTGTGACAAGAAAGAGGGAAGGAAGAATTGGGTAGAAAAAGACAACAGGAGTGTCAGAGCTCAGAGGCTGCCTATAGGAGGCAGCTTGTGTCAAGGAGGATGGGTCAGCACTGGACCCCAACCACTGTGCTCAGCCATTGGCCAGGGCACCCTGGGGTGAGTGTGGCCTTGACATCAACAGAGAAGTGCATCCACAGGGCACTAACTGAGGCTGCTAGTGAAACTCTGCTCCCCTTGGCAGGTCCTCTTGAAGGAGAGTTGAGTAATTCACTGCGACACTGCCGCAGAGATATTGATCCTTGATATCAGTTATTGTGCTGATCTGAAGTTAAATTTACAAATCCAAGTGTTCTTGTGCTTTTCTCCATACCATGTGTTTCAGTGAGAAATGTCCTGACAACTTCCTTTAGAAACAGGGCACTTCTGTATGCCAACGTCCCGGGTCAGGAACAGAGTCAGGACACAGGATTCCATTAGTCTTGGCTCTGCCACACTCTAGATACTTCCCTTCTTGCAGCCCCACTTTCCCATCTGTAACATTGTTGTGAATTATGATATCTACCCTGTGGGGTTGTGATCATTGAAAAGGATAACATTTGAGTGAGTTCTCTAGGATTGTTTGATCACTTTATTCATCCACCAGTGGTCCCACCTACTGGAAACCAGGTTATGAATGCTGAACACTTCTGTATGCAGGTAATGTCATGATAGTAAATTTTCAATATCATCGAACTTTTTCAGGTATTGGCAAAATTTGGCTTGAAAATATTTTCTTCTAGGTATTAGACTTATCAGGGTGATCACTTTGTAAGTTATATAAATGTCTAATCACTATGTTGTACACCTGAAAATAATGTAATATTGTGTATCGACCATAATTGAAAAAGAATTTTTCATTTATGAGAAGTCATTGTAACTCATTCCAGTTGATCCCAGTTGCACACTGAGCAGGATTTTCTTGCAATTCTTTCATCGTAGAAGATTTCACTCAGATATTCTCAGGGAGGGGCCCATTCCTCCACCGCTGTCTCTGCTTGAATGTCACATCCCTGGCCTTCTTCTCTCATCTCCTTCCCCCAAATAGCAGCTCTGTCGCCTTTTGTCCCTTACACTGCTCCGTTTTTCTTCATAGTGTGTGACAGTTCCTGAGAGTATAGTATAATGCTTAACAATATATTAGTTTATGGTTGTCTTTTTTTCTAGAACATAAATGTTTCATGGAGTCATTCACCATTACAGCCCCTGGAATTATGCCTGGTGTATAGCAAGTGATTTTTTTTTTTTTTTTTTGACTGGATGAAATTCACATGTGGTTTCCAAGGAAGTGGCAAATGATGAATTTAGAAGAACCATAATATTTTTTTATGAATATCCTGGCCTACTTTAATGGTAAGGGGACGAGGACGAGGGTAATTGCAGAGCACAGGTGCCACTGCACCTCTCTTTGGACAAGTTCGACCTCTCTTCAGTCAGACCTTTCGTCAGAATCATAGCAAGAAGCAAATGAACAGGATTGGCACTTACCTTTTATTCTTACTCAGTTTCTCTAGGATAGGTGGGCAAGCCTCCCTTTTTTTAACTCAAGGAATTTGAATGAGAAAAGAAAATTGAATAAGAGCCCTGCCTAGTTCACCAAATGGATACTTAATTTTGGGGGGATCAAGAACGATTGTGTCTGTCGTGGCTTGTCCCTAAAGTCATGGGCAAAGACACAGCCTTTGTCTAGAGAAAAGAAAATGCTTGTTCTGTATCAATGGAAGGGGCAAAAGTGGCATCTCAGAGTGGCTGACACCAGTCAGGACTAGAAGGTTATCTCTATTGCTTGGGTCTGTCCAGTAGCAGAGGGGCCGTGAATGAGGGAGGAAGAATTGTTCAACTTGAGGGTGGTGTTCATCTGGGTACTGTGGAGGGTGTTCCTGGACTGAGTATAGCAGGTGCAGACTAGAGGAATTCTGTGGCCCCTTTTCATTTACTGATCCATGAGTTTGAGTCTCCACTGAGCTAACCACTTGTTTCCCTAGAAGGTTAATAGAGAGAAAGAGAAAAGCCTTCATTTAGCAGCCAGATGAAATACAATAAACTCTTATAAGGGCAACTTGACCTTAGCTAAGCCAAGGAAAAGTCTGCAGATCACCCTCAGTTTGCACCTTCCTGCAAATGATACATCATTCCCGGGAGAGGAAATACTCAGTTGGGAGCCTCGAGGACTCCAGGAAAAGATAGTCTGCCAAACTGAGAGAACCGTGTGAGAGGAACAAAGGCAAGATCGAAATTCCAGCAAAGTGATCCTCCCTTAAAGCTTAGTGCTTCTTGCCCTTGTTCTTGGAAAAAGGAGTCAGCCTCCACTTGTTCAGGATCTGAGTTTAATTTCCATGATATAATGGTGAGTAGACAGCACACAGGCTCGGCAGACAAAAGACCCAGGTTCTAGTCCCGGCTGTATCTCTGACTCACTTTGTGACTTTAGTCAAGTTGCTCAACCTCTCTAGATCTCCAATTCTTTACCATAAAATAAGAAAATTGAGTTAAATGATCTCTAAACCTCCCCCACCCCTTTTCTTTTCAGTGCTAATATTTTGTGAACATATGATTGGGTGGATTCAAGGAGGGCTGGCTTGTATCTCTCTTTTGGAGCTCTCTCTGAAAGGCAGCTTAGCATTTGGCACTGGGGGTGGGAAACAAAACAGAGAAGAAGCCTTGAGATGTGACAGACCTGTGGGCTGCCTGTCCTGTCTCTGTCCCAGTATGCTGTGGTGGTCCTTGCATCTCCAGGAGTGTAGCTGCCTTAAAGAAGAGGGTAGAAGGCTGAGTATTGTCAGCTGGTTCCCTTTCCCCCCACCCCAAACTGACCTCGGAGTGGTGAGTCACGCTTTGCTACCCCGAGTTCCTGGCAGGCGCCCCACACAACTTCTTGAGCTTGTCAACACTCGGGAGAGAATAAATCATCAGAGGCCCATATTTAGCCAAGAGTGAAAAATGAAGTCACCAGAAGATGCCAATTAGGAACGCAGACTGGAGGCGAGGGTTTGTTGAAGGACAGGGCTGTCTTACTGGGGAGCCAATCCAGAAGCGTTCAGTCGCAAGGTTTGCAGCCCTCAGCCTCACAGCGTCCAGAAGGAGGGCTCTTGGAGGAGGCCCACAGCTGCAGAAAGGAACCTGGGCACTTCATGCCCTTCTCCACTTTCCAAATCACATCTACTGGCAGAGGGATTTTAGCTTTTATTTGCTCCAGGAAATAGATCCTTCTTGCTATCTTGGGTAATAAAATCACAGGCAGTTAGGAAGGAGATGCTGAATTCTCTGATCCAGTGACTGTCCAATCTTCTTTTCTGTTTTATTTTAGGAGCAGAAGGAACAGGGAGGGGGAGGATTTGCAGCCTGTGTACTCAGCCTCCCTCCTCCTTTCTCCTCTTCTCTGGTCTGGACTAATTTTTCTCAAAAGCTCTTCCACTTCTATCATTCTGCAGTTCATTGTTAGATTTGAAAAATAACAATTTCCAGGATAGCTGAACATGTGGGCAAATTGCTGATATTTTAGGATGAAAGCACAATTTCAGTACAAAGGGAAAAAACTCAATTCTGTTCCTTTTATGAGCTATGGGAGCCTGGTCAAGTTCCTTAAACTCCTACCTCTATTTCCTCATCTGTGAAGTGGAGTATGTGATCGTACCCACCTCAGAAGGTCTTTGGGAGAATTTAATAAGATAAAGAAAAAAAGATCAAGGCTTGCTTAACACAGTGCCTGTCTATAAACCCAGGCAATAGTATGGAAAGTGGAAAACAAAAGCTGGCGGGACTCAAACTTTCTTAGGGAGACAGCGTGAACTGGGGTGCTGTTTCAAAATCTAGGTGCTCATTCTGTCTTCTCTTGGACTCCTGAAGGGGCAAGATAAGTTCTGTGCCTGGGCAGATCTCACAGGAACCAGGGTTTTTTCTCTGGACTTAGTTGACGAGTCACCTCCCTTCCTGACCTTGTATATACCCCGTATCAAAAGAGGACTGGAGGCTTCAGAAACTACACATAGGATCCAGCGAGGAAAGTACCAAATCATTTGTTTGTCTATCCATCCGTCCATCCATCCAGCCAGCCAACCAGCCAGCCAGAGAAGACTCCGGATGCAAAGACCCATGTGTGCCTGGCAATGCACCAGGCCTGGGAAGATTCACAGACTAGTGGATCTTGGGCCTTTCCATCTGCAGCCATGGAGAGGGGCCAACCTTCTTGGGACTCAGCTTCCTTCTTGACTACTACCCTTCTCTTCCCTTCCCCATCAATCAGGCTTGAGCCCAGCTGAGGCTGCTGGGAGCATGGGTTGCCTGGTGAGCACAGAAGTCAGTAGCTTTGTGATTCTAAGAAAAGAGGTGGGCCCAGCAAGCAGCCAGCCTCAGGCTACAAATAGGGCAGTGGGCAGCGGCCAGTGCCCAACAAGTCTCAAGCCCAGGTAAGTCACAGAAGCTCAGGCTCCTGGAGTCCTGGGAAGGAGATGGGGACTGCTAAAAACAAGGCAGTTTTAGGCCTAAAGGTCTAGAACACAATAAGAATTCAATTTCCCACATTAGGCATTCAATCAGACCCAGCCTGACGAGAGGGGGCTGGGCCCATAGGTGAGGGCCAGGAGAGGCATCAGGGCCAGCTCAGGCTGTAGTTCCCTGCATTTGGTCTTGCCTTAACTTTTTTTGAGGGGGCGAAGAATAGTAGCTGAGGGTAGAGTTCAGGTCCAAATCCTGGCCCCGCCTCTTTCTGACCTGTATGATTTTGGGCCAGCTGCTTAATCTCTCAGAGCCTCCTCTTCCTCACTTACGAAGTTGGACGGTAGTGCTGACCTTTTCTGTTCTTGGCCTCAACTCGCCAGGAATCCCTCAGGGCTCAATTCTAGTCTCTCCCTTCTTCTCAACACCATTATTGCTCCCCGCCTCCAGCTCCTTATTCACACCTATTACTATAAAAGTCCATACTTTTACAGTCCATGTAATATTTACAGCTTGAAAGACTCTTATTAGCTCTAGATCTGTACTTTCAACTGCCAATTCAACTTTTACACTTGGATCTCATAGGCATCTCAAGCTCAGCATGTCTAAAATGGGATTTCATCCTCTTCCCCAATCCCATTATCCCCAGCCCTTGGCAACCGTCCTTCCACTCTCCCTGTGGTACCATCTGTGTTTGATCCAGTAGCTCCCAGTCCATCTTGTGCCCACACGTGTAGGCCACAGCGATCTTTATGCTTCCTACCTAGTGGTCTTGGCACCTTGGTGCCTGGAGAACTTAGTGTCATTTGCAGAGGTGGATATTTCACTATGTGATCTATCCTTCAGAATTTGTATAAATGGCAGAGGTTATTAATCTTAGTACTTTTCTGTAGCCAACCTAATACATCACCATACAGAGGTGGTGACGTTTTTATTTTCCATGTAGAGTTCATGATACCACAGCTTCCTCATTTGAAGGTGATTCAGTTTAGTAAAAGTCTCTGATAATACCCTGTTTCTTTTTTCTTTATTCTCTGGCTCCCAGGCCAGAGCTCACATGGTGGCCCCAACTAGAACATGCCATTCTGAGTTACTAGATATAGAAATATTGACAAAGAAGGCAAAGGAAATGATTTTGACTAAATGCAAATTCACACCCTCCCCCCAATTAAAAGCCAGCTAGGAATAACTATCACAAAGGTGGCAAAGAAGGAGTTAATAGCCTTAGTCTTTAAAGAGTTCCAACTTTGATAAGAAAAACACTACACACCAATACAGGAAAGTGGGTAGGGAACATGAACAGACAGTTCAGAGATGAGGAAATAAAAACTGCTTACAAATAAATGAATGGGAAAACGTTCACCTACCAGTAATCACAGAAATGCAAATCACGACAATAAAACACTATTTTCCCCCTGCTGTATCATATAAGGTTAAGACTATGACTACCCAAGGCTGGTGAGAGTGTGGGGAAAAAAGCACTGTTGCACACTGTTCAAGAAAGCAATTTGGCAATAGATATTAAAAAGCCTTAAAATATTCATAGTCTTTACCTAGTAATTTCTTTTCCAGGAATATCCTAGAGAAATCATCAGAAAAGCAGACAAAGATGTATGGGCACATATGTTAATCACAGCACTATTTATTATTCCCAAAGCAACCTAAATGCCCAATACTGTGAAAATGTTGTATGAATTGTAATACACCCAAACAACGCAATACCAGACAGTTACTTAAAAATGATACTAAGACATTTTAATGATATGGGGAAATGTTTCTTTATATAAATTTAAAACATTTAAAATCTTATGTTTAGTATGTTCTCAAGTATATAAACTGTAAGAAAAAAAGGCAATAAGATAATGAAAAAATATTAACAGATTATCTTCGGGTGATGTTTATTGTCTTCTTTATGCAATTTTAAGGTAAAATTTGCATACACTAAAATGCACCAGTCTTAACTGTACAATTTCGACAACGAGTACACGACACGTCTCACACCCCATCACAATATAGAACATAGAACATCTCTCTCTGGAAAGTTGCCTTGTGACATTTCCAGTCATTACCCATCCTGCAAGAGGCGACCTCTATTTTCATTGTTTTCTCCTTAGATGTGTTTTGCCTGTTCTAGAGTCTCGTGTAAATGGACTCATAAAGTTAATCTCTTCTGTGTCTGCCCTCTTAGGTGTTGCTGTAGGAGGGGTGCCCTGGAGACCGTGTGCATAGCCACGTAGGCCACGCAGCTGAGGCTTGAACCACAGTTGACCTGAGCCTTGTCTCGTAATCCTTCCAGAATTGGGAAACGTGGGACACTTTTGAGGAGCCGCTACAAGGGCGCTTCTGACGGGAAAACTCAGGGACGATATTGCCCTTTCCCCTGATGTTACAGGTGAGGAAACAGAGGCCAAGAGGCCAAGCTAGTCACTCCCGGTGATAGAGTGACAAAACTGGAACAAGAATCTAGGTGTCCTGACACTCTGTGGAGTGCTTTTATTCCCCCACAAAGTTTTTCACTCGGCAATTCATCTTCTCTCGAACTCACTGTTCTTAGTGTAAGGTAGCAAATGCCTTTGTGCCCCTGCCACGTAGGGTGCTGCCTTGAAGCCATGGATGCCCTCAGCCCCTGGGGGAAGGGCGGTCTCAAGGAGCTGGTCGAAGAGGAATGTTCCAAACACCTTTAGCGGACTCTCCTAACACTGTTGATGCTCAAGCACAGTTACTCGTGGTCCTTGCACATCCAGTGCCAGATTTCAATCCGGGGGCTGGGATGGACTACTTCCACACTCAGCACTGCCCCTTATGCTTCGTTCAAGAACTTAAAAAATAAAACCAATGTACGTGTCTACAAACAGAGTACAAGCTCCTTTAAGGGCCGTGTCCTTCATATTTGTATTCTGATTCCTTACCTCCTGTTCCTGGGTTAGAAAGATGTTCAGAAAATAGATAACTACACCAACTGAGTTTATGGGAGAAGCTCCTACTTGCAGTGATGGCTGAACGGGAATGAGAAGAGTCAGAATTGATGAATCCTTTTCTTTCCCCTCTGCCAAATCTGCTCTTCGGTTTACTTTCGGAATGACTTTCTCACCTCCTCTGCCCTGCCCTTCCTTCAGCTTCTGGACAGTGAGCCTTGCAGGGCCTTTCTTTATGGAAGACTGCTAGTGACTTCACTTATACTCCCAAAGGGTTGTCAGATATTTTTCCCCAAAGCCTCTATTTAGCAATTTTAGCAGTTTTCTTTTAAATTTTATTTTAAATAATCATTCTAAGCCAGCCCATAAAAAGAAGCAGTGGGAGAGGAGGTGAAGAAGTGAAATCCAACCAGATCTTTAATGCAAAAGACTAAGCACAATTTTCCTTAGTGGGACGCTAAGGCAAACATGATCAAAAACGGTGTCATTTTGAAAGAGTTCATTAGTGCATCTGGAAATCCCCAAGGGAAGTTTCAGGGAATCTGAGGCTGCTGGGAAATGCATGATTCACAGTAAAGAGATCCATTGTTTTCTCACTGAAGGCCAATTCTTTAAAGCCATGTCATAATCTCCAAGCTATACCCTAGTCTGACACTTTTCATGACCCAGCAGATATTAACAGGCCACTCTCTTGGGCCTCAGTGATGTATAATGAGTTTCCGACCTATGGGCTGACGCTTTAAGGACTCTTCATGCTTGATCCATGACTGCTCTCAGTATGTGATTCTACTGAACTCTCTCTTCTTTTATAGACTCAGAAGACAGAGTTGGAATAAACAGTAGGGATCATCTGGACCCATCAATCTATAATATCATTTCAGATACTGCCTCTCCATGAGGTCTTTCCAAACTCAGCAGCCAAACTAATTATCCTGAGCTCTGAGCTCCCATGCACCTTGTACGTGGCATTGGTTACGGCTTTTCCCAGAGTGCATTATAATTATTTGTTTGCATGTCTCCTGGGTTATGAGGGCCAATAGCGTGTCTTACTCAGGTTTGCATTCTACCCTAGTTCCCAGCAGAATTCCTGGCAAATAGTAACGGCTCAACTAATATTTGTTAAATGAGTAAAGAAGAGCCCACTTTCTTTAGGCAATGAAGCTGAGGACGCACAGAGAGATGAAATGCCTTAGGTAGGATAAAGATCTTTATCACTACTTAAATCTTTCTGAAGTTAATTATGAAAATGATTGAACTAATAGTGAAGTGTCTTGTTTTCATTTTCTGTATTTACTGTCTCTGATCAGATATATAGAGGTCAGATGCTTCCAGCTTGTCCTTGCATGTTGCCTGATTGTCCCATTTAATGTGATTTACTCTGGTTAATGATGGAAAGCTGCCCTCTCCTGCTCTTTGCTCCCAAAGGGACAGGAATTTCTTGCTCAAACCTCAGACTTGTTTGGCCTGCTCTTTGTATTAGAAAATGCAGTTGGCTGGGAAGTGTAAGATCATTTCTTGAGTTTTCTTTTTCTTTTTTTCCTATTACTTTCTTAGTATCTGTTGTTCTCTGGACAACTTGAGGAGTCCACCTCTAGACTTTGTAGATTTGGGGAACCAAATACATTTGACCTTAAGTCCTGAGTTGTCTCTTCAAAAGTGGAGCAAAGGTCTCAATTTGCTGTTGGCATTTCCAGTTAGTGTCAGCATGGTGGGCCACTATGGGCTAGGGGTTTTCAGCTTTGTGTAACTTATTCCCAGAAAGCTATCTGCCCCAAATTTTCTTTCTGACTTTGCCCACATGTACTAAGGTATTATGAAAAGGGGGGATGAACATTGAAACTGCCAGGGATGATCTTCATGATATCTAACATTTCTAGCACAGGCAGGGCCAGTCAGAGACTTTTAACTCTGGGGGAAAGGGGGACCAGGGAGCCAGGGCAAGGAAGGGGAGCTATGGAGGAGGACAGGAGCTTGAGTTGGCAGCTAGATACCCACTGATATAAAACAGTTCAAAATTTATACAACTGGGATGACCACATGATGTATCCTAGCAGAATATCTGCCACAAGAGTAAGAAAGGACAGGGGCAATTAACATCACCATCTACTCTCTGACAGTGTTTCCCAAACTGTCTGCATAATGGAACCCCTGAGGATCTTTTAAAAATGCCAAAGTTCAGGGTACGATCTCTGTGATGGAACCCCGTGTCTCTGAATCTCTCCAGGTGATTCCAAAGTGCATGCAAATTGAGAACCCTGCTCTATGACATTAAATAAGTTATTTCGTCCTTTGGGCATTGGCTTTCTTCTTGGTAAAAAATGGACAATATCCAGTTCATCGGCTTGTTGGGAAAGTCAAATGAATACACGCAGTGCCTGACAGGTAGGAGGTGCTCACTAATTATTTTCCTTCTCCTTTCCTTCTGGAATTCCTTATATTCCTTTGTCACTTGTTCTGAATTGTCACCATTTGAATAAATACTCAGCCACTATCCGAAATGAAAATAACCTTGGGTGGGGTTGGGGCCGTTAGTCATCTGTACCTTGATGTGGGTTATTTAAGATGATACCTCTTAACAACCAGCTGAAGTGAGGTCAGCGAAGGAGGTGGGGTTTTTAACTGCAGGAATTAGATGAGCCTGAGAAGTCATGATGAATGCTCTGTGTTTGTGGTGTCACTGTGGAGTAGCAGCTGCTTCAGCTTGTTACTGAGAACATAACATGAAAGTCAAGGCTGCCCCCATTCTTCTTCAAAGCCCAGTTGAAAGAAAGCATCTTCAAAGGGTGGACTGAAGGACATGCCCTCCATCCGTGCTCCATTCAGGCTCCAAAAAACCCTGACAGGTCTGTGACTGGGGCCTAGGGTCCTGGAACTGAAATCCCAGGCAACATCTTGTGTGTTGGTGCACCAAGTGTCCGTTTCCTTCCTGGAAGGAAGGCAAACTAAGCGCAAGAAAGTTCCTCCTGAAAATGATAGTATCATAGGATTTTAAATTTTCAAGATCTCAGTAAATTAGTAGAATATGTTGCAAGCTGGAAGGGACCTTTCTCGTTACCTAGTCCTACCTGCTGATCTAACAGAGCATGCAGCTGAGGTTGTGAGCTGGAAGATGGTTTCTCCGAAGCTGCACAGCTGGTTAGCTGGCCTCGGAGCCATGCTTAGCATAAAAGGCTCCTAACTCCTTAGCATCTTCCCACTGGACCATTGGGCCTCCAGCTTCCTTCAAGTATAAGGAGCATTTTTGAAAGTCAGAACCATTTCACAGACACTCATGTAACTCTTGTTTGGTAACAATTAGTTGAGAAAAGATATAATGAGAAAAACAACTGTGAATTCATTAATAATTTAAAATTCTTTTATATGGTGCCATCTCCTTTCACAACTGGGGAAAAGAGCCAGGAATGTGGAGGCGGAGGTGGGCTGCTGATGCATTTTTACCACCTGATGATGCATTCTTACCACTGGGGCTGGACCCTGTTGGTCTGGAAGTTTCCCTATC
This sequence comes from Pteropus alecto, assembly GCF_000325575.1. Lineage (NCBI taxonomy): Eukaryota > Metazoa > Chordata > Mammalia > Chiroptera > Pteropodidae > Pteropus > Pteropus alecto. Next base: position 15,564,441 of record NW_006442109.1, read on the forward strand.
CAGTGGAGAGATATTTCCATTGAGGGACATGCTAAAAAATCCTCTGGAACTAAAACTGTGATTTGAAAAATGCTGGGCTACAGGGCTTTGGCAAAGGGGCTTAATGTTGATTATCTAGGAAAGGTGCAGGGAACTATTGGGGGCAGGGAACTATAAAAGTTAACAGAAAACTGTGGCTATAGTATAAAAGCAGGTATACATACTACCCAGTCATTTCCTTACCTCTTTCTTGCTCATCTCATTTGGAGGAAGGTAATCTGCCATGACCCAGCTGAAGAACCACATTTGGTTTAAGTCAGTTATGTCATTCCTCTCTCTTTTTGCTAGATATTTGATTTCACAGCCTCCAGTGTAGCTTGGAGTGGTTGTTTGATGACATTCTGGCCAAGAAGATGGAAAAAGAAGCCTGCTGGAAGCTCCCAGGCAAGCTTTGGCTTTGCTGATCAAAAGCCCTGATACAGCTGGTGTCCATCCCTCTCTGGTCTTCCTGCCTTGGACGTGGCCAGGAGCCCATAGTGGCATCTTGTGATCACGAGACAAAGGGTGAGAGTGAAATGGAGATGTGACCCAGAGACTTGACATTATAGCTAAACCAACACCAGAAATTGCTTTCTACCTTTTGCCATGTGAGAAAAATGAATCTCTATTTATTTAAGCCACCGTTAGCTGGATTTTCTATTATTTGCAGCTGAAAGTTTTCCTGATAGCCAAAGTTAGAGTCACCTTGTTGGGCAAGAGACAAAGGGAACCTGGAGGAGGGGACGAAGGGAGCTATAAATGTTAGGTACAGCCTTAAGGCCAATTGCAGGATTAAGGGCATAGTACCAACCACTTTTTCAGGTTTATATTTTTCTTTCTGCTAAAGTGTCTGAAAATTGCATAATTTTACCCAATTCTGCCCCTTCATTTTTTTTCAAACAAGATAGCTGTGATTATTTTAGTTATTGCCAGCTTAAGAATGTCCTGTTTTCTTTCTGTCATATGTATCAGGTGTGTCGTTCCATTCACCATTTGCCTCTTGTTTGCAAACCGATGAGGAATAATCCCTAGAAAGGGTTGCAGAGGAAACACAGAGGAGTGAGTGTCGTCAAGAGATCATGGGCTTGATGCTGAAAAACGACTTTATGAGTGGCCATATAATGTGGCTGCTGCACACAGTACCTGCAAGACACATGTCTTTGGTTGTCTTCTTGCCGGGAGCAGGTGTTTTGTGTGCAGCTGTATGGCTAGGGTGCATTGGATTGGAGCTGTGAAGATATAAGGGCGTGTTGCAGGTGTGCAGTCATGGGCTTGCTGTGTTCCACATTTTCTTCTAATTGAAACTCCTTGGCCCACAGCCACCTGCTCTAAGATGGAGCCCTTGGCCGGTCTTTGCACAGGAAGAACCACTGACTGGGCCATGGGGAGATCACCAGACTCTGGGACAACCAGTCCCCACATTGGCCTTAACATGACTAATATGAAAAAAAAAAAAAAAAAAACAACCAATGGCCCAAATGAATAGATTTTCTCTCTTGAAAATCTGAACTGAATGTACAAAAAGAATGTGCCAGTTGGAAGTAGAAGATACTGTGAGGATGTAGCTGAGTCACATTTATGTCTGGGTAGTAGTAGGTCCAGAACAGTCTTTTGTTCCTGGCTCCATGAGGCCATGATGACTCCTGTTCCAGGGTACCCATGTGTGATAGTTAGTTTTATTTGAACTTGGCTAGGCTATAGCACCCTGTTATTTAATCAAACACAAATCTAGGTTTTGCTGTAAGGCATGTTGTAGATGTGTAGCTTGACATCTACAATCAGTTGACTTTAAGGGGTTTCCCATTGATAATGTGGGTGGTGGGCCTCGTCCAATCAGCTGAAGATCTTAAAAGCAAAAGCTGAGGTTTCCCAGAGAAGAAATTCTTCCTCAAGACTACAGCATCAACTCCTGCCTGAGGTCCTAGCCTGTGGGCCTCTCCTCTAGATTTCAGATTCATGACTGCAGCATCGACTCCTGCCTCTACTGGTTCTATTCCTCTGGAGAACCCTGACTGATACACCATAAGAGTATACCTCTTTCATCACTCTATGGCATTGCTACCGAAGAGCCTTTCCCCCTGATTTTGTTTCTTAAAATCAAAAGACCCTAGGACAATAAGTTCAATAGTGCCTGGTACCTTTGTGACATGGTAGTTCATAATAGTGGGAGACATACTCATTCAGTCTACAGTAAACGCTTCATGCATGTATGGATTCTCAGAATCTTGAAATACCTGCTGTCTCCAGGAGTTGAGAAACACAGGTTGACCTACTCTGCATTAGGTATAGGATTTCACTAGCTGCCTTTGCTGTGCACACCAGAAGAGTAGGAAATGGGTGCAATGTCCGGGGAAGCAGTCTTGTTCAGTAAAACTTGCTTGACCTTGTACTTATTAAGAAAATGAGCAGCCCAACTCATGATGGAGCAGGCAGAAGACTCTATGGTTCAATATGCAGTGTCCCTATTCTGAATTCTCCTGTATACTCCTGATGCCCATGGGAGATACTCCCACCATTAGAGACATACTTACTGCCCCTCCTGTCTAAACCTCAAACTCCACCCTTCACTGTACTCTGTCCTAGTCGGTACTTGTCTGTGCTGCCCACATCAGTCCTTTATTGCATATGGCTTATTCTCTAATTTTTATTCATGCACAGAATGCAGGAAAAAATGATCGCTGATGGCAGGCTGAGGGAACAGGGACAGGAAAGGGCATGGGGTGCTATCTTGGGAAGGAATCAAGCACCAGGCACCAAGCCTTCTGATAGTGAGGTAGAGGTAGATGCTGGGGTGGTGGGAGCAAGAGCCAACAGAAACGGAGGGCCCGGGAAGATGAATTTCACCTATTTTATTTCCCTCTTTGAGCTCTCAAGAGGCCAGAGCACAGTTTTATGTTCAATTACACTGATCATATTGATTATAATGATTGGCATTTGGCCTCTTTTCCTCATAGCTCTTATTAATCCTCTTTTAAAATATTGTTTTATTAGTCATTTTAAGAAATGAATGCTTTGAGAAACTTGCCATTTGTAGGGGGAGATAAGGCAGCCTGGAATTGTGTAAAAGAGTCCAGGTTTTGGAGTTGGATGCATTTATATTTGAATCCAGACTCTGCCACTGGCTGCGTGACATTGAACAAGTTACCTAACCTCTCTGAAAGTCTGTTTCTTCATTTATAATGTTGTAATAATAGTTTTTACCCTGCAGGAATTGTGTTAGGATTCATGAGGATATATGTAGACTGCTTCACACGGTGTTTGAAAAATCTGCCACAGCACCTAGCATTCTGTAATAATAGTCGACGTGTGGTGAGCTCCTAGGATGCACTAGGTAACGCACTAAACACGTTAGCTTACTTGATACAAAACCAGGTCCTTTACTCCCCCACTACTCTTCCCACAACTCCTCACCCAGAGGCCTTTTTAAGAAACCTGTGGAGCTTCAAAACCACTGCTGTGAAGCAAGCAGAACAAAGCCCTAACCTTTCTCCAGAGAAACTGATGACCTGTCTGAGGCCTTACCTGAGCTTTACAGAGGCAGCCACAAGGAGGCCCAGGGTGTCTCTGGGAGACAGAACTGGGGGCTGGTGAGATGCCAGGTCACCTCTCAGGGCAGTGCCACCTGAAGTGAATGAGATCGAGTTACAAATCCCATGGCCGGTCAGGGGTCCTCAGAAAACTCATATTCTTCTGGCATCTCTCTAACTGCACATGGAGTGACTTGTACCCCTGACTTCTGAGGGTTGGAAATACTGTGAGTCGACAGAGCAGAGCCGTGAAGCCCTATGAAGCATATGGCAGAGAGCACTGAGGACAACATCCTGGCTCAGCCCTGTGGGGAAATATTTAACGTCCCCTTGAGAAGGATCCAGGGCAGTTAGGAGGACTCAGGCCAGAAGCCTGAGAAGGACTGAATAGAAAGACTAAATCGATGATGCAAACCAGGGGCTAGAACCAGCCAGGGAGAGAAAACTGTTGCCATGTGGGTTCAGAGAAGTCAGGTGTTTGGTTGCCAAGGAACATCTGTGTGGGAATTTTATATGCAGGCCCAACAAAACCAATTTCCTTAAAAGCAGCTTCTTTCTGTCCAGATGGCTTCAGCAGCCTTGACAGAAGGGTATGTGTGTGTGTTTGCGTGTGTGTGTGTGGAGGTGGGTGGCATTCTCAATCTGGTCCTCCCTTTCTTTTTTAGGACTTTGTCCCTTAGTGACTCTTCCTCAGTTAAATGGTACATCTTGCTTTTCTTAAGCATTTTACTAGTAAGGGGAGACCATGGGCTCTCAGTAAGGGTCCTCCATGCTGGAGACTATTTAGGATCACTTAGGTAGCAGCATCTTGTGGTGACTTTCACTCTCAAATATCCATGCATCTGGAGTGATGGATATATGAAATCCATAAATAATCCCCAAGCCTAAATTAAACCAGAGCTGCCCTCTTCCCAGCCCTGGCCTGCTGATACACAGTGCTGATCCAAAAGAGATTTGGCTTATTCAGTAACCACTCAGAAACCCAAGAGTCTTAAACATTAATACTAAAGGAGACTTTCATTTTACACAAGAAGAAACTGAGGCTCAGTTTTAGGAAGGTGAATTGCCGGAGGACATCCAGATGGTGATGAGTGAGATGACAACACTTTTTCTTGCCTGATGACTACTTTTCTGAGAAGTTGACACCTGGTAACACGTTCTAACATGTGAACCAAGGGAGAGAGGATGGCAGTCTGAGTAACCCATGGAGGGGTGGTTCTAATCAAGGGAGTTCACCAGAAATGCCTGGGGAGATTTGATGAGCAGATAAAGATGTTGGGGTCCCACCCCAGACCAATAAAATTAGAATCTCTTCTTGGGAGTTGCCAGGTGTATTTCGAAAACCCTCCTTGGGTGCTTCTGATGGGCTACTCAGGTTAAGAACCATGGTATCAGAGGAATAATCGTCCTTGAACAACTGCATATGGAACATATTTCTCAGGCAGTTAGTTTTTCACCGATGGCTTATCTTCTAACAGAGATAGCCTAACAGTGAGGCTAAGAGCATATTGCTTTGGAGCCCAATTGCCTCCTACCTTCCACCATGTTCTCTGGGCAAATTACTTGACTATAGTGCTCTTCAGTTTCCTCAACTGTAAAATTGGATAAATAATAATACCTACGTCAGAGGGTTATTGTGAAAATTGAGGCAATCCATATAATATGCTCAATGTTTGGTAAATAACAGTAAGTTTTACCCTGATGAACATAAGCTATTATTAGTAATTTGACATAACAGTTTCAAATGTAGGTGAGAATAGCCACCTGGGAGCCTCCTGGACAGGTAGAGAGACATGCTATTTGTTTTTCTCAAACAAAAGTCCATTGGTTGTCCTCTTTGGAAATTCTTTTTAGCTAGAAGAGGAAGGCATTCATGCAAATTGGTTCAGGTGCACAGGTGCAAAGTGATCTGTAAATTATCCTTGGCTAAAAATAAACCAGCTTGATCATTTCTGTTTCCAGCAGTAGAGTGGATTAGAACAATTTACCCATCCAAAACAACTGAAATACCGGATAAAGTATATTTTAAAATCTTTAAAAATGCATCTCTGAGATAACATGGAAGTGAGAAATCTTCTCAGCTCCCAAACAAGCAGAAACCAAGTACTCTGAGAGGTAAACAAATAGGAAAGCTTGCTTTCTCCCTGGCCATTTCTGCCAAATGCCAGAGCCTTGTATTACTGCCTTGGAGAGCGTATGGGGATGGGAGACAGCAATTTAAGTCCAGAGCTTGACCAAAGTGGGGTACTTCATAGAAGATCCTTAAATAAAACTGAGATCCCAAATGACTACACACGTTTCATGATAAGAGAAAGAAAAAAACTTGTCTGTAATCCCTCTGGTCTGGCACACACTGACTCTCACTTGCATTTGCACTTCAAGTTCATACCACATGTGTGGTCCTAAATATCTAAGTCTGAAAATTTTAAGTGTTCTCAGTTTGGTACTAGCTCACATGATGAGCTGAATAAACACGAATATATTCTGGAGGAGTCCCTGCAACCCAGTCCTCTCAGAGTTTCCACAGATAAATGTCCAAGGAAAATAAGCAGCTTATAGTAAAAAAATGACAAAACACATGAGAAAACAAAGCATAATTGAGAGAACCAGCAAACGAACAAATAAACAAAACACATAGTAGAAATAGATCAACAAGAACTCCAGATACTGGATTTACTGGACACCAAAAGCAAAATAACTATGCAAAATATGTTTAAAGATATAAGAAAGCCTCAAAATTTGAACAGAGAGCAAATAGACTTGAAAAGTATCAACCAAACATAACTTCTAAAAATGAAAAATACAATAATTGAAATTAAAAAAACTCAATGAATGGAGTAACCAGAATACAGTTAGAGAAAAATAATGAAGATGGATGCAATGGCATTATCATGGACATAAATTTGAGAAGTAAGTTAAAAATATATATTAAAAAAAGAGACGACCAAGTGAGAAGTTTCAATCATATGGAGAGGTGATTTTATTCTAACAGATAATGGCTAAGGATTTTTCAGAACTCTAACTGACATTAATTTTCAATAAATCAGAAGGAAGATGAATAAATGGAAACACATTAGATTAGATTAGATTAGATTAGATTAGATTAGATTAATTGCAGAATAAAAAAAAGAGAGATGATCTTAAAAGCAGCCAGAGAGGAAAGATGGACCTTCTACAAAAGAATGTAGATTAGTGTTACTGCTGACTTCTCGTCCACAAAACAGAAGCCAGAGGACAGTGGAATAATGTCTTTAAGGTGCTGAGAAAAAATAATTAACAGAAATTTTATACTTAGCCACATGACTTTTCTAAAATGAGAGCCAAGTAAATATATTTCAAATAAAAGAAGTAAACAAACAAAATATGACTTGTCACCAGGCAATCCCCACTAAATAAAATTCTATACAATGTACTTCAGGTAGGAGAAAAATGGTCCAACAGGGAAAACCTGAGATACAAAATGGAAAAGTGAGCAAATGTGTCATAAATATGTGGACAAATCTGACTCAACCTTAACTTTAAATAAATTTTAATTCTATAATATAATAATAATGTCAGATTTTCAGAGAAAAAAACATATTAGAAGTAAAATATCAGAAAACATAAGCATTGGATTAGGTGGGGTGGATATTAGAATTGAATAAAAAAATTAAGAACCTTGAAATTTTCAGGAAGATATTAAAGATGTTAATTTTAAAATAATTAAAAATACTTCTTAAAATTTTAGAGCAACCACAAAAAGAAAAGACATGGAGAATATAACTTCCAAATAAATAGAATCCAATGGGGGATATGAAATACAAAATACAAACAAACAAACAAACAACTCAATTTATAAGAAGTGACGTGTGGAAGGACAGAAAAAGCAAGACAAATATAAAACACATTATTAGGATGGAAAAAATAAATTGAAATATAGTAATAATTACTATAAATATAATAGACTAAACTCCCCAGGTAAAAGACAAAAATCAATAGCCTGGATAAAGAAATATAATCTAGCATATATGCTATTTACAAGAGACACATTTCAAACATATGATTGTAGAAATACTAAAAGTTAAAGGATGACAAGAGGTACAACAGGCAAATGCTAATCAAAAGAAAGCTGGAAAAATATATTAATATCAGGAAAAAAACAGACTTTAAGGCAAACAGCTTTATGAATGATAAAGAGATTCACCACACAATGGTACAATGTTTAATTTCCCCCAAATATATAACAATTCTAAATTTAAAAGATTATATATATACATACATATACATACACACATAATATACATATATATACTTATACACATACATATGTATATATATCTTCTCAAAATACATAAAGCGAACAAATGACAGCACTATAAGGAAAGATAGACAAATCCATTGTGCTAATGAGAGATTTTAACACAGTTCTCTCAGTAATTCAAAGATTAAGCAGATAAAAATCAGTAAGAATATAAAAGATTTAAGAACATATTCATAAATTTGATAAAATGGGCATATAGAAAATATTGCACTGTGCAGTTGGAGATTACTATTTCTTTTTGAGCACAAGTAGAATTTTCTATGAATAATTTCAAATGTAATTAAGTTAGAAATCAATAATAAGAAATATAATGAGAAAAAAACATGTTTGAAGATGAAAAACACACTTTAAACAACTCAGACCAAATGAAATATAATGAAAATTTAAAAATACATAGAAATTAATATGATGAAAATACTGTGTTTTAAAACTTCTGGAATGCAGCTAAAGTAAACTAGGAATAGAAGAGATTTATTGATCTGAAAAGCACAAACATTATTATTAATAGTCAAACATTTAAGTTCAAGGGATAAGATAGAGATGTCTACTTCCAATATTTATACTCAACGATGTAGTGGGTATCACAGCTAGGGTAGTAAAACTAGAAAAAGAAATGAAAAGTATATGAATTGGGAAGGAAGAAACAAAATTCATTAATTGCAGATGTAGAAATTCCAAAACAATCTCTATGAATTACTAGTTAATAAGATGTCTGTATATAAAACTAATATAAAAATATCAATTGTATTTCTATATACCAGAGGCTATTAGTTAAAAAATGTAATTTTACAAGATACCATTTACATTAGTAATGAAATATATGAAGTGCTTGGTAATAAAATTATAAAAGATATAAGTCTTTATAGATAAAGCTCTAAAACTTTACTGGAAGACTTTAAATTAGTCTTAATTAATATTATTTATAATATTATCTTCCCATTCAAAAATATAGTAAACATGGTATAGTAAACATGGTATATGTTTACTATACATAAAGCAAACAAATGACATGATATGTTTACTATACCATGTTTACTATATTTTTGAATGGGAAGATAATATTATAAAGATGTCAATTCCTCCCTTTCACTAAATTAGTGAAATTCCATCAGGATTTTTTTTTTTAATAGAACATGACAAGCAGATTTTTAAATTTATACATAAGATCAAAAGGCCAAATATTGTCAACGCAATCTTGAGGAAGCAGCAGAAGATGGCTGTAGGACTCTCCCTACTATAGATCAAAACCATTGCAAATTCAACTATGTTTGATTTAGGAACTTATTTTTATCAGAAATTACCTTTAAGAGAGTGATACAAAATAGAGAGATTTGCAATATGTAACCACAAAGGACTTCCAGAATACATAATAATTTTAATGAAATAATAAAGACAAAACAAATGAATCAGTAGAATAGTGGGCCAAAAACATGAACAGGTATTTTACAGAAGAGAAATACACACATGACTTGTAATCATATGAAAAGATGCCCAATCTCGTTATTAACCAGGGAATTTTAAAGTAAAACTACAAATTAGCAAAGACTAACAAATTAGCAAAAATAACTGCAAAATTGATCATTTATAGTGTTGATGAGGGTTCCTGAGCAACTCTCTTATTAACTGCTAGTGAGACTGTAACTTGGTACAACCAGGTTGAAAAACAGGGTAGCATTACCTAATATTATCTAGTAAATCTGAAAATGCATGCACTCTATGACCTGCAATTCCAGTCCTACCTGAATAAGATCTTATACACATTTGTCAGGAGACCCATTCAAGGGTATTCATAGCTACGGTGTTCTTAATGGCTCCAAACTGGAAACAACCCAAATGCCCATCAACAGTAGAATGAACACATAGATTGTGGTATATTCATTTCAGTATATGAAGAAACATGACACAGCAGTGAAAATGAATGAACTATACACAGCTGCCCTCAATGACCTGAAGGAATCTTAAAAACATAAAATTGAGCCAAGAAGCAAGTCACTGATGAACTCATAACAGTATGATTGCACTGATATAAATGCCAGAAACAAAATTAATCCATTTATTTTTAGAGGCACATTCACAGGTGATAAGAAAAGGCAAGAGAGATCGATTCACACAAAAATCAGGCTAGTAAGTTTAGCTCCAGGGGGAAAAGGACAAAGTGGTCTGGACGAGGCACACAGGGATTTTAAGGCATGGTAAGATTCTATTTCTATTCCTGAATGGTGAATGCACCGGTGTTCATGTTGTAATTTCTAAACCATACATAAACTTTTCAGGCAAAGAAAACTGAGACTGTCAGCTGAAAAAAAAATTGTGGGGAAAGCTAACAGAGAACCCCAGGATGAACAGCCAGCATTATGTCTCCCACAAGGCAGAGCCACCTCCAGGGGTGTGTTTTGTAGGTTAATCCTCTCTGACACACTCTGGCTCTGGCCTGATCCTCGTCACCCTGGCAAGGAAAAGAAAGGTGCCTTTTCTCTCTGTGTCTCTCTTTGTGTTAATGAGATTGCAAGTCTGGGTCAACTACTTTGTCCAAGGTCACAAAGCTACTGAAGGTTCCCAGTCTACCGTTCATTTCACCTATTACTATGCAGCATTTATTTTATCCTTCCCGGGAGGGCGTCGAAGAAGAGAATATTAAAAGGCTATAGTAATTAGCCTCACATTGTAATACCCTTGACTCCAGGCTAACTCCTTCAGCAGAGAAGGGAAGTTTAATTCTGCCCTTCTCAGATGGGTTTGAGAGTATGGCTGCAAATCAGGAGGGGATTTCCAGAAGATGTTCAAAGTTGCCTGAGGTCGATTTGGGTCACTGTTGTTCCCAGTGGTCTTTGGCCAGTTGGACCCCACGGAGAGCAAAAAATTCGGTCTCATTTGTGCAGAGGGTACGTTGTATGGGTAACTGGATAGATTTCCAGGGTTGCAAAACTGCTCATTCTATCCTGAAAGTTTTACCCGTTCCTTGTCATCAGCCTCTGACCTACAGAGCAGAGATGCAGGGGAGCAGGTGAGGGTTGCAAGGGAGCAGCTGTGCTTCTGAAGTCTCCTTTGGTGGCCCTGAGACTCTATCTTCCTATCTTTACAGCTATTTTTGGGAAACCAACTTGTTACCCTTTCTAAAAAATAGTCCTCTTCTATTCAAACATGTATAAAGAGTCAGAGGTATAAAACGCAACCTCACCTGGGCCTCAGATCTTGCTGGGGGTCCCTGGGCTGCTTAATGAAGAGGCTTCAGGACTATAGATCCATCGTTGCAGGAGGCAGGGTGGTAGGGATTACTTTTCCTTACTGCCATTCCGGCGATTTACATCCAAACAGAGAGTGTGCTCTTCTTCGGTCCGTTATCAAGATCCTAGTTGAGAACTCGATAGTAATTCAAAAACTGGGAAGGTAGAAAGAGAAAGTTGTACTGAACCTACATTGTATCTTGACAAAACTTTGTAGAAGTTTGCTCCAGCCCTGTTAGATTCTTGACCTCTGCCACCTGGCTAAGAGCTGTCGCCCTGGACATGCTCTCAGTGCGGACATAGCCCTGGGGTGACTGGACCTCCGGCAGCACTTGCCTTGCAAAGCCAGTAACCCTGTGCCTGTGAATGTTCGTCTTTACTTTCTGCTATTAGCCAAGGGAGGTGTCATTACAGCCCTTATAATAACAAGCAAATTAACTTTAAAGAAGCATATGGCCTTTGTAGGGAAGCTCTGCCTGTTTAACCTCAAGAGATGGAGCAAAAACTGTACCCTTAAAAATAGTTAAGGGAGTAAATTTTGTGTGATATGTATTTCAACACAATAAAGAGAATTGAAAAAACAATGACAAAGGGAACTTTGTCTGCATATAAAAATGCCTGATGCACTGACTTAATAAATACAACTATTTTTGGTAAGTGAAAATCATATGACTTGAAAATGCTTAAACATTCCGAGAGAGAGAGAGAAAGAGAGAGAATGTTTGAAAAGACTCATTCGGAAGTCAAGACAACACTACAGTACTGTGGTGAAGGTTTTGGCCCCCAAGGGTTTGGAGCTAGACAGACCTGCTTCTCTTCCAATCCTGCTTATGACATTGCAGGTCTCTTCCTCTCCTTCCTCTGTCAGGTGGGGCCAGCAATCTGAACTCACAGCGCTCTTCTGAGGATTAACTGAGATAAGGCATGTGGCACATGTCTGGCATTAGTAAGTACATGTGTAAGAATTCCTAGTTGATGCTCACAGTTACAGAAGTTTCTGGGTTTGGTCTGGCTATTCTCTGACCTCACAAGGCATCCTGTGGCATGCAGATTGTGGCAAATGAATCTAAATATATTATAGTGATGGTTAGTTCCATGTGTCAGTTTGGTTAGGCTACATCCCCTAGTTACTCAGTCAAACACTAATCTAGATGTGGTGACAAAGATATTCTGTAGATGTGATTAAAATTCATAATCAGTTACTTTAATAAGGAAGATTATCCTAGATAAGGTGGTGGGGAGGGTGCTGTTGCTGATTCAACCAGTTGAAAGGACTTACGGCAGTGCAAGGGCTTCCCAGAAGTAGAAGACATTCTGCCCATGGACAGCAGCTAGGGCCCTGCCCGAGAGTTTCCAGACTGCCCTTCCTAGCAGCCTGCCCGTGGACTTTATTTTATTTATTTATTTTTTTTTTAGGCGAGGCAACAGTTGGTTGACCTCATAGATTTCAAGGACCTTGTGAGCTTACGATCCCTTATTTTTTATTTTTTATGCCTACAGCACCTGGTCTTCCTAGGTGGTCTCCCATCCAAGTACTAACCAGGCCTGACCCTGCTTAGCTTCCGAGATCAGACGGGATCAGGCTTGTTCAGGGTAGCATGGCTGTAGATTGCCCTGTAGATTTTAGATGTGCCTAATTATGGGTTGAATTGTGACTCCCCCTCCCCCCACCCACCGCCAAAGGTGTTGGAGTCCACACTCCTAGCACCTGTATGTATGACCTTTATTTGGAAATAAAATCTTGCAGATGATCAAGTTAAAATGAAATTATTATGGTGGACCCTAATCCAATATGACTATGTCCTCACAGAAGGGGAAATTTGGACACAGAAAATAACACGTATAGAGGGAAGGTGATATGCAGACTCAGGGAGAAGACAGTTACCTACAAGCGAAAAAACATCATATGTGCATCTATCTCCACATCCTACTGTGACTCTCTTTCTCTGGTACAACCCACACTGAAGCCCCATACCAGGAGAAGTATCGCTGGATTTGATTCTGGAACAGAGAAAGTACATTAGTGGGAAAACTAGTAAAACCCAAATAAAACCTGGGGTTTAGTCAATAGTAATGTACCAATGTTGGTGTCTTAGTTTTGCCAAATATACCATGGCTATATGAGATGTTAACGAAGCTGCGTGTTGGGAATTCTGTATTATCTTTGCAAATTTTCTGTAAATTAAACGTTACTCAAAAATAAAATGTTTATTTAAAAAAGGCAGTCTGAATCTTACACTTACCAGTTGTGTGACCTCAGGAAAGTAATCTTTCAGAGCCTCAATCTTGCCTTTCATAAAATACAACCTTCTCACAGGGTCGTTGTAAGGATTAAGTGAGATAATACACACAAACTGCTTAGAACAGTGCCTGGCGCAAGGTAAGTGCTTAATGAGCGTTGGCTCTAATTATAATATTTTTGTTTTCTTTTATACACAACTTGTTCTCCATGGCTACTTACTCAGTGTGTGGGAATCCATCCCATAGATTGGGGTTCCCATAGATTGAGTGAGGTGCAGCCGCGGTTGTACAAGACTCCCTATTGGAAAGCGAGGGGAAAAAGTGGAACTTGTGTTTATGTGCTGTATTTATTTCATCCTTTTATGTTTTCTATTCTTGTGTGTGTGCCGTAATACATATCTTAATCCAGTATATCAGAATATAATTTATAGATACATAGATAAGGCGGAGGGGTGCATTCTACCTTTTTGCCGACAGAGTTAAAAGATCAAAAAGGATGGGGGCCAGTGCTGTGCTCCTGAGACAGGGCATGCTCTTGCATCGTGTGACCTTCTTTGGTCTCAAAGACACAGCCATTTAGGCAAACTAATTTTGCATCAAGCCCTAATGCTTAAGCCATTTAAATCTGCATGAAAACACAATTTTAGTACAGAAAGTTGAAAATGTTGAGGTTGATTCGATGTATATTTATTACCCAGTGTTCCTTCAGCCTGGATTATTTCAATTTGTTCTATTACTGAACAAAATCTCTCCACTTACATTTGAGAATCTAAATTTTCCCTCTGGCTTCCACTAGACCTTATTTATTCTTCACAATAGCCTCTTCAAGTTATTTCGGGCATAATGACTTTATGAGTCTAAAGCTTTTGGATCAAGATGGTGATACTTGTAGCAAGATAAAATGGTTTTTTTTTGAGGCATGGAACAACATAACTGACATTCGCTTTAAGCTGTGCACGAATTCATTTATTCACAATCATTCATTACCAATTATTCGTTCAAATGCCGATTTAGTTTTTTAAAAAAGCCCAAGTTCCTAGAGGCAGTCAGACTTCGAATCAAACACTGCTGGTTTTCAGACCTAGGTTCAAATCCTACCATTAACCAGTGGTATGTCCTTGGAAAATTTCTTATTTTGAACTCCTTTGCATCTGTTTCTTTATTAGAAAGATAGAATGTTTACCTTGTAGGGTTGTGTAAGGAATGACAATATTTATATGAGACACCTTGCTCAGTGTCTGGGGCATTGTAGGTGCTTAACATGTAGACGATTTTCCTAATGTTGTTATTTTATTGCTATTGTGCCAACTACTAGGATAGACCCAGGAAAACAAAGATGGCTAAGGTATTGTCCTTGCCTGTAAGGAAAACACACACACACACACGCACATGCATATGCACGCACGGTCTTTGCCTGTAAGGAAAACACGTGCACACACACACACACACGCACATGCATATGCACGCACACACACACACACACTCCGCCTAAAAATATTATTGACATTTTGATGTACTTGGTAAAATTAAAATAGCAAAGAGAGCCTACAATGAAAAGCAAAGGTCTCCTGCCTTACCTCTCCCAAGCCTCAGGTCCATTCTCCTAAAGCAACATTATTAGTTGTTTCTCTTCTTCATTCTTCTGTGGCTTATTCCATAATTCAAAATAATAAGCTTGTATCACTGTTTCTTAATTTCATCACTTTAGGACATTCTTTTGACTCCTTGTATAATAATAATAAGATAGGGATTTAGATCACATGGCCCTCCCTGTACTTCCTCCACCTCTTATTGTCCTAATTTTCATACTCACAGTATTTTCTAAAAATGCCTCAATTGCTGATGTATTTAACTTTAAATACTATGCTTAAACTTTCATTTCTTGTTTTATTACATTCAGTCAGTATTTTACTCCCCTCTATGAAAGATAAGGTTATCACTCTTTCTCTTTCATCTCTTACCTCCTATAAGAGGTAGCTACTTCTCTAAAGTGCAATTTGATGAGAAACAAATTTGCTGAATTTGCTAGATTTAGGATTTAGGCATTTCATATTGATGTAATCACTTTGGGTTTCTCCTCAGCAATTTCATTCTTATGAAGGTCACAAGCAACCTTTGAATTAATCTAGAGCCCCTTTTGTCAGCTACACCTTGCTTTTACATTGTCAACATTCATAAAATTTGCATCCAGTTCTGCAATCGTAGTAAAGGTTTCCCCTACTTTCTCTATGACTGATTTAAAAAGTTATAACCCCTCCCCAAAAGCCTCTATGTTATTACAATCAGTTAATTATTGCCCACTACAAGGAGGGACAATATGCTAGGATGACATGTCCCTAAGTGTTCAACATCAAGAGCTACAGACTACTCACAAGGGAGGAAGCACAATAATATCAAGGTCACATGCTTTTTCTTTTCTTTCACTTCATCATATTACTCCATCATATTAAAGTCATTTCACAATTTGCTTTGCCTAGTATTTGGATTATTACCTTCTTGTATAGCATTCGGCCTTCCTGATATCTCTCGTCTTTTTTCTTTATCCTTTCCTCCCTTTCTCCCTTCTTCCTTTCCTTTCTGACAAAGAGAAGAATATACCTTTACCACAGCCTCAAGTTTAATAAGGTTTTCCAGACATTGCAGCTCTTGCAGAGCCTCTGTCTTTCTCCTGGTCTTATGTACTCCCACCTAAGTTTGGACCTGTTGCTCTCTTTGGTACAGCTGTTCTTCTGAGATTTCTATATACAACCTTCCTAGGTTGGCCCACTGTTTCCTGGATCTCATGTCTTCCTCTTTCTGGGTTGTTCTCATTAATTTTTGATGGAGTACATCCCTAAGTAACTTCTTAAGTAAGTCAAACTAGTTTTTTGAGGCATCATTTATCTGAGAATGTCTTTATTTGAATCAATGACATTTGATTGATAGCTTGGCTGGGTATACAATTCTATCTTCAAACATCATTTCCTTCCAGTTTCTTCTGACACCCAGTATTGTTTATGAGAAGTAGCATATTTCTTAACTTTTATAGGTAGTTATTCTGCCACCCACCCAACATCATGGAGGTTTTTAATATTTCCTTATTCTCGATACCACGTGTCTAGTTATGGATCATTCAGAAATTGTATTGTGTTATTTCACTCATGTGTGAGATATAAAACTTAAAACAACAAATGGACATGACAAAGAAGCAGAGACTCATGGATATGGACAATATTTAGCGGTTACCAGAGGGAGGAGAGGAGGTAGACAGGGGTAGAGAAGGTCAAATATGTGATGACAGAAGGAAATTCAACTTTGGGTGGTGGACACACAATTCAATACACATATAATGTTTTATTGAATTGTACACTTGAAACCTATATGATTTTATTAACCAATGTCACTCTAATAAATTTAATTTTAAAAAAAGAGATTGTGTTGGGCAAAGTTATTCTCTGATGACTTATAACTTTCATTTTGGGGATTTTTTTTTCATTACTGTTAATAAGTCCCTTCTCTCCATTTTTTTCACTTTTCTGTAACACCTATTAATTGAATCACAGCCATTATTTCTGTCTCATCTTTTCTGTCATATTTCTTACATAGTTGTGTTTTAATTTTTTATTATAAAAGACTTACTTATAGTTTATCCTTAACCCTAAAATTAAATTTTAAACCTATTTTTTTTTAAATTTCATATCTTCTTGCTTTTTGATTCTTCCTAAAGAATAACATTATTTATGTGCATATATACACATATATAATAACATAAGACAAAACCTTAAGTTTATATACATATTAGTTATGTTCTATATAATTAATATATACTATATATAAAGTTTATATATATTTTATATAATATATTTTTATATGTCGCTTTGGATGCTAGATAGCTTTGTCTTATGTTATTGCTAGTTTTCTTGCTTGCTTATGATTTGATACTTTCTATTCTTTGAATATCTCTATTTCCTCAAATCAAGTTTTCTTTTAATTTTGTTAGTTTTTTATTTTGTTCGTGCTGTTGGTTTTCTTACTGGTGTTCCTGTTGATTCTTCAAGCTTTCTGATGCGCTTCCAATACAATCCTTTTCTGCTTGAGTTCATGAGGTAGCTTTAGTTCCGGGCAAGGAAAAACTCTGATTATTATTTTCTCACGTTTATCCCACCTCAAGGGATGTTTATGATGAGGTGAAAAACCTGAATGGTTTGAAAGTATCTGGAAGGCTGCTCTCAAACTTATTTCTAATACTAACATATAAAACCTTACATGTTGAGACTACATAGAAGAAAGCCTAGCCTGGATTACTCAGAGATGTTTTAAAATGCAGTTTTATTATTTCCAATTTTTATGAGGAACTTTACCTGAGCTAAGAAAATATTGCAGGTAGAGCCCCATTGGAAATCGAACAAATAATGCTATGTTCTATTTAAATAGTGACTCTATCATACCTGAGAACTCTTCTATAGTGTTTCATGTGGGACAAACGTGAGTTTCATAGTCCTATGACATCTGCATTCATTACTGAATAGGCATGCTTCTTTAGTATAGAGATAAAAACTTAAACACTAGCCCCAAACTAATCATAATTAGATGTAGTGGAAATAAAAGTTGTCATGAACCTTATATTCCCAACAAGAAAGCATTTTTATACTCGCACATATATGACATAGATAGCTTAATAGTCAATGGAGACATAGCAAATAACAATAACACTCTTATTATGTCATCGCCAGATTCAAAAGGGAAATAATATCATATAAATGCATTTTACTTTAAAACCAGCAGAAAGACATACTGAATAAGATTTCATTTTGGAATTGCTTTACCAGTGTTGACCCTTCACATAATTTCTTCAGGAAAAAACAATTTGGTCTGAGAACACTTACAAGTTTCTGAAACATTTACCCTAGTACCTGACTCTAAGTTTATTATAAGTTCAGATGTCCTCACGGATTGTGGCATATCTTTGTTATTATGAGCAAAAACAATGTCTGTGTATTTAGGCTCAACCTGATATGGAAGCACATGAGCTCTCTGAACATACACTCAGCAGTTCTCGGGGTCAGGGACATACAGGGACCTTTGGTCCAGTGCCTGTAGGATTTCAATAGATTTTCCTCTATGTTGGAGGAAGAGACTGAGGCTCGAGGCTTGCAGTCAGGAAGTCCCTGGCCGAAGGACTCACCTTTATCCCAATTGACTACAGAGGTCTCTAATGACTGAATTAAGTCACCTGCCCTTGTCCCACAGCTGGGGAGCAGCACTGTGGGGATTCGAACTAGGTGTCTCCCACTGTAAAAGGCTCTAATGTCTACACCACACCTGCATCTGCACAGTGTACTTGGATGTGGCCACGGGTCTGGGCACCTGAGGGAAGGGAATGCTAATAGGGCAATGGGACCCTATAGAGGTTTGAGGGAGATCTACAGAGCAGTTCACTTTTCATTTTGCCCAAAGCCAGACCACGTCGGGACTCTAGCTCATTGGTCAGTGTCGCAGAGCTGTACTTTCAGATGCTTTTAGGTGAATGATTAGACGGGATGTATCGATGTTTTTCTGAACCATGTCGCCTCTCCAATCATTAACGTGGCCCTTTATCTTCTCTCTTGTCACCTAATCTTCTCCTCTTTGAAGCCAGTTGTGAAAGAGATACAGTCCTGAGAATGACATCTCAACCTTAGGTCTTTCTCAGAATGGTCACAGTGGATCTATTTGAAAGGCACTCTCTGTATCCAGTCCATCCTTACTTGCCTTCTCCCCCAACCCCCTTCTTTGACTCAGTTGCTTCCCTGCTAAAACTCTTCATGATTCCCTGCTGACTCCAGACAAGGTCTGGTTTCTTGCTCTGGAACCCCAGAATATCTCATCTGCCCTTCCAAACATAGCTCCTGCTTCCTCCACAGCCAGTCAAATGGAAGGCTTCATTCATGGCTTTCTGTTTTTCTGTGTTGGAGCTTGCTCTAGCTGCCACCTGGGCCACCCTGGCTTGCCAATCTCTGCATATCTAAATTCTACTTGTTTTAAAGTCCAGATCGAAAGATGGCACCTTCACCCAGTCTTCCTGGTCTGACAGCTGTGCCTCTCCCTAACATTGCTAAGGCTGCCAAAGCAGCCAAGCACCCTCTGAGAGTTTCACATGGGAACCTGATTTCATCCTCACAACCTGTGTGGCAGGGACTGGTCTCAAGTGACAAAAATGAGGCTGTAAAAGGTTAACTTGCCTAAGGGTCTCAAGCTACAAGCACTGCAAGCAGGATAGGCTGTAAAAGGTTAACTTGCCTAAGGGTCTCAAGCTACAAGCACTGCACCCAGGTGTGCCTGAGCTCAGCGCTGGCTTTACACTGTTTTGGAATGCTCCAAGGCCTTATTTATTTAAGTAGAGTCTCTTCCACCGTAAAAGACTCTAATCTCTCAGTGAACAGGAGAATGTCCAATTCACATTGTTTTCCTGGATAATTCTAATATGGACTGGGTGCTGAATACAAGTGTGTGGAAAAGGGGGTTCTCTGTAGATGGACAGCAGTGCTTGTGACTATGGTTCCCTGTGGCCCGCTGAGTGGTAGGATTTGTTCCCTCCCTCCTGGACAGGTGCCCAGGGTGCTTCTTGTCTCTCACCACTCCATCCTGTTCCCGACGACCTCCCTGCTTCCTCTGTCTGTCCAGCTGCCCCAGGGGCAGAAGGTAGGAGCTCTGGGAGACCCTACAGCCCTCTTCTCACTTCTCCGCTTCCATCTAAACTGGTTTGAACTCCTTCCTACCTTTGTGCAGCTTTCCTTTCCTGGGATCTCCTGGGCTGGAATATTCATCTTCCCCTATGGTGGCACTGTGACTTTGTCATCCTAATTGAAAATTAAGCCCTGCCTCGGTGCCTTAACTGAGTACAACCAGCTCCTCTGATCACCGCTTCTCAGATGCCTCCAGCACTCACAATCGGTACTGTGTCCAGCCTCTAAATTATGGGCTGCCAGGTAATTGATCCATCTCTCCATTAACGCATATTTATCAAGGTCTTATTATGTGTGGGGTCCGGATGAGGCTGCAATGAACAAAGAGTAATTGTCCCTGTCTGCATGGGCCCTTACGGTCGAGCATAATGTACTATAATTGGTTTGTGGGTGTCATCTTGTCTCCTCACCTAGACTGTTAATTCTTTGCTGGCAGGAACCTTATTTTCTGACCCTTTTGTGGCCTCCACACAATTTAATACAGTACTGAGCACAACACAGAAACAGGAGCAATGGATAATGTATAGTGAGGTATAAAACATTTACTGTTCAAGAAGCATTTTTCACAGATACAATCACATTTTTAAATTGAATCATTAGTCTCATGGGGTAGGCAGGGCAAAACTGACGAACGTTGGTTCTGACTAGTTAAATGATCTTATAGTTCCTAAAATCCATATTCAGTAAATACTGTTTAGCATTTATTAAATGGGGAATGAGGATAGGGGAAACTGCCTTTCTAGGTTTTTCGTTCAGAGCAAGGGATTTATATGCACAGAACCTTACATAACATTAGAAATGTTAATTTTTACAGAACATGAATGTATTTTAAAATAATATGGAAGGGCTAAGAACGAAAAGAACCCTATGCCCATTCTTCCTTACCCCCTGTTCTACCTCCCAGAGACCATCAATTTTAACTTTCTGTTTTTGTTTCTTTTGCAAGTGAGAAAAATGTAAATGATTGTGGGCAGAGGGTAGATGGTAGTAGACTGAATGTGGCCATAAATTCCTCCTAACCTGTTATGTTCACCCCTTTGCAACATGACCTTGCAGTTCTTTCCATCAAGAGGCAGAGTTTATTTCTCTGTCCCTTGAATCAGGGCTGGCCTTGGGACTTCCCTTGTTCAGTAGTGTAGACAGAAGTGACATTTTGCAAATTCTGATACTAGGCCTTATTAAGCCTTGCAGCTTCTGTCTTGGATTTTTTGGAATGTTGTCCTGTGACTGTCATTTAAGGAAGCTGGTCTAACCCACAGAAGAGTAAGAGGCCACGTGGAAAAGAAGTGAAGTAGTCCAGTTGACAGCCAGCATAAGCAAGCGAGGCTACCTTGGAATGTCCAGCCTCGCCATCTCTCCAGGGGAATGCAGCCCACGATAAGCCCAAGAAAACCAACAGAGGAACTGCCCAGCAAACCCACAGAATTATGAGAAATAACAAATAGTCATTGTTTTAAGAAACTTAGTTTCTTTATCTAGTTTTGGCATTGCCCATTCATTTCTCTCTATGACGAAGGAGGATTTAGTTCATTACTTCACCCCCTGCAGCCACACACCTTCATTTTGTAATTTTATCACTAGTTGCGGTTTCTTTCTTTTTTTTCTTTTAGCTTTTTTTTTTTTTAATTATTATTAGTTTCAAGTATACAGTACATTGGTTAGACATTTATATAGTTTATAAAATGACCCCCCTAATTGCTCCTTCTCTCCTCTGGTTTTCCATCTAGCCAATAGGTTTCTCTTTTCATCACCTTTGCAACGTCAGCATAGTTAAGACTACATTTCTTGTTCTATGAATAATAATACCTACTGACTCCCCACTTTTTTAAAATGAAAAAATTATCATTCTCTCCCTTCTTCCCACCTGTATCATTCTCTTTCACCTCCCAGTTTCTTTAGGCTTTACCTTTCTTTTCTTTTTTTTAAAAAAAAGACTTTTAATTAAAGAATAATTATACCCAAAAAGTACAGAAATCATAAGGGTAAAGTTTGATAAATTTCCACCAAGTCGACACACCTTTGTAACCAGCACCAAGATCTAGAAATAGAACTAACTAATCGCCACCCGAAGTCCCCTCGTGCTCCTTCTGTCTTACTTTCTACTAAATATACCCATTATTCTGACTTCTAACACTAAATATAAGTTCAACTTGTTTTGAATTTTATGTCAATGTAACAATTTAATATATCCTCTATTGCATCTGGATTTTTTTGTTCAACATATGTGTTTGTGGTATTTACCCCTGGTGATGATGTACTAATATTTTATTTCTTCCTGTTTCTGTATAGTATTTAATTTTATGAAAATACTATACTTTATTTATCCAGTCTAATGTTGATGGGCACTGATGGTCTGTCCATATTTGGACATTTGGAATAGTACTGCAGTAAGCATATAATACACGTATTTTTTGGATAAAGTTAAGTATACGTTTCTATTGAGTCTATACCTAGATGTAGAATCACTAAGTCGTAGGGTACATATATGTTCAACTGTACTCGATAGTGCCAAACAGACTTCCAAAGTAGTTGTACAAATTTGCACTCCTACCAGCGATGTAGGAGAGTTATCACTTGATTTTTTGTTTCAGCCATTCTGGTGCGAGGGTATGGTGTTTTTTATTTGTATTTTCCTGATGGCTTGAATTTTTCGATGCTATTATAATGGTGTCATTTAAAGTAACCCCATATTCTATTTGTGTATTCTGAGATATAAAAAGATAAGTGTTTTATAAATGTTGACTTTGGATCCAAGGACCTTTCTAAATTGACTTATTATTTCTGAAATTACCTTTTGATGTTTTAAGATTTTTATGCACACAACCATATCATTTGTGAATAAAGCAGTATTTCTTTCTTCCCAATCCTTGTGATTTCTTTTCTTGCCTTATTGCATTGGCTAGACTCTTTATCAGATTAAGGAAGTTTACCTCTATTTCTAATTTTCTAAGAGTAATTATCATATGCTTTTATATGCCTATTAAGATGACCATGTGTTTCACCCCACATTTTTGTTGTCACTGTGGTGAATTGCATGAACTGATTCACAAATATTAAACTACCTGTGAATTGTTAGGATAATCCCTACTTGCATGATGCTTCTTATATATCACTGGATTTGATTTGTTAGTGTTTTGTTTAAAATTTATGTCTCATGAAGGAGATTGGCTTGTGGGAATCCTGAGAGCCTAAGTTTGGTTACTTCCATTCAGAGAGACTGGACAGTTGTCTCCTCCAGCACCTAGGGGTACAACCAAGAATACTTCAGCCTTCCTTAAGGGTCCTAGCTTAATGGATGAATCTCAGATTTAGCTCACTTTCTTTACCATGGGCCAAAGCATTCAGTCTTCAGACTGCAGAGCTATTATCAACATTTGCCTCTAGGGCAATCTTGCTTTTTTCCCATCATTAAAATCTCTTCTGTTTTGTTTGTAATGGGCAACTTTATGTATTTAGGATAAATAAGCAAAGGAATAAAATCACTAAAACTAGAAATTGTGTTAGCCTATCTACAATTTTTCACATTTGACTATGTTTGTGCTTCGGCCAAATATCAGACTTAAAAAAAAAAAAAAAAAGCTACCCTGTTGAATATACTGTTTCATGAAAGGATATATAATACAACCAC
>NW_006442109.1:15588152-15606128 GCF_000325575.1 Pteropus alecto
CTCTTTCCTCAGTTTATCCATATAACCTACAAGCATGTATTGCACTGTTCTCCAAAGCTTGTATATTCTTCTTAATATAAATATTTAAGATAGCATTCCAAATACAAGTAAACATTCAGGTTATATGAATTCAAGTTGTAAACAAAACAAGGGCAGTCTTAAAGTATTTAGAAGAAGCAGAATTATAAATTTAAAAGAAACAAGTGAACATGTGCTATCCAGGAAACAAAGGAGTCCAGATTGAATTCCATCAGAGACAACACCGTGAAAAAACACCGCGAAAGGAGAGATGGATACTTCCAATCATCATTTGTACTAATTGGGACTGAGAAGCCTTTGTGAGGAGTTAGAGCTAATGACTCCAGTACCCAGAGCAGCAGGATGGCAGTCGTGTCTGGCCCTATCTGGAGCTGCACGTACAGCTTCATTAGGAAAGGAGGAACCTGGGAAACAGTGAAGGTAGCGTTTCTATTTTAAGCCAGGACAAAAGGAAGAAAAACACAATGAGCCATAACCCTCCTCCTCCAGTCACAACATTTCAGCCTAAGCATGTTGTCCTTCCTTCTACCTCTTCTCCATGACTCAGAAGAAAGAACATTTCACCACAGCAAGTGCACTTATATGTTTTGTCTGTGATTATTATCGTATTTGTTCATTAGAAAACTAAAAAGGCAGTAGCATTTATATATGTTTACTTTTATTATTATATTTGAGAAAGTTTTTTATGAGACTGCGCAAGTTTGGAGTGTTTTCCCAAATCCTAGCTTTCCTATACGTCCTGTTCTTTTTATTAAGCAAAACTCTATAGCTTGATGGTTTTAGAAACACATATACTGCATGAAGGATTAACTTACATTAGACTGGTCACTGCCACCTCCCTTTGGGTCTGGCTCACTTATCCTTTTTCTCTGTCTGCTTCTTCCCTCCCCTTTTTCTCTCTCTCTTCCTCTTTTTTTTTTTTTTTTTTACTTTTGGCTTTTAGAGATTTCCCTCACTTTCTTGTGATCTCAGCAATGCATTTAAAGTCACACATGTTGTAATTTATGTCAGACTTAGTTTTTAGCAGCACGAACCTTCACAATAGTCAACCTACTATGTTCCCAGAAGTGAACGTCTCAACCCACTTTTCATCTTAAATGCGTTGAAATCTTTCATCCATCCATGGTCCTTCTGTTCTCTTCATTTGTCCTTTTTTTATTCCATTAGTTTCATCCTAATGCAGTCTCTGGAGAAAGAGGAGATAAATGTGTGTGTTGTGCATTATTCTGAACTACAAACCGAAACAGTTTTTTCAAACTTAATATTTGAATATGCTCGATGGTTTTGACTGCACACCAAAAAGACAGATTAAAAATAAATTGAAATGTCAACCTAAGTTCCAAGAAAACAAAATTGCCATTTAGTTAATCAACTTCAAAATGATGAAGAAAATATTGAACACTCTCAGAAAGTAATTTCCAAAGATTTTCAAAGCTTTTTTCAAAGGTAAATTTAACTTATTGTATGTAGGGAGTCATTTTCTACACATTTATTGATTTAAAGCATTTTATTTGTTTAAATAAATGATATTATAAAGTAACACTTTACCTTGAAGTAATCTTTGGACTTTTGTAATATTAATAACTCTTATTAACTGAGGCAATGGACTATTCGCATGGACACAGTTAAAAGGCCTTCTTAAAAATAAATTTAAAGGTTTCTCTTTTCTGATTTTAATATCTAACTGATTTAATGTCTAAGTCTCTGTTTTGAGCAGTATGCTTTTCAGTTGATAATAATATCTATGCATTCATTTGACAGGAACATTTAGAAATATCCTTTCAAAAATATCTGCAGAAATAGGATTTTCCACTAGCACTATTTATATAATTAATCCTGTAGAAAAATAGTGGTTAAGGGAATCTCTAGGAAGGATTTGAAAAACAAAACCTACTTTCTGCCCTATGCCTCAGCAATAGATAGTTGTCACTGTCCTAGCCGCCTGGCATCCAGACTCCTTCCTTACAGTGGCCCAAATTACTTTCAGAGCTCTCTTAAATATGTCCAAAGATACAACAAATCAGTTCCATGCTCTTCTTTTCAGAATCTAAAGGCTCTATTCATCATATTCTTCAAGTCCAAACCCTGGTAGCACCCAAGAAGGCCTAAGGCTTATGCTTAGCTAATAAGTCTCTGTCTGTCTGTCTGTCTGTCTGTCTCTCTGTCCTTCTCACACACACACGTACGCACACACATATGCACACATGCCTTTGAATTTGGACTGTAGTGTTACAAGAATGAGATAATGATTGGAGTCATTTAGTCAATCAATGATCTGCCAAAGTCTTTGAGCTTTTCCTGCCATTGACATCTTTGAAGACGTCTATTTCTGCCTCTTCCCCACTTGGTTTCTTAAGTCTCCTCTTCAGTTATGTGAATTTCCTTCCCATACATTCTCTTTCTGCCTAAACTACCTAGTTATTTTCTGTTGTTTGCTAAAAAACACCCTAATGCGATTCACCTTATGACACAATATGAGCAAGCAATGTCATAGTAAGTGATGTTAGCAACAGTGGTCGAACACGCTTAGCTCCATCGGCTGGAATTGTGGTATCAGGCAGACAAGAAGAGTATCTTCATGTCCATGGGTGTTCAGGACCACAAAAGAAATGATCAAATGCAGCAGAACTGAACACTACTCCACTTTGATTTTTTTCAAACTTGGGAAAAAAAATCAGATTCTGCATAAATAGCTTTTTCAGAAACAGAGGGAACGTCTTGATACAGCTGTTAATTCCCTTCAGCCAGTCTCAACAGAGCAGAGAGGCTGCACTCATTTGGTAAAATTGTTTTCTACTTTCCTATATTTTCTGTTACTTCTCTAAATTTTAAAATTAATTATGAGACATTTCAACATAAAGAAAATAATGTAATAAAATCCACATACCAATGTATCACATAGGATTAGATTCAGGAGCTTGTAACAGAAAAATGAAAATAATAGTGGCTTTAGAAAGTTTATTTTTCTGCCATAACGAGAAGTTTGGAGGTAGGCGGTCCAAAGCTGATATGGTATCTTAGAGATGTCCGCAAGGAACAGACTTCTCTCTTGCTTCTTCTCTACCTTTAGCACCCTCACGACCTGAAGCTTCCAACCTCACGACCTGGAGATGGCTGCTGCCACTGTCACCATTTTTAATTCAGGCAGGAAAAAGACAGAAAAGGGACTTCTCCATACATGGAACTTTGTTGTCTTTGTTTTACTGTATCAGGAAGCCCTTCTCTGGGACTTTTGCCTACCTCTCTTTGGCCAGAACTATGTAATATGGCCGTTCTGGGATAAAAGGGACTTTGGAAAAGTGACATTAACAACTGCATCGAAATTGGGGTTCCATTAATAAGAAAGAAAAAGAATTAATATTGGGTAAGCAATCCACCAATATCTGCTGCACCTACTCCCAGGATCTAACAGACGTTAATATTTTGCAAATTTGCTTCAGATCTTTTGTTTTCTTTTAAAGTTATAAAACATTACAAATAAAACTAAAGTTCCACCTCCACCTCTTTACCTCCCTTCTACCCCAGCAGTAACCACTGTCCTTAAGTTGGTTTGCGTAACTCCCAGATGGATTTTTATACTTTTACCACATATAGAGCTTTGGTTTCTGATAACTTTGGGCTAGGGAATTCAAGCCTTTCCTAGTGATAAATGCATCTGAATGCTATCTAAAATGTGTGTGTGTGTGTGTGTGTGTGTCTGTGTGTCTGTGTGTGTACACATATATTTCCTAAACTACATTTTAAAATCTAGTAAAAGTGTTATAGAAATGACAAGATCATAAAGAACTATCAGGCCAGAATTTACAGAAACAGAAGACTAGACAGGTAAGCTGACAACCAGCTGCCCTCAGCACTGAGGCAACCCTTTCAGTCGTGCCCTGGGGAGAGGTTCAGGGCAGATTTACCTCTGGTTTACCTTCCTCAAAAGGTGTGGTCCAGCTTGATATGGAAGAGAGTTTCCTATTAGATTCCCAGTCTCAGAACGAACCCTGGGCCATTACTTCCTTCTTTCTCATTCTAGGAGGTTATTAAAACTGAAGTCCAAGTTTGCCAAAATCAACAAAAGCTCTGGGGGCAAAAGCAGTTTCAACGTGCACGTGTCCTACTTGCACAGATGGGCTGCCCGTGAAAGAAAGGACAGATTAACACCAGAAAAGCTAATAATACTCACAATTTCTCAAGCATGTTTTTCCTAACCTTATGAGTTCCTTTCTTCTCCATTCTTTGGATTTACTGTCTGCTTTGTCTACTTTATTTTCTTAGCTAATTGATTTTTCTTTATTAGTATAGTTATTTAAAGTAATTAATTTCTTCTCTATAAATACTGGTTTATCTACAACTCAAAAGTTTTGAAATATTGTGTTTTATTGTGATGTCTTCCTAAAACATTTCTAGTTTTTTTGACCTTTAAATTACATATAAATGTATATGTTTTTCTAAGTGTATATATGAAATATGATACATTCAGAAAAGTGCATAATCATAAAAGAATAAAGGTATA
Organism: Pteropus alecto; assembly: GCF_000325575.1. Lineage (NCBI taxonomy): Eukaryota > Metazoa > Chordata > Mammalia > Chiroptera > Pteropodidae > Pteropus > Pteropus alecto. The sequence continues at coordinate 15,592,693 of NW_006442109.1, forward strand.
AATGTTCACAGAATGAACATATACATGTGAACACCATCCAAATCAAGAAATGAAACAAAGATCTTACCATCTTTGTCTTTTAATTGAATTGTTTAGTCCCTTTACATTTAAAGTAATTCCTTCTAAAGTACCAATTTTCTTTTAAGCATACTTATAATCTTTTCTTTTAGATTGTTTTATTATCAGAATTTATTATAATTCTAAGCCCCATAATTGTTATGTTTGACATCACTTTCCATGGATTACTTCTTTGTGAGTTTTAAATTTTTGGATAGTGAATTCATATTCAGTATGCTTTTTCTATGAGAATGCCATGCAAACTAAGTTGAGGAAATATTCTTTCACAATGCTTTTGTGCTTACTCCTACTAGGTAATATAGATGATATAAATTTGGTAATATAAATTTGAACCCTTAATAAAGTATAGACCAGGGATTTCGATTTCCCAGTTGTATTAGTCTGGGTCTAGTCAGGAGAGAAACCACACAATAATTTAAATAGGTTAGTTTAAGGAATAACTAAGCTATAATAAGAGAGTGACTAAAAAAGATATAAAGAGAATGCTGAAAGGAAGGATAAGCTTGGCACGGGGACCCTCCCCTAGGCTGAGGTTTAGACCTTGTTAGTGAAGATATAGTTAAGCTCACAAGAGGGCAGAGAAGCTTACTGCGGAGGCTCTAGGACATCTGTAGTTGTTGGACAGGCAGGAAACAGTTCTCTGGGGTACAAGCTGATATGGGGGTGCACACAGGGACTTGGGATGCCCTTATGGGCATGAGCAAATGGTATCTGTGTCAGGAGGACAATGAAAAGGTGGTCCCCAGCCCTGGACTGGGGCACTGAGGTCATTGAGGGACTGCGAAGAACTGGATGTCCCCACATAAACACGCAGCTGACCAAACATGCAGCGAGAGCAAGGAGAAGCCAAACCCAGCACACAGGAACCAGGAGGAGGAGCCCCCTTCCTCCTGCAGTGTCCCTCCAGCGCCCTCTGCTGACAAAGCATTGTATCATGCTTACTGTAAAGGAGAAATGCTTAAAGGGTCCAACCCACCCTCAAAGACCAGGTACTAAAAGGTGAATTTATAACTAAGAAGCAATAAATTAATAAATGCCCCATAAGAATCGACATTTTTCCACACTTCCCTGATCTGTGCGCTCATGAAGACATTATTATTAGCCTGCTTTTCTCTGAAAGTGCTGGCCTTTGAGAGTCCTGGATTCCTGCAGGGCTGCCTTCCCAATGCCCACCTCAGGTGACTCAAAGGCTCTTTTCCTGTTCCCACATGTCACTGAAACCCAAACTCCTTGGAAACTGCTATCAATATTAGCTCACTTAACTAAGTTGCTTGCTCAGTCAGTCCATCACTTACTACTTTTATATTCTCTCTTCATTATAACTGCTTGGAGTTTTCCTTTCTGGTTGTGAAATCAGTTGTGCAGTAAACACAAAGAGGAGTGCGTTATGCCTTAGAGGGGAGGTTGCAGTCTAAAAGTCACTAGCAGCTTAATGATATCTATTGTTCCCTCATCAGGTTTCTTTTACAACTTTCTGGACCTGGTAACTTCTTGAGGGAAGGTTTCAAACACAAATAAAACAACCCTCGCTACAAATTGCATGATTCTGTTTTAGTATATCAGCAGACCGTGGCTGCTAATTTCAGGTGATTCATGAACTAGTCTATCCCCAGGCGTGGTGGAGTGGCTTGCCCCGTGGTTGTCCCATGTGATTTTCATGTGCGCATTTTGAAAACACTCCGGAGAAGGATTCATGCTAGCAAGAAGGGATTTTAATTTCTAGCTGAGGCCTCCGCACATTTTAGTGGCTGTGTAATCAATTTCCATTTCATTAGTTATGTAAGATGTCACTTATCTCATTCTTAATAACTAGAACCATATTTCTGATTTATTTCAGCAGAGAATTAACACAACATATAAACTGTGCTATAAATTGGCCTTTTTCTTAGTCAAATTTTGGAGATGGATGTGTTACTTTACTGGAGAAACTAATTCTCTGTAAATTTAAGGAGACCCTCCTCTGAGCTCCTGATACATTTTTTTTCGTAGATCTAGATTATATCGCCTACCAATTGTTTGTAATTTTGGTTTACTTGTCTGATATTTCCTCCATATTAGGAGACCTTTGCTGATAGGGTTTTGTTATCTGTCCCAGGGCCTAGCACAGCTCCAAAAAGGAAGTGATGATTAAATATTTGTTGAATAAACACATTTTTGCCTGAGATCATAAAGCTAGGAGTAACTCAGTGTAACTTATTTGAGGAACCATTATACTCAAGTAGTTTCGCTGGCACAAAAGGCGTGTGAAGGAATTGTAGCTGTGTAGAATCCAGATCTTGGAATGTTTTATAAATCATGCAAGGATTTGGGCATTTTCATTAAGGGTATGGGTGAACATTCAGGACTTTCTCTCCGAAGGGAGATATAATCAGACATATATTTTAGAAGGATCACTCTGTTGGTTTTATATGGACCATGTCATTATATAAATGGCTCTCATTAAATACTAATGGAATGAGAATAGGTGAAAGAATAAATTAGTAAGGTGCACCATGGCTTTCCACAAGCAATCTTTTCTTTGGTTTTACTAAGAGAGAATGCTTGTTTGGAAACTGTTATGGATTGAATTGTGTCTCACCCTCCCACCCCCCCAAAATTCATATGTTGAAGCCCAAATGCCCAGAGCCTCAGAATGTGACTGTATTTAGAGATAGAGCCTTTAATTAAGTTAAAATAAGGGCATTAGGGTAGCCCCTGATCCAATCTGACTCATGTCCTTCTGAGAAAAGATTAGCATGCACAGAGAGCCCCCTGGGTACGTACACACACACACACACACACACACACACACACACACACACACACAGAAACAACCATGTGAAGAGAGAATAAGAAGGCAGCCATCTGCAAGTCAAGGAGAGAGGCCTCAGAGAAAACCAACTTTAGCGTCATTTTGATTTTGAACTTCCAATATCCAGAACTGTGAGAAAATAATTTTTGTTGTTTAACCCACAAATTCTGTGGTATTTTGTTATAGAAGCTCTAGCGGACCAATAGAGAAGACTTTATAGGCTGGCCCAGTGTGGCTGTCCCTATCTACTTTTGTATATATTAAAGTTGTTGTATGAGTGGCAGTGAAGAGCTTTTCTCTTTCCACAGATTGGAGAATTTAAGAGAATTGGAAAAAAATGCATTAGGAAGAATTTGCATTAGGCATAAAAAGATTTCCTCAAGTGTATGAGATGAAGTATTATAATGTCTGCCCAAAGACTTCTCAGATTTAAGAAAAAGATTGATCATATTTCAGTAGATCCTGCCTGAAAGTAGAGGAAGCCATTAAGTGGCACCATGAGATACTTTCCAACTTTCGGAGACATAATTCCGTAAGCTACTTCTTCATCATTTATTAAGCATGTAAATGTGCCAGGCCCTGTTTTCCGCATTGGGACAAATAACCAGGCTCTACCCTTTAGTTTAATTAGAGTAACTCAATTAACTAACTAAGATTAATTAGACACTGACCTTGCCCTCTGCTAGGTAATAGTTCAGTGAAGAAGACAAACATGAAAACAGATAGTTAATAACACAATGAGGGCTGTACTAGAGATATTACCTGGGTACATACCTGGACAATAGGGAAAGGACTTTGCACAGGAGGTGACATTTAACAAGGTTTGAAGTGCGTGTAGGAGCTCATCAGTTTGATTTAGGCGCTAGGGGACAGAGGAACATTTTAAGTCATGGGAAGAACCCCTGTGGCAAGGCTTAGAGGCATGAAGGCATGGTGTGTTTGGGAATAAGTGAGGACTGAACTGGGACAAAACATCTGAGAAAGCATAGAGCCATGGCAGATGAAACTGGAAAAGTAGGCTGCCACCAGGTGGTGGAGGGCCTGGCAGTCCATATTCTTGGGCTTGACACTGATTTTGTAGGCAACAGAAATGTAGTGGGTAGTACAAGGTCATTGCAGCCACTGTGGGGAGATCCAGCTCTCCACTGGGTCATCTTTGCTACTCCCTCAGCCACTGCTAATATGACCACAGAAGACACTGGGTTCTGGCTGCATTACCTACTGCCTTGCCTCTCTGCTTTCTGAGTTTGTCTTTCCAGTTTTTCTATCAGTCCAGAGAGCTACCCAATATCCTTTCAATGGTCCTACTTGAGGAGTTGGATCTGTCTCTGTCTTGGGCATAAGAGCATAATTAGAATGAAGAATACTGGAAACCTTTTTTGTTAAAATATCTTTCATACTTTTTTAAGTTTCTGCTTTATTAAAGTATAACTGACAAATAAAATTGTAAAATATTTAAAGTGTATATCATAGTAATTTGACATACACATACATTGTGAAAGAATTTTCCCCATCTAGTTAATAAATACATCCATCACCTCACATATTTGACTTTTTTTTAGTGAAAATGTTTAAGTTCTACTCTCTTAGCAAATTTCAATTATATAATACAGTGTTATCGACCATAATCACCAAGTTTTCCATTAGATCCTCTCGTGTATTAATACCTGAGTAATTCAACAATGAAAAGGATCTTTAAGTATCATTGGGAAATTAATCATTTCAGCTAAATCATAGTGTATGTAGCAACAATAAAAAATGAAAAGATATTCTTGCAACTGAAGAGCATATAATTCCTAAAAATTCAGAAAGATTACACCATATTGTCCATCTGCCTCCTGTCGGCCTAGCCACATGCATCACCCAATACTGATTTGCTCAAAGATCTCAGATTCGATGTCCCTTCCCTCCATCCCACACTTGCTAGCATTAACTCTCTCACTCTCCCCAACCTACTGGCCTGGCTCTCTACTTCTCAGGAGAAATCCTTCCGGATGGTTTGTCCATTAGCTTTCTTAGGACAAAGCACCATCCTTCACCTGCATCATCTGTATTCTTAACCACTTCGTCTTCCCTCCTTATGCAGCTTAGAGCCCGAAGCTCATTCTTTCAGACTTTCTCGCTGGTGAATCTCAACACCCTTGCTTCTTGTCCCCTTTGCCCTCTCCACATGGTCAGCACATATGGCTGAATAAGTGCAACGTTGCTTCTCGGCATACCTCTAGGCGGCTGAGTGGGGCTGATAGAAAAGCAATGACTCAACCACAGATCCTTGCCCTTGTTACATGATCTCCAGCCTCACTCACGTTTTCATCATGGCTAGGACAAGCCTCATCTTTCCTGGTCAACGGTTTCCTCTTCGCAAACCCCATCGACACTCCTCCTCAATCAAAGACACCATCTCCTTTCTGCCCTTTATTTCCAGCAGACGACTTCACCTTCCACTTCAGCAATGACTGATGTTTATGGAGTATGTACCCACTTCAGCGACTGATGTTTATGGAGTATGTACTCACAACCAGGTCAGCAGACGACTTCACCTTCCACTTCAGCAACGACTGATGTTTATGGAGTATGTACTCACAACCAGGCCCTGATCTCGGCTCTGAGGACACCGTGATGGAAAAACAAAGCCCTGACTCGTCGCACTTACGTTCTAGTAGAAAGAGATCGACAAGAAACAAATGACCACATAGAATGCCATTGGCTGTGATAATATAAAGGAGACTTAAGCAGGAGTAATTAGAGTTTAATTATGAGGTGAGGGAAGAGTGATTGGGGTGCTATTTTATTTAAGGGGAATTGGGAAGACTATTAGTACAGGGAACAAGTTATGTGTTAACCTGAGGGAAGGAAACACAAATAAGCAGGTGTGTGTGAAAGGCAGGGAGGAGGCGGGTGCTGGAGCAGAATGAGAGGGAGAGCAATGGGAGACAAGATCAAGCAGGCGGGAGGGAGTAATAGCATAGGGTCTCGACAGCCATTGTGAAGATGTAACTTTTTCTCTGAGTGACATGGGAGATATTGGAGGGCTTTAGGCAGAGAAGTGACAAGATCTATTGTAGATTTTACAAGGATCAGTTTGGTTGCTGGGTGGAGAAGTGCTGACATAAGAGTAGAAGCAGGACTTTCAAAGTTGCCTGAATTGTGGGACGACGGGGGTGGGTATATTTTTGGTTACACAAAGAAGAGTTGCAATGGCTTTAGGTGGAAGCACAGGGGATGTGGGAGCCATGAGGAGAATTTAAGGGAAGCAGGTGGATACTGAGAAGCCTATGGAAATCCATTAGGGTAGATAATTCTTGCTTGTTTTGCTACTCGGCATTGAATTCTCTCCCTATTTGGAAGAGGAGAGTCCTTTGCTGTGTGAGTGTTGTTGAAATGTGGGGCTCAGACTCCCTTTAAAGAAGCTCCTGACAGCTAGAGAATGGGCTGGGGACCTAGGCTTAGCCAACTGGATACCCACGCCCAGAACCTTCGATCTCGATGGAATGACATAGAAGACATTCTATCAGCTGAGAAATTATTCATGGTGGCTGCAGCAAGTTGAGAATCCTACTTACTGGTGGCAGTGGTACCAAAGGCACTATCTTAAACAGCATGAATAACACAGGGTTCTGTTTGGGTGGGGGTTGGGGGTGCAGGGCAGAGGTTCTTGGCTGGGCTTTCTTCCTCTTGACCTATGCAGGCCTGGTTTTCCTAGCCTTTGAAGTCAGTTCGTTGCTTGCGACCAAGAACCCTGAAGATGCAATGGCAGACCTTTTCATCTGAGAAGTTTGCAGAGTATTACTTTCTCAAGAAATTTTGTTCTAATTCGAGCAACCCTCACTTTAGACACAAGGTGAGAGGAGGTCACAGAAGCTATTCATCGTGAAATTGTACTTAGGGAAGGAGAGTGAGTGAGAACAAAGACAGGTGGATGCAAAGATGAGATGAAACAAACTAAAATGCTTCATGAGATCAATTTGAATATCTTAGAGTAACATCGACACTTTTAGTGACTTTTTCTTTAAAAATTGTTTTAACATTCTTTTGAAGAAAGCTGCTAATTAAATTTTAATTCTGTTCTTGAGAGTACTTAGCTGGGTGTTCTGATTATGTAGAAATTGTTTCCTATGGACTAGGGGAAGTTGAGCACACTCTTTGTGGGTTTTGCATTTCAAAAGCTCTCCTAAATTGAAGAAGCCTAATTTTATTATCAATTAGAAACTTCCAAATTATCAGCATGGATAAAACAGTGGCCTGGAGTCAAGAGTTTTAGCTGAGAAAACTCAGTTCTCTCTGTTCAAGTAAGGAATATGGAGGGAATAACCTCAAAAGCTTCTTGCTGCCCTAAAATTTTAATTCTACCTTAAACTATTAAAAACTTCTTAAGACATTTTAAACATGCAGAAAGGTAAAGAAAATTGAGTAACAGACATGAATGTTATCTGTCATGTAGCTTTAATTGATCTTAACATTTTGCAATATTTACTTCTTTTAGTTCTGTTTTAATTACCATGCAATAAAATTCAATAAAATTGGCTTTTTTTCTCCTTCTTTTGGTACCCAGTCTATAAATTTTTTTTTTTGCTTTTTTTTTTAAATTGTGGTAAAAGATATATGATGAAATTTACTATTTTAACTTTTTTTTATGTATACAGTGGCATTTAAGACATTTACATTTTTCTGCAACCATCACCACCAGAACTTTTTTCATCTTCCCAAACTGAAGTTCCCATTTTAGCCTCCATCCAGCCCCTGGCAATTAACCGTTCTTCTACCTTTGTAAGTTTTAGTCCTATAAATTTTAATACATTGTAGATCGACATTACTGTCACCACAATCAGGACACAGAAAGGTCCTATTGCCCCATAAAACTCCCGTATGGCTCCCTGACCTAAAACATTCTCATCACTAGTTTTATCTTTTCATAAGTGTCATAAAAGGAATCATAAACCATGCGACCTTTAAACACTGGCTTCTTAGGCACAGCATAATGCCTTTGAGGTTCACCCATTTTGTTCCTCCTTATTATTATTGTCTACCTGTCTCTAAAGATAACTGCAGTCCTTAAGTCAGTGTGCTTGATTTTCATGAATATTCTTATAGATTTAGTGTATATGTATTTAGCCACAAAACAATATATACTTTTTGTTCCTTATAGTTTAAAATTTAAATAAATGATATCATAACATATCATGTTATGCTGCAAGTTACTTTTATAATTCACCACCATGGTTTTGAGGGTTATCCATGTTGGTGCCATGTTAATGCTAGGTTATTAAATTTCACCATTATATAATATTCTGTTATATAAATATATCATGTACCTATGAATTTGCTCATTTGCCTATGGGTGGACATTCCCCCGCCTCTCTCTGTCTCTACCTTGTCCTGATGAACGCTGTTAGGCCCCCTCCCCAGGACCTCCAGTCCCAAAGCAGACCTTTCAGATGGTTAGAAATGCCCATTCTGAGGTCATGATGGGGAAACCCCAGGTCTCAGCTCCAAGGTGGCTGTTTGCTTGGTCGAGTGCCTGGACAGAGTTTGTATCATGTATTTCCCACCCCTACATAAGCCCAAAGTTTCAGTGAGGTGTCAATTTCAGATGTCTATTAAGATCTCCAAGGGAGACTTTTAGCAGAGATGGGGTGGAGGAGAAAGAGAAAAAATTTAAAAATTAAATCAAAAGATCTAGGGCAATGGTATTTTTTAAAAAGAGTCCCCAGTTGATTTTAAGATGCACCCCTGATTTAAAAAACAAAAACGAAATCTCCAGACAGCTTTTTCTAGCTTCCTTTCTAGCTTCCTTTCAGGGTCTGCCTCCAGTCTCCAGTTCCCATTCCCAGTAGTAAGCATTACTCTGCACTCCCCTCACCCTAACCCCACCCCCCAACCTCTTTCAATCCCTGTGGCCTTGCTGGGGCCAACGAAGCCCCTTTGCTGGCTCCCAGAACCTGGCCGAGGAGGCCCTGTCCTCAGTCCTCCTTCCTGATGGGGGTTTCTTTTCTGTTTCTGGTACATAGGGATGTGTAGCTAGTTTCTGAGCCTCGCTATGGCTTATAAATCTTCTCGACTTGTATTTTATCTAATATTTCTGCCTGTTGGTGCAAACATGTTGCCTCCGGCATGAACTCCTAGAAAAGGTTTCTCTCTCAGGCTCTTGCAAAGCCCACCTTACCTGCTGAAGAGCTGCTATTGTGACTTCAAAGGGATATATGCTGTCACTTATAGCTTCTTTTGTGTTTTACTTTTTTGAAAATGAAATTATTGCTTCTTCTGATTACAAAAGTAAATAATGCCTGTGATAATATGTTGTGGAAATGTATGCCTTAGAAAGTAAGTCTCCCCTCATCACTCCCTTGCAGGTGATTACTGCACAGATTTTGAGTATATTTTTCCATATTGTTACTATATACATACTAATTCTCATTTTATTTTATATGTTTTAATTTTTAAAATTTATTTTTCAGTTACAGTTGACATTCACTATTATATTCGTTTCAGGTGTATAATATAGTGATTAGACATTTATAACCCTTACGTGGTGATCTTCTGATAAGTCTAATACCCATCCGACACCTGAATATTTTGATATTATTTACTTTATTTCCTATGCTGTACTTTACATCCTTGTAACTACTTTTATAACTGACAATTTGTATTTCTTAATTTTTAAAAAACAAAAATGGAACTATGTAGGTGATCTGTGGAGCCGATTAATTTTTACACTTAGTGTATCATGGAAAATTTTCTATACTTGGATACCTACTTCATTATTTTTAACGGACACATGTTACTCTTTACCTGGTTGCACTAGTGATGGCCATTTGGGATGTTTCTGCTTTGGCCATCACAGACAATGCCAAAATAAAAGTTCTCATATGTCCATCTTTGTACATTTCTGTGAGGTCAAAAACTCCTTTATCTCCTTGGAATTCCCATTCATACTAAAACCCTGAAGAAGTGCATTTCTGCTGAAAGGAAGAACAGCGAGGAGTGTGGAGGAGGTTGGTGGCCACCTTCACTGGCAGAAGGCACTGGACACTTGGTGCTCCCTTAAGAGGCTCAGCCCTATGAAAATCAATGTCCTATGTCTCTAAACTCTCGATACTGTGCACAGTAAGACAGTCCCTTTGCTCCACTTTCTCCCTAACCTGCCAAGGTGCTAAACACCAGCCTTTAGAAGGTCAACTTGGAAAGGTTTAGTGCTGTGTTTTCCAAAGTGAAAGGCTGTGACCTGTTAGAGGGTCACAAATGAGCAATTAAAAAAACAAACAAACAGAATAGTATAGAAAATATTAGAGTGCATCACACAAAGTAAGTATAAAGTAAGTGTATTAATTTTGAAATTTTATTTCAGGTGCATGTGTGTGATGTGTGTGTGTGTGTGCATGTGCACACGTGTGTGTGTGTGTGTGCGTGCATGTGTTGGGTAGTGTCATAAGTCAGATTCCCTAGAAGTAGAGCTCATGAAAGGGATGTGTGTACTCTCTTTAGAGTGTACTCTCAGAAAAAAAAGGCAGTGAGGGGAGCTGGATGGGGCAGGGTTGGAGCTGAGGAGGAGTGTGCTCTCAACTTTGATCCCCTAAGGAGCTCTGAAGCTTGAATTGTACCAAAGTTGGTGCCGCCTGAGACAAGGAGGTAACTTTATGAACCCTGCTGTCAGTCATCAACCAGCCATTGGCTGCGGGCTGCTCTGAAGAAGAGGGGTGCATAACCTTCTGGAAAGGCAGTTCCTGCTCAGCCAAGGGCAATTTCTGAAGAAGACAGCTGCCAACTTCAGCAGCTGGGGAAGGTGCACCAGTCTGCACGGGGGCTACCAACAGCGTCCACTACAGGCAGCGATATAAAACACACTTAGTGTGGGGCTCAGTAAAAACAAAAACAAAAACAAACAAGCAAACAAATAATATTTGAGAAACACTGGTTTAGAAGAATTTAGTCCATCAGCCTATGGGGGAAAAAAATAAGGCTTTGTCATCACCTTTTCCTATTTCATTAGACAAATTACCACATACAATAGGAATTTTATCCCCATCAAAGAAAGAGTCGGCACCGAAAAGAAACAAAATTCTGAGCGTGTTCTTAATGCTTTGAGCTTAAGCCTTAAGGCCCCAGAAGCTGTCTAGGGAGGCTTAGAGCTCTGTTTCCTGGGCGTGTGGGGAGGTTTTGGGAGGGGGTGGGCTGTGCTTTCTGGCTTGGAGCATACCACCCTGGGAGTGGGCTGTTAGGGGATCCTTGAAACCATGAGATAAGTATGACACATGTTCTTGAAGCATGAATTAATTTAAGCTCAGTTAAATATTTTAAAACTTTTTTTATGACCATGGATATAATATGGAACAAAATATAAAATTCACATTAGCTTTTAAGATGAAGAATAAAATTACAGAGAGATTTCATTTGGAATCACTACTTGGACTATGCTCCCACACTCCCAGAGGTTCTTGTCTATTTGCCTCTGCAGTTAGACCCTCGAGGAGAAAATTATGAAAAACAGTAGTTAGAGTAATTATTCTTCCCTTTTCAGGAGATTCCAATTAACATGGAAAGCTGGGTCCTGAGTCCTCTCATAACTAAGCAGTTTCCTGGGAGCTGACATTCATTCAACCAACAGTCTTAGTCACCAAACCTAAACTACCAGAATCAGTCAGCCAGTCAACAGGTTATTAAGCACCAACTAAGTGCTAGTTTTAGGGGTAGTAAAATGCTGAACGAGACAGACCATCCTGTCCTGATGGCCCATTCTGATGAGAGGATTCAGACAAAACCAAATAAATAATGCAGAAGTCATTAGAACATTTTACCAAATCTTTCTGGCTTTCTGCTTTCATGCATGTGTTAGGAGTGTAGTAGTAGGGGTCCCTTGTGAGTGGGTGGGGACGTCAACTAGTTCTGGCCAATGAGTCATAGCTGGAAGTAATGTGTGTCCCTTCTGGGCTGAGCAGTTAAGTGAGGTCCCCTGGAGCTCTCTTTGCCCTCTGGCACGATGACCAGTGAAGTACTCCACATGGTGGCTGCTCATCAGCCTGATCCCTGAGCTGAGACTCCTAGATGACACAACAGACATGTGGAGTGAGAAAGCAGTAGACTCTGATTGTTTTAAGCTCCTGAGATTTACGGGGGTTTATTACTGCACCATAGTCTAGACTATCTTCACAGATAGAAAACCATAAAATAAAACAGTATATTATAAACTGTGCTAACCTCTGTGAATAAAACAAGTCGTGAAGAGAATGTGACAGAGAAAGGTTCTACATGGTCAGGAAATGTTTCAGAGAAGATATGAAATTTAAGCTGAGATCTAATAGATTAAAGTAATGCATATTTCCATAATTGTCTTGCTTTATTGCTGAGGAGAACAAAGTCACCCTAGAAGCATAAAGCTAGAACAGGAAAAAAGTGGGATGTTGACCTGCCACAAGTCGTGAAGAGAACGTGACAAAAAAAGGTTCTACATGGTCAGGAAATGTTTCAGAGAAGATATGAAATTTAAGCTGAGATCTAATAGATTAAGATAATGCATATTTCCATAATTGTCTTGCTTTATTGCTGAGGGGAACAAAGTCACCCTAGAAGCATAAAGCTAGAACAGGAAAAAAGTGGGATGTTGACCTGCCCAAGGCCCCACAGCTAATTTGTGGCAGGGCTGATGAGATAACATCAGCATGTGGCCTTGGCCCCAGGCCCTCTACAGTAAGTAGGGCCAAGACGAAGGTAAGGCAAGCGATGTGTTTCGGGCGCACCTTGAAGGAGTCCACTCTCTGAGCCTACTGTTAGAGAGGAAAGTTTTCTTTTCAGCCTTTCTAAGTTCTTCTGTCTGGTCTAAGAATTAAATCAGCACGAGGTGGATTAACAGGAGAAAATCAAATTTAATTTCATACATACAGGGGCTCCATAAGAAAATGAGACCCACAGACAGTCAGGTGATTGAGGCTTTTATAACTTCCTGAGCAAAGGAGAAGAAAGTAAGAGTCCAGGACTTCAGAGGGAGGGATACAGTTCATGGGAAATGGGAAGAGCAAAGGTTTGCCATGCCATGCGGTGACAAAGGGACACAGAGGAATGTGAACAGGTCTTCCCTAGTCTACCACACCTGATTCACACTCTATAGTTCTCTCTGGGGACAGCTCTCTTCCTGGAATAGGCCCCCTATCTAACTTATTTCGGGCAGTTAAGGGGGAGGTTAAAAAACAAAAACAACTTCCTGAGTCTTTTGTTTCTTAAAAATCATCAGCCTAATCTATGGCTATGCCACCCTGAAATGTGCCTGATCTATCTCGTCTAATCTTGGAAGCTAAGCAGGGTCGGGCCTGGTTAGTACTTGGATGGGAGACCACCTAGGAAGAACAGGTACTGTAGGCATTGAAAAAAAAAATCATCAGTCTAAAATAATTCACATGCCAAAGAGACATATTTTGGGGTGGCGGATTTTGCTTCCCTGAGAGAGAGTGCCCCCCTAAAGGTCATGTCCTTCAGGACTTAACTCTTAAAGAGGCACTCCCTCCCAGAGTCACGTAAATGCAGAGCTGACACCCAGAGATGAGCACCTCCTTAAGTATTGCACCCTGAGCACTTCCCT
>NW_006442109.1:15606163-15614578 GCF_000325575.1 Pteropus alecto
CATTCTGGCGACTGTGGCTGTGTCCTTTGCATTCTGAGTGTGTTTGCTGATCAAATCTTGAATAGCACTACACTCACTGGGACCACATAACAGAGAGCACAGCACTCAGGCTGCCCCAAACTGGCTTCTTTCCAGAGTCTTTGGTGAGTAACCAAAGAAAACAAGGGAGAGAGATTTTGAGATTTTTAGAAAGGGCTGCAGGTTGGCTTTGCCTTCAGTGCAAAAAAAAGGCTTTCTTCTACTCTGAAAAGGATAGCTTCAGCTGCAGGGAAGGACTTTAATAAAATGCATTGTCAGTAAGATGTCAATGACTAGTAGCACCCTCTTTTCCTGGAAGCCAGTTTGGGGATGGAAAATAGGGAAGAGAAGCTAATAACTAACAGCTCCTACAGGTGGACTGGCTGGCCCTCAGCATTATGGGGTTGGTTTGATCATCCCCACTTTTCAGAGGAAGGAATTATCTCTCAGAGGTTAAGGCATTTGCCAGTTTGACCACAAGTCTGTTTAAGTCTTAACCACTGAAGGACAAGGGGTACAGGAAGGGTAAATGTGGTGACCAGAAGTACCCCACTGGAGGAAAAGATGGATAACAGAAAAGAGGCAAAGCCACCTACTTTACAGGGTAGCCTTAACCCAGGCCGCACTTAATTTTGTGTAAAATTTCACAAACCTAACACCTCCTGATTCATTGTTCTTAGGCATTTTCCAACTAGATTGTTGAACAAGTGGTATGTATTCAACAAAACCCTGAATTTGTGCTGACCTTCAGGGGCATGGCGAGTCTCCATTTTGCCATGTATATATATTTTTTCAGTTTTACCAAGGTGTATTTTACAGCCCACGAAATTCACTTGTTGTAAGAGTAGAGTTGGTGGTTTTTAGGAAATTTATACAACTTTGAAGCTATTATCATTTTCATCACCCCAAAATTTCCCTGTAGTGCCTATTTACAGTCATTCCCCTCTCCTGTACCTAGCTCCAGGTAATCATTGTCTCCTTTCTGTATTTGTAGTTTTACCTTTACTACAGATTTCATATAAATAGAATCACACAGCATATAGCCTTTTGTTTTGCTCACATAGCATGTTTTTGAGATTCAACCATGTTATTGTTTGTATCAGTATGATTCTTTTACATTGCTTAATTCCTACTCCACTGTATATATACGCCACATTTTGTTTATCCATTCACCAGCTGATGGACACCTGTATTGTTTCCAGTATTGTGATACTGTGAATAATGCTGCTATGAACATTCACATACAACTCTTTGTGTAGACATATGTTTTCATTTCTCTTGGGTATATATGTAAAAGTGTAATTGCTGGGTTGTATGATAGGTGTATGTTTATCTTTTTAAGAAACTGCTAATATTTTTTCCAAAGGGGGTGTGACCATTTTACACTCCCACCTGCCGTGTATGAATGTTCCAATTTCTCCATGTCCTTGCAAGCCCCTAGTATCACCAGACTACTTGTTTAGAGCCATTTCAGTGGATATGTGGTGATATCTTACTGTGGTTTTAATTTGTAATTCCCTAATGTCTAATGGTGAACATCTTTTCATGTGCTTATTAGCCATACATGTATCTTCTTTGGTAAAATAGTTATTCAGATATTATCTTATTATTGAATTTTGAGTTCTCTACATATTTTGGATATAATATTTATCAGTTATATAATTTACAAATATTTTCTCTCAGCCTTTGGCTTCTATTTTAATTTTCCGAATAGTGTCTTTTAAAAAGCAAAAGTTTTTTTTTTTTTACTTTGAAAAAGTCTAATTTATAAATATTTTTCTTTTATGAATCATGCTTTTAGTGTCATATTTAAGAAGTCTTTGTACAATTCAAGATCATAAAGATTTTTCTTCTGTTTTCTTCTTGAAGTTTTATAACTAGCTCTTACATTTAGTTCTATGTTATATTTTGAGTTAATTTTGAACAGCCACATTTTTTGAACCCTCTTCTTGACACAGGAGGAAACCAAAGCAAAGGGCTTTAGCTCAAGTTCTGAAGCAAACTAGTGATAGAGCTGAGACAGATTGTCTTTGTCCTTTCCGGACAAAGTGTTTGCTCTGATGGAGCTTGTTTGAGTTCACACTTTTCAGCTTTAAGGCTGCATGATTGTTGCCTCTAACTTCGCTTGTTAAAAAGTCCTTTCGAATGTCCGAGCCAGGTGTTTTCCAATCAGCTCAAGTCCACGGTGTCTGTTCCTGGACTCAGTTGAAGCGCAATTGTTTAACATTATTGTTTATACACTCGGAGCCAGCTGAGCCCATCCCATCCACATTTATTTAGCTAAATAGCTTCTGCTTCTTTTACTCCCAGGGGCTATGTCTGTCCCTTCCAGCCTTTGCACTGTTTTCCTACACTAACGTCCTGTGTGTGGCACTTGCCACTTGGTTCAAGGATCTGTATTGAACATTACAGCTTTGAAAGCAAGGGCAGGCTGGGAACATGTAGTTGGGTGGACTTCCCAGAGGATGCTGCAGGGAAAACAGCTGCTAACTTCCATTCCAATTTGTCAAGCAAGACATCTGGACTTGTTAGACTTTTCAATTTCCTGAAATTTTCTGGGCAGAGGGAAGGCCAGGACAGAAGGACTTGTGAGGTAAGGATGGGCCAGGAAAACCCAAGAATTAAACTTGCTGTTAAAACACTTACAGAGCTGACTATTTATCTTCTTATAGTTTTGGTCCAACTGTAATACCTGTTTTTTGTTTTTTTGGTTTTTTTTTTTTTTCACCTAGTTCTATAAGATCGCATCAATAGTTATCTGTCTTTTGATATAGCAGATTTTTAAATTCTATTCAAGTGGTAGTTTGACAGCAGTGAGCTGGGAGCATCCTAGATATCCATTCTACAAGAGTGGAAGAAGGATATTTGGTGGAGGCATGCTACAGAATGTTCTGCAGCAGATAGGTGTATCTAACCGGTAGCCATACACATGAGAGTGTGGAAAGACCTTAAATATACAGAGTTGAGTACAAAAAAAAGAAAGAGAATAAGATCCAGAGCATAATATGAAAAACATTGATCAAAAATGCATACACCCACAAAACAACAATTCATATTTTACTAGTATATAAACTTGTACCGGGCCGTATATCAAACCACGTAAAAGTAGATGTCTAGTGTGAGGAAAGAAATTGGAGTGGGGGTCTGCATTAGTTTTCTGTGGCTACTGTAACAAATTAACAAAAACTGGACAATTTAGCACAATATAAACGTATCATGTATTCTCTCACAGTTCTGGAGGCCAGAAGTTCAAAACTGGTATCACCGTGCTGAAATCAACAATTTGATTTTATTTGAAGAACTTAAACTAATTGTTGAATAGTGTCTTTCCAAAAGATATATTCCAGCTCCTGACCCTCAGTACCTGTGAATATGAACTTATTTGAAAATGGGTCTTTGCATATGTAATTAAATTAAGGATCTTAAGATGAGATCATCTTGGATTTAGGGTGGGCCCTAAATCCAATGACTGGTGTCCTTGTAAGAGATAGAACAGGGCAATTTGAGACACATAGACACAGAGGAAAAGGCCATGCAGAGATGAAGGCAGAGATTGGAAGACAGCCACAAAGCCAAGGAATGGCAGGATTGCCAGCAGCCACCAGAAACTGGGAGAGGCATGGAATACATTCTCCCTCAGAGCCTCCAGAAGAACCAACCCTGCCAGCACCTTGATTTTGAACTTCTGGCCTCCACAACTGTGAGATAATAAATTTGTTGAAGACATTTGCTTTGTGGTAAATTGCTGTGGCATCCTACGAAACAAATACAATAATCTTTAGCCAATTTTTCCTTCCAAGTAACAAACTCACAGGCCTATTAAGTTCATTTTACTCAGAGAGGCTCTTCATTCACTGTTAGAGTTGTGACATTTGGAATGTTTAAAGGCCATGTCTACACCGGCAAAATAAGTGGAAATTTGAGATACTCCTTTAGTTTCTACAGGAAAGACAACCTAACATTTACTGAGCCAGACTCTGTGTTAAATGTTTTACAGTCATTATTTTATATAATCCTCACAATATCTCTATGAAGGAGGCACTGTGATAATCTCTTTTTGTAGGCTTGGAAATTGCAGCAGAGAGAACTTAAGATTTGAACCTAGGTCTTTCAAAACACTAAGAATTTATTCCTGAAGATCCTGATTGGAAGTGAAATAATCGTTCAAATTTCTCCTTTCCATTGTCTATGTAGAAAAAGCTATAAAGCTCAAGGTTTCCTTTAGCCAACTCATACAAATATAGATATAGATACAATTGACATGTAACATTGTATTAGTTTTAGGTGTACAGTATAACTATTTCATATTTATATGCATCATGAAATGATCACCACAATAAATCTAGTTAGCATGCATCATCACGCATAGTTATACATTTTATTTTTCTTGTGATGAGGACTTTTAAGGTTTACTCTCTTAGCAACTTTCAAACATGCAATATGATGTTACTAGCTTAGTCACCGTGCTGTATGTTATTTTACAACTGGGAGTTTGTACCTTTGACTCCCTTCACCCATTTCACCAACGCTCCACCTCTAGCACCCACCAATCTGTTCTCTGTGTCGGTGAGTTTGTTTTTATGTTTGTTTTGTTTTGTTTCGATTCCACGTGTAAGCAAGACCATATGATATACCTAACCCTCAAAATTAAAAAGATGAAGAGAATAAATCTAGAATATTCCTTCACATTCATATCATAGCCAAAGGCTTTCTCCTAACAGAAGCTAGTAAAAAGTCAAATCATTAAAAAATGTTAGAAGCTGCTCCACAGATATCACTGATACTCATTTGATTAAGAAAATATTATCTTTACCCACAGTTAGGCTTTTGTCGGAGATGGAGTAAGATAACTAAATTGGTAGGTAAAAGGCTCAGAGAATTCATTAATGAGATAAATAGGAAAAAAGGGAATTTTGAGAGGCTCTTCAGGACTTACTAGGGTTGGCAGAAAAATCATTCTTTCTGGTGTCTCCATACAGCCTTGTTCCATTCAGAAAATGAAGACAACTTCATAAACCTGCTGGGTAGTGGGTCACTCAGTGGACTTTTTCATGGTGAACACCTCGAGTATCTTCCCTTTCACTTTATTGCCAGTAGGTTTAATGAAGTTAAAGCTGAAGCCAGCATGGCTATAACCTCAATCCCAGGGTCACCACTGCGTTACCGGTTTGAGTAGAAAATAAGCTCACTATTGAGATTTTGTCTCTTTTTCCTCCTCGGATCCCCAATTCTGGTGATAAACCTCAAGGCTTACTCATTCTATGCTAATAATCCTGGTTACAATCTCTTTGTGGAGGACAAAAAAAAAAAATCAGATCCTTCTGTTTTATCTTCTGCTGCCACGTGCTGCTCTTGTCCCGGCCTGAGCCAATGGCTGCTCTAGAGCCAGCCTTGGCTAGTCTGTTTGCAGGAGGGTTGGGAGCTCAGAAACTGGGCTGGGCCATGCTTCCCTCCCCCCATTTTTGATGTCATTGCCATCATGCAGCGCCTTGTGTGGAGGGGAGCATGCCGATGGAAGGGGGTGGAAAGGTGCAAGAGCCCTGGGGTATCCCTTGCTTAGGCCTGTCTTCAGAGGTCTGTGTCCCTTAGCCTCTAGTCTCAGGATTGCTCCCAACAGCCCTGCTCCCGACAGCCCCACCCCCGACTCCCTGGTCTCCTAGAAATTCTTCTTCTTCCACTGCCAAAGACTGCCCTTTGGCTGGATGCACCGGCCCCAGTGCCTTTCTCAGGGTATTGGTTGGCTGGAATAATCCAAAGCATAAGATGTGTGCTGCCATCAGAGCAATAGTAGGAAATAAAATTGGATGGGCAAGGCGCAGCTAGACCACAGTGGACCTGGGATGCCAGACCAAGGGCCTGCGAGGGTTTTCAGCTGGGAGAGAATCCCCTGCCTGAAATCCTCACTATTTCTAGCCTCTGCAGCCTGTGTCTCAAAGATGTTACTTTTCCAGTAGTGTCCCTGGGTTACCGAGGCAGGAAAGCGGTGATAGGTAAGTTAACATGTCCACCACTCCTGACTCCTCCTGGGGAACCTTCATTTAGGTCTCTTCCCCTCAGTCGCTTGTCCTCAATATTTCCGATTCTGTGGGTGAGCTGAAGACTTGGGACCTCTCAATGCTTTAATTATGTTTGAGACTCTTTCGCTGACTACATTTCTTCACCTCTGTTTCATTCTTCTTTCAGCCACTGTTCCAAGCAAGGCTGTGTGTGTTAGTTAAAAGAGTTTGGAAGGCATGCTATGTGAAGGACTTCCTTTCCTTTCAAGTTTCATGAGGATAGGGTGTGGAGCAAAATGAGCTCCAGACTGGGAGTCAGAACACCGAGGTTTGGGGTTGGACTCTGCTGCCTGACGTTGGCATGTCCCCTCACCAAGACTCAGTTTTCTCATCTGTAAAATAAAGGGGTTAATCAAGGTACCTCCCAGAGGTACATCCAGCTCTAGCGTTTGACGGCTCTGGGTTTTGTAACCCTACTTACTCATTTTTTATTATTTTCTGAATACTTGACGTTCTGGCTGCAGTTCCCTCTCCTCTGTACATTGGCAGTATAGAACGGTATTTTAATCACCTGGGCATTGACATATTTTAGGCCATTTTTTATTACAGTGAATCTTCAGACTGATATAGAGAAGCACAATTCTGATATAAATTATCATTTTTAATGAGGTTCTTCCCTCCCTCCCTCTTCTCTGTCTCTGTGGCTCATGAGTGTCTCTTACACCTTCCTCGGGCATATTTGTTTGCTTGAAGCTCAAGGGATTCAGAAATACAGCACTTCTGAGGTTCTAGATATCTGGAAATAGGCTGTCAGTCTGCTCGCTGATCCAGAGGATATGAGTTCCTCTCTTTGCCCAGATCTCAACAACTTCATTTGCCATTTCTTGAGTCTGCAATCTCTTGAGAACTGACTCTACCACTAACTTGACCTTTGGTGAGTTATCGGACTTTACTGTGCCTCAGTCTCCTCACATGTAACATGAGGGTCAGAACAGCACTAGCTCATAGAGACTCCCTGCTTCAGAGTCATCTGAAGTACTTGTCAAAAATCCAGGTTTCTGGGCCCCAACTCAGACATCCTGAATCAACCTCTCTAGAGTTGGATCCTTGAATGTGTATTTTTCACAGCTCTCCCATGCAACACTTTGGTCCGGTTCAGTTTGAGAACCCATGCCTGAAATGTGTGATGCCTCCCAGCTCACACAGCATTTTAACCTGGATCTACTCACTGAAACATCGCCTTGATTCTGAGAGATAAACAGAGTGGCCTCCTTTTCCTCTTATACATAGGAAACTGCTGTCCAAGGTCACACGGTGTCCCCAAACCCCAACGCCCAACATCCTTTCCATTTTCTCTCCAGTTGCTGAAACTTCCTGCAGGAAAGGATGCCAGTATGTCACTGTCACAGAACTTGGCTAACTTCTTTTCATTTCTTTGTGTTCAGTGGGAGAGTTTTCTTGCTTCCGTTTGGCAGATAGCCATATCTCTCTTTAAAAATGTTTTTATCTGCTGCTGCTTTTATCTTAACAGACCCACAGTATGTCTTCATCTTTCTGCTTCTAAAAATAATTGCCACTTTGCTATACGTCCTAAGTATCATCTCAGTCATGACTGAAAATAACAAATGTATTTGTTTTCAGTGTGGAGAGAAATCTCGCGGCACCCTGCTTAGATCAAGCGAGAATTCTGAGCTTTCACCTTCTGCTCTCACCATGCTCTTTAAGGAACTTGGCTGTACACTTTGAGAGATGAAAAGGACCCAGGTCCCTTGACATTTTAGGGGGAACAATTTTAAATGCCCTAGTGAACTGAATAAAGATGAGGTGGAATAAAGTGGGGTGCTGCAGTCTGGACAAGCTGGAGCAGTCTCTTGGGGACACGGTTGCCCATACCTATTGAAAGGTAGAAGATATGCCAAGGTTACAGTGACACTCTCTGCTAACGGTTAGCAGCAGTCCCCAGCCTGTTTTGGCACCAGAGACCGATGCTCCTATGAGAATCTAATGCCTGATGATCAAAGGTGGAGCTGAGGCGGTGATGCTAGCACTGGGGAGCGGCTGCAAATACAGATGAAGCTTTGCTCACTGGCCCACCGCTCACCTCTCACTGTACAGCCTGGTTCCTAACAGGCCACAGACTAGTACTGGTCCATGGCCCGCGGGATGGGGACCCCTGTCTGACTAGCCCAGAAAGAAAATGAATTAAATCTTCTGAGAGGAGAAACAATGTCCCCTGCCCCAAGTTCAAGAGACACCCAGAGCTGAGCTTGGTCCCTAGCAGCTCAGTCTCCCATTGCTTCATCAAGGCCTTCCTTCTGCTTGACCCTGCACTTCTGATCTAGTTTCTAATTTTTTGTTTAATTTATCTTGCACTTACATTTATTTTTGATTAGAGAAATCT
>NW_006442109.1:15614591-15628453 GCF_000325575.1 Pteropus alecto
CCTGGAGAAATCTGAAATCATCTAGCAGATAGCCACATGTTTGCTGGGGTAGAAGCCTGTGGGCGATGAGGAGAGAGTCCAGGGTTACGAGACAGAACGCTGGTACCTGCCCTACTTCTACATGGGTAGATGGCTTCATTTCTATGGCCTTCATTTTTTGATTGGTTAAAATGGGGTTAGACAGAAAGTGGGTTTTAAGAACTGTTTAAAGTAGCAGACTGCTATTCTGCTTTTTATATTGGAGATCCAAATGAAAATTTATTTGGATCTCCAATATAAAAAGTAGCGAAAGCTCTGAAGAGGGGACAGCTCTCCAAATCCCACACTTTCAGCCTTCTCTGTGGCCATTACTGTCCCCAAGGCTTCACTAGAGGATGCTGGGGCTCTGCAAACACAGAGTGAGGTCCACAGGGCCTGGTTTCTGCCTTGACATTTGGAACAGGCATGCACAATGCCTGGCCTTGGGAGTGAGCGACCACTTCCGTTTCCTCTCCCACCCTAAAGTAAATTAAATGGAGATACTCTCCCATCTTTAGGTAAAAACTCCAGCAGGCCCAAATATTCCAGTTCACTCGCAGTTAACAAAGGTCATTTTAAGTCACAAAATACAGTCTCAATTCAATTGTGTCCACTCCAAGAGGTTATCAAAAACTCTGAACTTATGATTTATGCAAATCTTTGCTCCTCTGTCCTCCCATTCCAACTTGCTAGCCAAGTTGTGACCCCTCCGGGGTCGGAGAGGAGGGAGAAATGCGTAGCAAATGAGGTGCTGACCGGTGCCAGGGGCTGGCCTCATGCTTTCTGGGTCAGTAGATATTAAACATGGCTTTTCCAGTGAGACGCTTTCCAGGGCTCATCTGAGATTCTCAGGGCTGTGGTGCTCTCGCAGATCCTGGAATCAGGGGATGCCTCTCCTTTCTGGCGGCAGCTGGTGATGCTTCCTTCCTAAGGTGAGTCTACTTCCTGTTTCTTGGTGCTGAGCTTGCTCCGCCCCTCCCACTAGTTTTATTGGTCAGGGCCAAGGATGATCCCACTCTCCCTCGACTCCAACTCTGGGAGTGAGTGGAACCCCTTGCAGCCACCTTGGTCCTCTGCTGCAGCTTTCTGAGGCATAAGCTAGGTGGCAGCCCTCTCAGCCGCAGGGAGCGTATGTCAAAGCTCCTGGAGGGGGCCATGGTGGTCCATCCTTCATGAGACTCAAGGTACAGGTGGATGTGATCATGCATGGCACAGCTGCATCTCTTGAGGAAATCGCTTGACAATTCTCTTTGTTTTACGCTGTGACCATTCTTTGTCCTTAATCTGGCTCAGGGCCCAGGAGCACATCAGTCAGGGTTCAGTCAGGCAGGCAGGTTCCTTGTAAGCATTATGGAATAAAGACTGTATTCCAGCGATGAGACAATCGTGTGAGGCACTGGGATAGTAAAGGTTCGAAGAGAGAAGTTGAGGGTCAGAGAAAGGTCACGAGCAGCTCTGGCACAGGTGAATACTCAGAGCTGTCAGGGACAACTGGAAGTTAGGCTCTTCCAGCTGTTGGAGTAGGACTGCAAAGGGGCAGTTACGGAAGTCTGTGGAAGGTTGTCTGCTCACCACGGCTGCTGCCTCAGAGTTCACAGCAAAGTGTCTGCAGTGGGCCTGGAGTTGCTGCTGGTCGGCCGGGCCAGCAGCTAGGAAGGAGAGCTGGATGTGACGCAGGGAAAAGCAAAAACAAACTGGAACCCCCTGGTACCTCTGCGTTTGTCTCTCACTTCCCTTAACCCATAGCAACCACCTGAGGGTAAGGGCTTCAGCTTCACTTCTGCCTTCCAATCTCACACAAATTACCATTTGATAAACTTCTGTAAAAGTGATTCTGGGAAATGTAGTACCCAGTGTAAACAAGATGACACTAGAACAATCTAGTACAAATTGTTATAGGACTCTCTCTCTCTCTCTCTTTTTAATCTACGCTTGCTTTTTACTTACATCTGTTATATCTTGGTGACTAGTAGAAACTTCCCTTTTTAACATCCTATTACCCATTCTGTGATTCCTCCCTTCCATTTGGCACATTTAAGTGAGTCCCTCAAGGAGGCAAAAAGCACAAGCCAACCTTGTACCATTTGCAACTCGCTCTTGAGGGAACCAGCAAACAGCTGTTCTCTGGCCTTGGGCTACTTTTGAAAATGCAGTCAGTGGCAGAAGAAGGTCATATGGGCAGGAAGCATATTTGTGACATACTCAAGCTGGTGACTGGGACTTTAGTCATCAGTTTCAGATGCTGGAAAAGAAAACTCACTGAAATAACTCATTCTCAGGAGTTGTTGATGATCTTTTCCAAGTTACACAATTTAAGACTAAATTTAAAGTTATCAGCGTGCACCACTAGCCCCGCATGGAGCTGGGTAGCAGCTGTCAGGGATGTTACAGTCAATTAATTGTCGTGTTTTCCCATAGTTTGGTGGAAAGCAGTAGAGGGAGAAATTGCTTTTAAAAATGAGCAGGCTGGAGTACCGAGCTGACCTCCCTCTAAGCTTTGTTGGAGTTTCTGCGGGTGTGGCTCACCCCAGCACCAAGCTGTCGATGTGGTGATTCATTCTAACCGCTGCTCACCGACAGTCTATCGGCTTTTGATTTGGGGAGAGAGGCTATGGAAGATGTGGTGAGTGGCCTCTCTGGAAAGCTATCGAAAGAGAGGACACAGAAGGAGTGAGAAGAGAACAAGATGCTCGGGAATCTACAGGGTAAAAAATGTACAACCTGGTGTGGGCAGGTGCAGAGAAAATGACTAATTTTTTTCTTAGGAATAGAAGTGTAGTTCTCTTGGCACTAGTTGCCCAAGAATGCTCATATACCCAAATATATCCTCTTTGCTTGTGAAATCTGTGTCCTCCACACTCCCTTCATCCAGCTAAGGAAGGCAATATTGTGTAATAAAAATAATAATATCAATAAGAATAGCCAATACATATTGAGCAGTTATTATTTACTGGGACTACCGAAAGTACTTTGCATATATATTAGCTCATTGATTTCTCATGACAAGCCCGTAAACTGGGTACCGTAATTGTCCCATTATCAAGGTGCAGAAATGAAAGCACAGAGAGGTTGAGAAGGATGTCCAGGTGGCAGCGAAGGTGAGTTAGCTTATGTAGGGATTAAAAGCATTAACTTTGAATTCAGACCATAAAATGCTAGATGTTTGGATTGGGACAAGTTAATCAACATAAATGAGTTTTAGTTTTTCATCTATAAAATGAGGGTAATAATAGTTCCTATATCTTAGAGTTGTCAGGATGAAATATTATCGCGGCATTTATATACCTAGCATATAATTAGAGTTCAATAAATGATCTACTATTATCAGTACTTCCTAAGAACTCTTAAGTCTTTTTCACCCCAGCTACCCCAAACCATTTCCCTCTCACAGACCCATATCATGTGTGTGCATGTATGTGCATGGGTGTGTATGTGTGGTGCATGTGTGTATACTCTTGTAACTGGGATAGAAGGGGGATGGAGAAATGGGGTAACCACTCAGAACTCAGCCTAGCACTGGGAACTAGGCAAATGGCTGCAGCATCCCTAGGGTGTCATCTGCCTGCCACTTTTTGTTTGTTGATTTATTTTGATTTGACACACCAGGGCAGATGGCTGGGGGGAAGGGCGTTGGTAAGAGTCAATATTTGGTGACATGTGAATAATGAATGCACTTGTGGAATTAATCAGCCTTATCATTTTGGGCTAGTTGCCATGGCTATGGAAAGTCATGAGTTCTTGTGTAAATCAGAGTAAAAGGACCAGAGCATATCCCTGCTCTTTATTTTTCTCAGTCCAGGGCTCCTCAAAGTCAAGATCAAGGTCTCAGGCACCTAAGGTACAGCAAAGGCAAGAGGCTTTTCCATGTCCATTTCCCTGGATGATGAGATGGACTTTCTGCCTCTCTCACAGGGATCATGTGCATTTTTAGGGCAATGGTTCAAAGACCAGCAAACGGGTTTGGGGAATGTATTAACAAGAAAAAAAACCTTACTAATACATGTTTATAAAAGCATATTAATACCTAAACATAGGAAGGACATAATTTCAGAATAGAGGATAATTCTTTAAATAGAAGGTATTTAGTTTAATGAAAACTCTCCACCTCCTAATTTTTCTCATCTCATTAATGAGTAGTGACAGCTTCCTAACACACTAGCCATATGAGTCACTTTATGTAGACGGAGGCAGGAAGATGGAACACTTGAAATAGAACTTCATGTTGAATTCTAGTAGGCATGATTACTGGAGACACAGGTCAGAGCAATTAGCTACTCACTGCCTCAGTATTCCCGATTATAAAATGGGCATATCAATTTCCACCCTGCTTACGTCATGGGGGGGTGATTCTGAGGGTTAACTAGATAACACAGGTGGAAGCGAATGGTAATGTCTTATCATATTTGAGAGGTCTCTCACAGGACAGGGCAGCAACTGTATATCTTTCTTTGGCACTGCTAGTATCTGTTGTATAGAAAATGCTCGATACAAGTCTAGTGAATGAATAATATGGTAACTCAAGGGAGAGACTGCAACAACAGGGAATCCAAACGAGACAGGAGCGGAGGGCACTACCAGGGCCAGGGACTTAACTTATATTTTACCGCTTTCCAAGTCGGCTGCTGCATATTCTATTTATTCATAAAGACTAGATTCAATACTTAATAGTCTTAAATCTCCAGCAAGCTCCATTTGTTATTTCTGGAGCCCAGTTAATTTCTTTTCCCTAGAGAAGACTTTTCCAAGTAGTGACTGTTATCAGTATTTGTGACACATCCTGTTAGGGTATTGACTTTGGAGCTGGACTGCCTGGGTTCAAATACTGCCTACTCCACTTATGAGCTATAAGGTCTTTGGCAAGCTATTTAACCTCTCTGTGCCTTATGTTTCTCATTTGTCAAAGGGGAATATAACAGAACCTTCCTCATGAGTTCTTTATGAGGATTAGTACATGCCAAGTACTTAGCATCATGCCAGGCACATTGTAGGAACTCAGTAAATGTTAGTCTGCTATTTATTCATGCTCAGAGTTTGCAGTGAAATCCCCTCAAAGAACGGAGAGATAAATTATCCAACTAGATCTCAGTAGCTATGGGCAGGATCTGAGAGAGATGGCTGGGCTCCCAATCCTCTGAAATTTGACCAATCTGATTGAATATTTTAATGCATTTAAAGACAGATGATGTCGATCAATCACAAGGGCATAGTCATCATGAAAACTAAGAAAAAGGAGAGGCCCTGAGACAAAGGTGAGCAATATCCATCTGAGCTCTATCTTGGTCGGTGGTGGTGCCAGAGCATTAACCATCAATCTTTTAAGGGTTCCCAACCTACTATTAAGTCAGTTCCTACAGTGAAGATGACTGCCCCATGCAATCTTAACAGTTGACAACTTTCAGCTGCCTAACTCCTCTCTGACCTGATTCAGGATAACAAAATACCTTTCCACAGCTAGTGGGCTTCCCTTCTAGATCCATCTGCAGGAGGAGAATGGCTTTATGCATCAGACACGTGACTATGGTCAGTTGCTTTCTTTGTGTCCATGGACCATGGTCAAGTCATTAAAAGAATAACTGCCATCTTGAGAAGCCTCTTCGAGGACAGCTGTCACCCCTTTTCTTACTTTGAACTTCTGTAGGCAGAAGTTTTTCTCTGCCAGCTGACACATAGACAAATGAACAGTTCCTGAGTCCAGGAAAGGGCCAGTGTCCAAGGTGCTGCATGCATTGCCAACAGGAGAATTAAACTTCTTGAACAGGATCAGACCCACTTGGAACCAAAGTCGCCGGCGGGGGAAGGGGGTCTTCCTTCTATCAACTAACTCTGCTGTTGAGACTGGCAAATGCCACCGGAGACTAAAAGTTTTTTGTAAAAGTTGATTCAGGAGGCAAAGCAGGCCACATCAAGCCTCCGTTTGTCCTGGAACAATAGTAACTAAGACAATAGCTTTGACTTCAGCTGTGTCACCAAATAAAAGAATACCTTAGCGACAGGAATACGAGCTAGATTACCTTAGAGTGGCTTTCAAAATGCCCTGGATTCTGCAGTCAGAACTGGGTCTCCGCAGCTGAGAAGGAGCCACAGGGGAGTCAGGGGACTTTGTTCTCTTCCTCACACACTCCAGGCCTCTCATCCTCCCGGCTGTCACTCGAGCTGCCATTCCAGTACAGTGCGATGACACAAAATGCCTTTCTTCCCGCTCTCAAGCAAATGCCCATCCTCCAAAATTCAACCCAAACAACAGAGCTGACGAAGCTTAGAGGACCTGGTTCAGTGGTTTCAACCCTTTCATCATCCAAATCCCTTTTATCAGTTCACTTCCTGGGCCCTGTGTTTTGAAAGATTTCTGTTTCCCAGACAAACTGCATTTACCAAGTAATAATAAGATAATTAACCAAAGACTTACATAATGGTCAAACTGAACTTTTGATTGGCAAATAACCATGCCGAGTTTATCTAATTTCAGCCTAAAGCAAAGAAACCAGTTTTTTGTTGTTGTTTTGTTTTGTTTGTTTTGTTTTTTGTTTTTTTAGTTTAGCAATCTGGGGCAGTCTGAACTCTGGTAACTGTAACTTCAAGCAGGCTTTCTGGCAGAAAACAGCCAGATGAAGCCCAGTGAAGCCTTTTTTTTCTAAGCTCTTTGGAAGTCTGGGGCCCTCTCTTCGGAACATCAATCTAATTCCAAACCTCACTTTTCAAATGAATTCATTTATTTGTTACGTTGGGATACATGGTGAGCAATCTGGGGCAGCCTGAACTCCGGTAACTGTAACTTCAAGCAGGCTTTCTGGCAGAAAACAGCCAGATGAAGCCCAGTGAAGCCTTTTTTTTCTAAGCTCTTTGGAAGTCTGGGGCCCTCTCTTCGGAACATCAATCTAATTCCAAACCTCACTTTTCAAATGAATTCATTTATTTGTTATGTTGGGACACATGGACAAGGAGCTGACAACTATCGCATCTCTACCACGTACAGGACATTGTACTAAGCCCTCTCACAGATGTGATCTCATTGAGAATTCACATCACTTTTACAAGATGGGTGGGGCTGTAATATCATCCGCATTTTGGATGAGGAAACTGAGGTAGGGTAAGTACCTTTTTCAAGAGCATATATCTAGTAAGCGGCAGAGTTCGGACACTGACCCAGGGTTTTCTTGTTTTAATAGCTTTTATTGTGATATCATTCACATAAAACTCACCCACTCGGTGTGCACAATCCAACAGTTTTTAGTATATTCAGAGTTGTGCAAACATTGCCACAGTTCACATTAGAAAATTTTCATTTTTCATTAGAAACTTCGTAACTATTAGCAGTCATCCCTCATTTCCCCCAACTCCTCCTTCCAGTCCTATGCAACCACCAATCTACTTTCTGTCTCTATGGATAAACTTGATATTCTGGACATTATATATCAATTGACCCAGATTTTTTAATCTAAAATCCATATACATCAACCTCTAGCCCCAGAATCAAGGCAGATTACAAAGCCTTTTCATAATTTTATAGATTGTTTATTTAACTTTGAAAGTACACAGAACACACAAAGGTTACATCCTTCATGCTTGAAGCATGCAAGAATGCAAATACCCTGTATTATTGGGGAAAATGGCATGCAATTATTTAGCTGCCATATACTTGAATTTGAATGGCCATACTTCCCATTCTCTCATACCTCTTTGCCAGGCAACCGCCCAGCACTTTAAGAGAGGACACCTCTCTGTTCTCGCCCTCTGTAAACCTTCTCATCATTTGGTTTTGAGCTGGGTCGCCTTCAGGGTACCTGGTGTATCTCCCTCTCTGGGTTGGGTGGGTCTTAGCCTGGGTGGTGTGATGTCCCCTTCCTACCTGAGAGATCCTTCCATGTTTCCTGGCTTTCCCGTTCTCTTCTCCTTGACCTTCCTTTACCTGCAAAGTACTGTTGGCAACATGATTTATTCTGTTTCCGCAGACGGTGGAGATGTTTAACACCATGTTTTCTGGATAGAATTCCCCTCTTGTCAGCTGCTTTGTCTCTCGGGTTCAGGTTCTGTTTTCCCAGGTGATTAATCGTTCCTGCTAGATTCATCACTTAGTATCTCAGGGGTCTGTTCTGAAAGTGTAGTGTTTGGCTGGTGCCTTGGGTATCAGTGAAAACTGCTCACAGTTGAAAGTCAAGACAGATTATAACAGACATAGATAGGCCTCCTTGGAACAGCATTCCACAAGAGTCACCATCTCTTTGCTCATTCATTTATTTTCTCATTGGCCTGCCCAGAGCATCTTCAGCTTACCAGGAGCTGTGGGTGTGTGGGACACAGGCTCATTCCCCATACAGTGCTCTCTCCACTAGCCTTGTTTCTCGTTTAGGAACACGTGCACGGGGTAACAGATGTGGGTCTGAGCTGGGGTTCATGAAGCTTTTAGATAATCATGGAGCCTCCCTCTGGAGTATGAGATTTATTTAATATGTCAGGAAGGATTTTTTGTATTAAATCAAGGACTGACCCATTATGGGGAAGAATTAAAAATAAGCATGGTTTTTAAAGATAAAGTATGAGACTTCAAAGACATTTGTGGGCTTATGGGGAACTTCTTTGACTCATCCTCCTCCCCTACCACACACACACACACACACACACACACACACACACACCAGACCAGCTTCAAGGAGATACTGACAACCTCTCTTCCAGGCATAAGGTTCTCTAGAACCAAAGAGTTGAAGGAACCTCTTGATTCTGCTTCTCTTATTATTCAGCTTGGAAAATCTATGGGCAAGTCTACAGTACAGCCTTTTGAACAGAGTTTTTTCATCAGGTCTCTCTGACAGGCAACCAGCAGCAATTTTCCCACCAAGGGACCCAGGTCACCAACTGAACCTCCAAACTTCCACTGGAAGCCAGAGAGATGAATCTTCTTCAATGAGCCCAAAATATAAATGTTATTTTGTTACACAGCGACAGGTTCTCTTTTCTAGATGGGTAAGGAGAAAGGAGATGTTAGGATGAGCAGATACGCCACTGGTGCCCTGGGGATGACCTATTGATAATGTGGCTGGCACTTGTTTATTGACCAATCAATGCCTATGCGCGATTGGTATTTAAATATTTTGAAAATCATGTCTAACACCAAGTAGTTTTTATTCTTAACAACTGACCCTACTACACGACCTTAAATGACTGCCTGCTTCTCAGGAATGTTTCTAGGTCCTCTCAGACTATCATGTCAGATTCTAGGCATGATATCACCTCTCCCACCACTGCTGATGGATCAACCAGCAGCACCATAGTTCAGAACATGGACTATGAAATCTGGGTATGTTCCCTAAACTCTCTATGCCATTTCTTCACCTGGAAAATGTGGTCACTAAGTTCGTACTTCATAGGGTTGTTATAAAATGGTTCAAAATATGTAAGGCACCGAGTGACACACCTAGCACATTGGAAAGTCTCAGTGAATATTTCCTATTAGTTCAATAAATGCGTATTGAATATATACATGACTGAAAACTTATCATCACCAAGGAATACCTTTATTATTTTGTCCCCAAATGCCCCAGTTTAGGAATCAATCCCATAACACAAGAATGAGCTCATTAGTAGAATGAGTTACCTATCTTTAAAAAGTAAATTCAGTTTTAGCAAAGGTCTGAGAATCCTCAGTGATTTCTCATTCTCCTTTAGGATTTTCAAGGTTCATTTCTATTCCTTTTATTTGGGTATTCTGTGCACTTCCTGCTTCTCAGAATGTGTGTATACACTGCTTCAAGATATACCATATTTGCTTAATTTCTTGTATTTGTGAAAAACTTACAGATTATTAGTACTTCAAAGGACTGACCTCCTTGGATCTTTGTGCATCTCTCTGGGACACAATTGCAAGGTTCCATCAAGCCTAATCTACTTAGTAGTGACATGAGGGCTCTGGGATCACATAAATCTAACTCTGGAAGATTTGTTTAACCTACTGTTTATATCTTTCCTGATAGTAATTAAAGTGCACACCATTATTTCTCGTTTGGATCCAAGACCCACTTGGCAAATAGATTAGTTCACACAGTTTAGTGCAGTATATCTTGGGAGAGAGAAAAAAAAAGGCCATTGCCTATAAGAGTAAAATCCCCCTTTCTCCTAAATAAAGAGATCTGTGCCTTGTTGGGCTTTTATTTTATCCTTTTGTCATTTGGGTCTATCTTTCTTAATAGCAGCCTCTGTCTTTGTCTGTTTCCGATTATTCTCTATGGCTCCTAAGAGGTTAGAGAATTTAAAATCAAACTCCTTCCTTTGTGTTAAGAGGTCACCTGAGCCATTATTATATCTGGATTTGAATATCTCTCTTATAAAAGGTTCATAAAAGTAGCTTGATCAAGACTGACTAGTTCAATGGTTTTGGAACCCTCTGCTTTTCATTTAAGCTTTCTTTTAGCTTGATTCAGATTTGGACCATTGATTTTTTTTTTTTTTTTTTTTTTAGGTTTCAGGTGTTGAGTTTCAAATTTCTTTTTTAAATGAATGGAACCCAATATAACTTTTCAAGGAATTATTTTCCTTAATCATAGAATATATGACATCATTTCCTTTGTGATTATTTTTATACACCTCTGCCAACTAAGGCTTATAATCAGGATATAAATCATAGAACATTGGAAATGGAAGGAGATTAAAGATCATCTAGACTCAATCTCTCACTTTGCAGATAAGGAAGCTATAAGAAGTGAAGAGATTTGGTCTCATGAAGTTACAACAGATTATATTTCCTATAATTGATTAAAGCCATATACCTGACTCACTCGTGTAATAAATTGGGGAAAAGAGTGAAGAGGAAGAGAAAGTTTGAGATACCATCGTCTATGACAGAAAGTGAAGTGGGATATTATGTGGACAGTGGCTGTCATAATGTGAAAACAGAGGTAGCCAGATAGTCAAAACCAAAGATAGTTTGCAAACAGGAGGTACAGGTGAAAAGTCAAAGGGTGGGAATTCATGAAGAGCTGGTCAAGTGCCAAGAAGCAGAATTGTGGAAAAAAACAAACAACAAAAAACTTGGGGGATCCATGAGTCTGTGTTCTTAATTACATAAACCATTCTCATGAGCCTGCCTCATTTAAAAGTAAATTATATTTTTAAAAAGTCTAAGGAATTATATGCATCATTAAGAAATCACATAGTGCCTAAGAAACTTGTAATACAAACAGTAGTTCTTGGCACAACTGTATAGCAGCTGCCATTCTTTTGCCAAAAGGAAGTGCTTTGAACTTTCAGCTGGTTTTTCTGGAGTGACTTTCACATGTTTAAATAATATGCACTTATTGCCATTGTTAAATTTATAAATGTTGTCAAAGATAAAGATTGAATATCTCCACCTTTCCTTTTTCAATCTCTTCCTCTAATTTTATCATAATTTAAATTATATAAATAATTAGTATTGACATCATTATGCTAATATAAATCTTATCCACTTTAGAACCTATTAGAATATTTTTTTTCTTACGCAGTCTTTTGCCTTTGCTTGAACTAACCATTGCCTAATTGCATCTCCTTTCCAGATGCTCCATCATCTCATCTATCATCTTACCCTTTCTATTTGGGTCACTCTTTTCCTGGATGCTCCTTCTTCATTTCCTGCTCCATTGTGGATTGGTGGCTCTCTAGTCCTGCCACACAATTAATAACCTGGGATCTTCTCTTAACAGCTTTTGTGGGTTGGAACTACTGTTTCTGGGATGCCATATCTGCTTGGTTTACTTCTTTGTCTTTCTGACACACAGCCTTCAGTCACTTTCTAACAAAAGAAAGTCAACTTTCTGAATTTAAACATGTCTGACCCATAGGTATAGAGAACAAGCTGATGGTTGCCAAAGGGGAGGAAGTGAAGGATGGGAATAAAAAATGTGTGAGGTGAAGCAAAGCAGTACTTAGAGAAAACTTTATACCTAAAATGACGACATAAGTAAAAAGAAGAGCTGATCAAATTTAACAAAGTATAAAAATGTTATATATCACGACACAGTTGAGTTTATCTTAATAATGTGAGGTTTTAACAATAGAAAATCAGATTTGTTTAAACATTACTAGATGAATGGAGGGAAATCATACAATAATCTTAATAGGTACAAGAAATGTTTTCCAATTAGTATAAACATTTAGTAACCTGAAGATAGAAAGAAATTATTTAATTTAATAAAGAGTATTTGCAAAAAAAAAAAAAAAAGGAACGGGACTAGAAAAAGCATCATTTATAATGGCGAAACATTAAAAGCTTTCTCTTTGAGATAAAAGAAAAGAAAAGAATACAGAGACGAAGACTTGTTGAAGTGTGGCAGGATCTGGGCCTCTGTTTTTTTCTTTTTCACCAAGTTTCCTAGGTGATTCTTATTCATACCAAAAGGAAAAAGAAAAAGAAAGAACAAAAAAGGCGGGGGATGGTTGGAACCAAAACAACCGACTCTGACCAGAAAGCCTACAAACCAAAGTCCAGTTCTGCCTGTTTGCTTTGGCAGCTGGGTCTAGAGCTAGGGGAGCTCACTCCATCAGCTTGGGCTTGCAGGTGTCTAAGTAACGGCCTGAAAAGATTGAGGGAGTACATGAAAAGGGAGCAATAAAATAGCTGTTTAAAAAATTAAATAAAATAAATGTGTCTGAAACCATCTTTATTCTGTTTTCATACTTGATTGACAATTTGGGTGTAAAATTCTAGGTTGAAAATTTATCTTCTTTACTATTTTGAAGGCCTTGCTCTGTTGTTACCTGGCTATTGAAAAGACTATTACATTCTGGTTCTCATTCTTTTGTGATTTGTTCCCCTGGGAGCTTATAGAATCAGCTTTTTATTCTTGATGTTCCACATTTTCACATTTTGAGAGGTCTTTTTCATTTGTTTGCTGATCATTCAGTGGGCTTTTTAATAGTTTGGTGTGCTGTGTCAGATGGCCCAGATTTAAAAACTCTCGCCCCGACTTAGCAACTATTGGCACTGGTTAAGTAACTAACTTTCTCTGTGCTAGTATTTTTGTCTGTAAACTCATGAGAAACCTCATGACATTGCTGTGAGGATTAAAATAAATAACTAAATGTAGCATTCAGAGTAGTGTCTGGCACGAGGCGGCAACTCAATACAAGTTTTCGCTGTATTGACATCGTCACTGTCAGCATTGGTTCTGTAGACCCAGCATAATTAAGTATGCCACGTCCAATCATGCGTCTTCCCCAGCGCTCTGGCTGCCATTTACTGAGAGTCCTCCAGGAAGATCACCTGGCACCAACCAATATTCTTCAAGGCCGTGGAGGAGAGGTTTCAATCACTGTTGAGTTGTCTCTGTTACCACCTACTTGGCTGGCCAGGCTCTCAGTGGCAGCTGCTCCAAACTTTCCTGTCACTCACAGGCATGATTCAACAGGACCCTGACTCATACTTCATGCCACCTGTCTTTCACCTCCTGCCCTAGGGATTCCTTATTGACACTGAGATATAAGACTCTGTGGGTCCACTCTGTACCCACATGTGCCTGCTGGGTTCCTGAGCGAGGTCCGAGACCCTGCCGGGAGACATGCAAGCATGTGGATGTGACACTGACCTGTGCCACTCGCCTAGATACTGGCCTGCTGCTGCTGCAATGGGTTATGGCTTTCTCGGTGGCCTATGGAAGGGCCAGATGGAGCAACCAAGAAGTGCAGGAGAGTGAGGGTTAAAATCTAATGAGTAAGTTTAAGCCCTGGAAATGGGAGCCAGGAGATCAATTTTCTTACTTCCTTCTAGTTTGGATTATGATTTTGAAAAGCAATCAGCTGCGTTTGTTAGAATCCAAGTCCAGCCTGAGAGCACCCTTTCTTCCATTTGTTCTCTCTCATTTCCTGCCTCCCTCCCT
>NW_006442109.1:15628486-15635191 GCF_000325575.1 Pteropus alecto
CCCTCACAGTGAAGGGTCAGTAAGTAAACTTGTGCCTTTGGCTCAGTTTCTTAGGGAATCCACACTAAGACACATTGAGTTTAAGAGCTTGGGCTCTGGAGCTGGACTCTGGGTTTAAATCCTGGTCCTGGCCCTGGTGGCTTCAGGGCATTGGGCAAGTTACCTAACCTCCTTTGTGCTTCAGTTTCCTCATCTGTCAAATGGGGATAATCATAGTTGCTACCTCAAGGTTATTGGGAGTATTAAATGAGTTAATACTTAACAGTCACATCCAATAAATATTAGCTATTATTATTTAGTTCTGTGACATAAACACCCAATAAATGTTAGCTATTATTATTTAGTTCTGTGACATAAACACCCAATAAATATTAGCTATTATTATTTAGTTCTGTGACATTTCCAAGATCATTTTTTTTTGATAGTTTCCTTCCCTCTGTTTTCTTGCTACTCTGTTTTCTGAAAAGTCCGTTATGTGAATATTGGTCTTCCTGAATTGATTCTCTATGTCTTTTATATTTTGCCATATTTTCCATATTTTTGTCTTTCTATTCTACATTATGAGAGGTACCTTCTTTATACTCTAAGTCTCGATAAAGTTTGTGTTTTGGTATCATGCTTAAAATTTCCAAAATTATTTTGTTCTGCAGTTGTTTCATTTTAATCATATTCTGTTCTTTTGAGGGAGGAAGAATATGTAATATCTTCTCAAATATTTGAAGATACTAATTAGAAGTTAAATTTTTTTTTGTATATCTAACATTACCTATTCATCTAGTTTCTTTTCCTTTCTTTCTCTTCCTTCCTTCCTTCTTTCCTTCCTTTCTTCCTTCCTTCCTTCCTTCCTTCCTTCCTTCCTTCTTCCCCCTCTTACTTAATCTCATCTTCTTCAGGGGAGAGGGTCTTTGGGGGAAGGGTGGGAAATTTCCTTCAACAGTTGATAATACTTGGTTATCTGTTTATATTTAAGATTATGGCACCAATAAAAAGATGAAAAACAATGTGAGTTATGTTTGTGTACGGGGGCGGAGGAGGGGTGGAGAGTGGTAACATGTGGGAGATCCCTCCTCTGAGGCCATTCCCTCGCTCTAGGGAGGAAACTTCCTCTTTGCTGCCTGAGGCTGGAGTGGGGCCTCTTCCGTGTCCAGAGCAGATCTAGGTTCCCAGGATCCAGTCACTGCATTTGCAGACTTTCAATTACTCCTACTACTTTCAGCCCAGATAACTTTCTTCTATTTTTTGTCATATCTGGAGTTTCAAAGACTGATGTTTCTACCTTTCAGTTTCTGCAGAGAGCAGCCCTCCAGTCTCCTGGCCCAGGGACACGCTGCCAGCCACTGGTGAGGGGATGGGGGTTTCCACCCTTCAGTGAAAAACCCTGCTTCCTTTTTTTCTGGCATGCCTGACCTCTCTGAACTTAGGCACCCACCAGCTCCTTGGCCTTTCCACAGAGAGCTGTTATCTCTTCTCCACCCACCAGCTCTTCATCTTCCAGAAATTGGCTGCTGTCTGTTTCCTGTATTTCCTCCTGTTCTTTCACCCATGAGGGAGGAACAAACTTTCCTCTACCCTCAAAGCTCTTCTTGCTGGTCTAATAATCAAATAGACATGACACAGATTAGCAAGCGAAAAATGACTAAATTTAATTCATACATATGTATGGGAACCCCGCATGCATGAGAGAGTCAGAGACCCCACATGCAGGTGAGGTTCAGAGACAGAAAGGGTGATTGAGGTATACAAGACATCCTGAGCTAAGGACGAGATGAGGTGCCTTGGAGGCTTCAAAAGGTCATTGCAGGATGATAAGAAGAGCAGATGTTTAAGTAAACAAAAGTTTGCTCTGCTATATAGGTGCCAAAAAGAAATTATTGCTGATAATCTCTTATAAGGGTCAAGGCCCCTAATTCAAGTTCTTCTAAGTAGTTAAGAAGGGGGGATGGGGAGCAGAAATTTCTCTTGAGCCTGAAGCTAAAATTGCCTTTAGCTCAAAGTAACCTGCAGACCTCTGAGGCACATCTTGAGGTGGCTCATTCTGAACCCCACACATCCTTCCAATTTTATAACTCCCCTCTACCCACCCTCACACTCCTTTGCTTTCATTTGAGTGGGTCTTTAATCAGAAGAATTTCGCAAGCTTCTTTCGAAAGGCTGGACTTCCACCAAATAAAAGAGAACATTATATGCCCCATCACAGCCAATAACATAGTTTTCAGTGCTGGCCTGTTCACTCCAGCAGAAACGAGGCAAGCTGGAAAACATCGAAGCTTTTGGAGGGGTGCGTGGGAGCTTCTGCTGTGGAATCCAGCATTTCTTCTCCACACACCTGGACTCTCTCACTGAGAGTCTCCTCCTCTCTCGGGTGGTGCCAACTTCCTGTTCCTTTGCCTTGGTGACAACACTTCTCTCCCCATCTCACGGTCCTTTCCTTTTTGTTTCCAGGTGTAGAGTTACCAGATTCAACAAATAAAAATACAGGACGTCCAGTCAAATTTGAACTCAAGTATACAACAGATAGGTCTTTAAGTATGTCCTATACAATATCTGGGACATTCTTATACCCAAACTTTTTTGTTGTTTATTTGATTTTTAAATGTAACTGGGTGTCTTGTATTTTATCTGGTAACTCTATTCAGGTGGCCTTTCTCTTATTCAATGCAGATCAAGGTAGGCCTCAGTCAGTGGTACAAAAGGGCTTTGTCTGCGCACTATTTCTTTTCTTAAAGGGACCTACAGCTATTTACATAACATATGGCCAGCTCACACTGCGCAATGTAAATTAGAGCCTGCTTATTCATTGTCAAGTTAGGAACTGAACCATATTTCCCAGCTGCCTTCAGTTCCCCAGCTTCACAGTCAATAAATAAATGTGTTGTTCTGATCGTGTTCATGCCATTGTGCCACCTTTGTTCATTGCACCCACCCTGGGGCTCGGGGCAAGTCACCTTACCCCTACCATCCTACTGTCACATGGTCTCCATGTCAGCGTCCCTTGTTCATCCTTTGGAGGGTTTGCAGGTAATTCTTACCAGATTTCTGTCTTTAAGAACATTACCATATCCTGTTCGTTTCTTTAGTAATAGGCACTGGCAGATGACAGGTGTACGAAGCAAGATTTGTTAGTGCTTCGTGCCTGAGAACACGAACTTGACAAAGAACACTTGTCCTGAAGAAGAGCTCAATTAGGATTAAATGAATTCCATGAAAGGATACAGAAAATGAATGTAAAGAATATAAACTGCTCAGGGAAGCAATTCACGGAATAACATTAACATTTTAATCTAATCCCTGTGGAATTGTCCTTTTTCAGGTCATTTCCTTAAAGATATTCTTCTTTTCAAGTTATAAGCCTATTCTTCTTATTTCATTCCCAACTCACTGTCAAGAACTCTCCTGGCTGTGTTCCCGAGGAGATCCAAGGGGGTCAGCTATTAACAGAACTGGGCTAAATATATCCCTCCTCGGAGCCTCTGGCCTTTGCTCCAGAGTCTGCATCCTCTGTCAGCTGGGGCTGATTCCTTTCTGCTTCCCTTCCACCCACAGGGTAGCTTCATTAGAGGCTCGGAGGGTTAGCCTTAGAGGTGACAATGGACTGATAGCCTTCTTCAAGGCCCAGTCTATTTTCCTGATATAGTTGGCCTACCCGCCCTTGACTGTATATTCTGCCTCCATGTAAAAATAAAGTGCGCCCTTAATCCAGCAGCAAAGGCTCACTTTTAAAGGAAGGTTTCTATGTATGGGATTTGTAGGGTTCAGCAAATGGCAGGAAATTTTGCCTCTCCCCTTCCCCCTAATGCAAGTAAAGGTCTTGGAGCAGAGAGTCTGAAATTGGGAGTTATATTTTTATTTTGGTGTTCTTGGGACTAAGGGGTCTTTCAGTGCTAAAACCAGGATGGTCTTGGCAAACTAGGACAGTTGGTCACCCTCTGTTGCCTTCCCTACCAGCACCCTGCAAATTCCCTTAACCATTCTTTCTAGCCCAAAACTGAGCTTTGGAAGTTTTTGCCAAACACAACCCAGAGATTTTGGGAGATTGTACATTAAAACAACATTGGGAGTAGCCGATAATGTCCTTTGAAGGCAT
Source organism: Pteropus alecto (assembly GCF_000325575.1). Lineage (NCBI taxonomy): Eukaryota > Metazoa > Chordata > Mammalia > Chiroptera > Pteropodidae > Pteropus > Pteropus alecto. The sequence goes on from NW_006442109.1 coordinate 15,632,571, forward strand.
CTGCGAAGAAAAGGAACCTTAAGAGATTGAAAGGAAAGATATAACAATACTTTTCATTCGTAAAACCTCTATAAAGAGCTGTTTAAAGTATTTATTTATAGTTTGCTTGAATTTTTCTATTTCAGTGAATGTTTTTAATAAATAAGAAATAGAAAATTCTCTGGTTGTAAATCTGTAGTCTGAACCCAGAATCAGTCTAATTTTAGCAAATACTCCACCTACCCTTTCAAACCTTACAACCCATGGCACTCTGCCGCCACCTAGTGGCAGTGTACATGAATTAAGTCCCGACCATCCACCCCACGCCCCCATTTTTTGGTGTGCGTTCTGAGAGCCTCCCTTTTAGTACTGGATCTTAAAGACTGAATTATAAAGATACCAATTTGTCTCATATGATACAATCATTCTCATTAGACATGCAGGGTCAATCTGGAGCAAAGACTAAGTATTTTTTGTTTTATATCTCATCTTGTGAAGTACCATGAACCCATAAACCTTATAAAATAATTGATTACCTTAATCTCTTAGAGAATTTAAGAATACTGTAGGCAGACACCGTGAAATGCATAACTTGTGAAAATGTCATAAATGTGTTGATCTTATTAGATTGTAATAATCCAATAAAACTTGTAAGAAATTTATTAACCAGACATGGTTCATCGTATCCATTATCACACTGAGCCACAGTTATCAGTTCACATCAGATTTCATTGCGATTGCTTTTGCACAAGTAAATCTTTTTTTCTTTATATATTCATCTTCCTATTTTGTTAATTCTTCAGCACATGAAATAATTGCTAAAGTTCATGGATTATTTTATCATCAATGTACTTCATGAGAGCAAAAGATTCAAACTTCACTTATGCATTTTGCTCCTTCCTTGGGAAGCTCATTTCATTTGCCTAGGGCTGGCTTTCCAGGTCTGTGAAACTGAGATAATAATTACATATGTCATCATGTTGGTGGTCAACGCTGTGTGCAAGGGTGTGTTCTGTTATCCAGATGTTAGCCTCAGGGGCATTATTATCACTTGCAAATTGAAGAGAAAGTTTCCAGATCTTATTTCCTAGCCTCTGGATGCCCTCTGCCCTCCGTTTATATCCCAGGACTGAGTTTCCCTGGAATATACCCAGGAATTCCAATTCCCTCTCAGCCTGCTGGTTCTCATCCCTGCCTGACCTTTCCCAAGACCCTCGCCCTTGCTCTCCACACCAGATGAAAGTTGCCAGAAGCAAAGGGGCACCAGGCTTAGCCTGGGTGTGGGGTTCTGTGAGGTGGGAGGGTTTTGGTGAGTGTGGATGGGATCCAGAGCCTGTCGCCTAGGTGTGTTGCCACAGGGACATAGGTAGAGTTAAGAAAAATGGCAGAAGTGGGGCAGGGAGTGGAGAGAAGAGGGGTTGGCTTGTTCTTACAGGGCTTATCCAGCTTCTACAGGACCATGTGGCATGCATTTCCAGAAAACCACTTTGACGCCACACTTCATCTTACTAACCTAATTTTATTTTTGTCTTCATCTTGATTTCTTCCTAAAATGGAAGGGGAAAAAACCTGCTTCAAATCTTCTTTTGGCATGAAGTAGAGGTTTCCAGCATTTTAACAGTTTTTTTTTTTTTTTATAAGCATTCAAATTCACTGTTATTTTCAGGCTCTAATTGCCTCCCCCCAACTCTATTCTGTGTAAACTAACAACTCAGGGTTTACCCCTTGGCTCCTAATGTCATTCCCATCCCTGACAATGCAGTTTCTGAAAAGCACCCGCATTGCTGGAAGGCTGCCTCCCAGGTCATAAAAGCTCTGTTACTGTTCCAGAATTGGAGCAGTTGCTGGGCTTCTTCCAGAAGAGGTGGAAGAAGAAGAAGAGGAGAAGGAGAAAGAGAAGAAGGAGCATTTTTATCTGTGGATACTCCTCCGGCTGAGGCCTTTGCTGCCGTCTGGGCTCAAGAGCACATACATGTTAGGTTTGAAACCTTCCAGAAAAAAATGCCAGTCTGCCCCCTCTGAACCCATTGAGCACTTGCAACACCACAGAAAACATGTTCGGAGACCGGTTCCTCCACTCGTGGGACGTACTTGTGCCTAAACCTTGCTTTAACACATCTGGCATTGGCGAAGGGAGACCCACTGGAGGCACCGCCAGGTGGACATCCAGACTCTCCAGGCTGCATCTGGAAACTAATTCAGAGGGGCCAAAGCACCTGGTCTCCATCTCCAGCGTGGCTGGTAGAAACATTTCTGAGATATGGTTTGCCTTTAGAAAATATTTCGCAGGAACTTAATATATTTAAAAAGTCTCTCTCTGTTTAGAAACCATAACTAGTGATACTGTCTACTATCTCATGCAACACCTTTCATATAAAACCCAAATGAAACTCTTTTGCACGAGACTATTGCCAGAAACATTTATCTCTATAGATAAAATTCTGGTGCGAAAAGAAAAATTAAAACTACGTAATCTATCACATTTTCCTCCCAGTTTTGGGTGCCAGATAGTTTAAAGTTCAATTCACTGTCTGAATGTCCTCATCTGCTCAAGTCAGGTGCCTGACACGTATTTTCTTTCAGTCGTCTTTTTTTTTCAACTGGATAATCTGTCTGTCTGTCCATCCATTCATCCTTCTGTT
>NW_006442109.1:15635255-15641430 GCF_000325575.1 Pteropus alecto
AAGCAGGTATGCAGGCATAAACTAAACTTGAAACTGATTCTTCAGATTGTAGGAGAAATGGTTGTTTCAAAATTGCAATAATTTCTTCACTTAATTACATTCAGACATTTTTTCAAAGATTGCATGCTGAAGCACAGAGACCCAGAAATGCAGAATGGGACCAATTTCTGCTTTTTTTTGGCAGGACAGTCGCACTAGGTGAGTAGGGCAGCACAGTGCAGAGGGCCCAGCAGCTGTGGGTGGGTCTGGGGGGTGGGGCTGCCAGCAGCTGCATCCTAAGGGACTGTGTCAGTGGCAAGACCTTGGCTGTCTTCCTGCTGCCTAGGGTCTAGCCCACATTTCCGGGCTGGCTCTTTTGCTTTCTGGCCAATTCTGTGAGCTCTTTGGTATATCTTGTTTGTTGATTCCCTCTTTGCTTAAGTTAATCCTGTTAAATTTTTATTGCTTGCAATAAAACTCTGACCCATCTAGCCAGTAAATTAATTATTTCAGCGATTCACATACTCAATCAGCATTCCCTACTTCACCCATGTGACATAGGTATTATATTTCTTCATTTCATGGATGCAGAAATTGAAGCTCACGGAATTTAAGTTTTGGAAATTAATATTATAATCTAGAGTTTGGTGTTTAAAGTAGTGTTTTTTATTTCTTCATGATCTCCCTGTAGGCAGCAGAGTCAACATTTCATCTCAAATCTTGGAGGATTTTGAAGTCTCATCACTGGGAAAATGCCCAGGAAGACCTGGATGTGATGACCAAAAGACCCCTCATCTGCAAGAACTCATAGGCCTTGGATCAGGAGAATTTTGGTGGGAACTTTTTTGAACAGCACCACTGAGAAACTAAATAAGGTAGGAGAGGCAAGAAGGAAGCAATTGAAGTAAGAAGGTTGGCTCTCTTAAATCCTAAGTCATGTCTATCATTTCAGCAAAACTATTCTACCTGGAATCCCCAGAGATGAAGGATTTGCAAATTAATTCCACTGAAACAAAGGTCTCTTCCTCTGGTATTTAAGGCTAGGCTAAACCTTTCTTCCATTCCTGACAAAAGAAAGAGAAAGCAATATCAGTAGTTGGTAAATGACAAAACCCTCCACTTCCCAAAGCCAATGGTGGTTTGTGATTATTTGATGAAACTGACCATGTGGACAACCAATTTAAGGTGATTCTGCTAACTCAAAGGTCACTATTCTATAAGGTAATAGAAAGCCATCTAGCTTACTGGAGCCTTCTTGGTCAGTATTTAGCAAAAGAAGTCCTCATGCTCCCCACTGTATTTGCAGAGGTCTGCAGGGCTGAGAGGTTAGATAGGTCAAATCAGTACATTCCCTTCTGTGAGTAACCCTTCTGGGGAAGAGACCATGGTTATTTTGGAATCACACGTGTTGCTGGTGAGTAAAGGGCAGGATGGGGAGAAGGAAGTGTTCTCCAACTACAGGCTGCATTTTTAAAAACTGTGGAACATGGTAGAAATTCTTAATCCAATACCTTCTCCTGCCCATTGTGCAGTTTTTCAACCTGTTCTTGTAGTGGGTTATTTTCTAATTCTACATTCTTTTTGCACTACAGTTATTGCCACTTACCATTATATTCATCTTTTGGGGAGGTAATTTAGCACTGACAATTATGTCATTTTTCAGTTTACGGTCTGGAAAAGGTAAAGGTAGATCTGGCCTCAGACACTATGATATGTAGGGACACAAACACCATCAGATCTCGCTCCTAATCATTATGCATTAGCTTTATTTCTTCCTAATACAGATAAACTTTCTCTACTCAACAGGAGATGTGGCTTCCAAGTTCTTATCCTCAGAGCTTTGCTACCAGAGAAGAGAAGAACTCTCTCCCTTAGTTCTAATTTTTACATTCTCTGGAGGGGTCTAATTGGCTCGGATCAGGTCATGTGTTCATCTGTGGGCCAATCATTATGGCATAAATATCCACATGCGAAAAAGCAGCTACTGTGATTTGGATCTACATATTATAGTGTAGAAAGGGATGAGGGAAATAAATCGTTCCCCAGAAGAAAAATATTTATTGAGCACCTACTATGTACCCAACAGCACATTTAGAAGCAGGAGCCAGAGCTAGAATTGTTTTAGGAATACAAACTCTTTTCAAAGATTTTTTAAAAATCTTTCAGAAAGCTTTGGACTTCCAGAGTATGGAATGAAGCTTTGAGCCAATCTTATCCAGATTGCAAAGCATTGAGATTTCTTAGCTGATATCTGGGTTACATTTTGTTTTGAATAAAACAAAAATAAAGTATTATCTTTGATGGCAAGTAACTCTAAAGATAGAGACTTTCTTGCCCCAAAGGTTTTGACTAGTGGCATCAGTGTTCTTAATAGTTAAGTCAATTGGTAAGGAACTAAAAGGCAATGTGATATAGTGCAAAGTAGTAGCTTCGGTGTCTAGCTTTGATTCTACTCTAACTGGATGACTCTGGGTGTCTCAGGTTGAGTTCCCCAGGAGGCAGACCCTGAGACAGTGGTCATATGTAGGAGGTTTACTGGGACATGCCCTTGGGGTCAACACTAGGGAGGGGAGGAAGCAGGATTGGGCAGAGGGAGAAGTTGGACTCAGCCTACTCCACGGGAGTTCTGGAGCCAAAGTGGCCTTTCAGAGTTGTCCTAAGTTGGGACAAGGGGACTGGACTTTATACCCTTGCATCAGTCTGTGTTTGGATGGAGGCTTAAGTCTGAGAGGAATAGGGTCTTTATTGAGGTAGCTCTTTCTTGCCCAGGGCAATCCGCGTGGGGAGCGCCAGCAGCTAGTTCAGCTGCTGGCATTTCTAGTAACTGGGATTTGTTATTATTATTTTTTAGTTATTGGGGTGACATGGGATTCTTTCTTTAGTCCTGAAGGGGAATCTGGACAGCATAGTCCAGCATCCACTACACAGGGTAGGTCATCTCACCCTTCTGAGCTTCAGTTTCCACAACTACAAAGTGGAGAAATTGGCTCACTTGGTCTCTAAGTCTATTCCCAACTTTAAAATCTTCTGTTATAGTGTTAGGTACTTATCGGTTCTTATTTTCCAAAGTCTCATTTTGTAAATATGCCTTTGAAAATGCCTGGTGATACATGAAAAAGAATGAAGAAGATCTTTATGAATGGATTTGGAGTAACTTTTGGGATATATTTTTAAATGAAAGAAGCAAGGTACAAAAATGTGTATAGAAGGTGATTCTTCTCTCAGAAAGAAGGGAAAATGTGTGTGTGTTTGTGTGTGTTGCAAGAAGAAATTAATAAAATCTACAAAAAGGAGTAGTGGGACTGAGGTATTGGGAATGGATATAGGAGCATATGAATGTCTTATATACTTGGAAAGTTATTTTAAATTAAATTAAAAGAGATGGAAAGAAAAAAACTGTAAAATGGAAATACAATATAAAATAAATGAATCTAGTTATATTATATTGACAAAATAATCACATGGAGAAAAGAATTGATTCAAGTAAATTTTGATTTCAGGACACTGGCTGACCATCCATTAGAACAACAACAAAAAATTTTAATGACATCTAAAGCTTTATTATGTTTACCAGTTATTACTGTTAGTATTATAAATTCGATACTATATATAAATATTGTAGGATAAAGCATGTAAGTAGATATAGTAATATTTTTAGGAATTGAGAAGACTTTACTGTAAGAGAAAATAAATAAAAATAGAAAATAAAAGAACTTAAAGAACATTTTATATTAAATTTGAATATATGAATTCTTTTTTTAGATTGATATTTCTGCCATTTATTTTTTAAAATATTATTTAAAATATTAAATAATGCGATTTCAGAGATGAAAAAAATTAATACAATAAAACAATTCAGGTGTATTTCTATTGTGCTCCCCTCCTTAGTAGGACAGTAAATTGTCCACCCAAGAGAAATGATGGACTGCCCTCCTGCTTCTTCCCTCTCTAAGCAAAGCATATAAGAGCATGTTACATTTCATGAGGAAAACAGAGTATGTGAAATGTTCTACTCGCTCACTCAGGCCTTGTGAGTGGGTGTTTAACATGTTAGGGGTTATGTTTTCTAAAAAAATTGCAGTGACACTTGTAAGCCAACCACAGTTCAAATCACATATTTACACGTTGATCGATTCTTTATGATAGACAGGCTAAAATGAAATACAGAAAATAATTTCCAGTTGCTGATAAAAAAAAAAAAAGAAAACAAGTACAAAGGTAGAAAAAGTCAGTGTACACATATATTCTTTATGTACACAACCTCATTCAGGTATTTTAATCTGAAAGATCTAGACATAATATAATTTAAGTGACAATGGTCCCTAAAATTTATTCAAAGTTACTATAAAATAATAAACAAAGTAAAAAAAATCTGATATAATTTTAAACTCTGCTCTTTGATTGAAAGCTCGGAGGAACCCATGCTATAATTAGTTGTTAACTAAAGCAAGCATACATGTATTTAATATTTTACCACAATTTCTACCTCTAAATTTAATTCAGTAATTCAAACCAAAAAATAGTATCGCTATAACATTTTATCTATGTCCACTGCGAACTGCTGAGTCCCTATTGCCAGGATTTCTAGATACATTTATTAATTAACCTAAAACTATAGTCAGACTGAGTAATGTCATTATCTTAAATTATATTTAAATTATCCAAAAATATCCAAAGCAATTTTTCCTAAAGAGAAAAATATTATTTATAGGCAAAGTTTTATTACATACGTCCTTGTAGATTATAATTTGGGAGCATAAAGAAATGTGTCCTTAAAAAAAGTTATTTGAATGGCAGAAAGAGAATCTGAGTCAGCAGCACTACCATGTATGTTAGAATTTAGTTATGTGTTTGGGATCTTTTAAAAGTAGCATTACTAATCTTTCCAGAAGTACAATGAAGAAATCTAAAACAATAGAAGCTAATAGGTAATGTTTAGTTCCACATTTTGGACACCTGATCGAATTCACCTCTAAAAGTGTAGATAAAAAATTATATACTCCTTTTTGTGACATTTAATTTCCAAAGCACCAAGGCAAATTAAAGAGAGATCCATCTCTCATTTAATACCTACAGCTATGGCAAAGATTTGCACAGTATCATATAAAAAGTCAAGCAAGTAAAATTACATAATAAGCAAACTCAAATCATAGTACTTTAAAAAATATAATCATTGGTAATCTTCAGAGAAGACATTGCCTAATTAACATTCTGGTCTAGATGATGATATTCCACTGTTTTGGAACAAAGACCATCACGCCATTTCCTGCTTTGAACCAGAAGGAAAAATCTTCCTTTCGTTGTGATATGTAATGTAAACAACAGCAATGCAAAAATCAAAAATAATAAGATGAAAAATGAAATGACTATATTCCTCTGCTATATTTGAGGATAGGGTCTTAAAAGATCTTACTGTTCGATTTCCAGGTAGCCCCTGTTTCCTTCCAACGCCTCACTGGACTCATCGTCCCTGGGGTTGGTGGTCCAGTCGTAGTCTGGTTCTCTGTAATCTCCCTTGTCCAGAGTGTCTTTGGCGGTGGACGGAGAACTATTCGGCGTGAGGAAGTCTTCCTCTTCCATGCCAGGGTCTTCATTGTTATCAGCTTCCTTTCGGGACAGAGAAATCATAGGTGAGGGATGAGGGGCCGCAGATTCCTCTCCACTTTTCTTTGTACTAGCTGTGGGAGGGAGAGTGATGCTGATCTGGGAAATAGATGGTTTGGTTTGGTTTTCATGAGTTAAAACAGCACTCATATTTGGAGTAGAAACGTCTGGCTTGAGTACAGTTTGGCTCGGTGAAACAGTTGGAGATTGATCACTGGACATGGTGGCGGACGCAACCAAGGACACCAGGGACCAGCGGCCTCGCCAAACCTCCGGGAACCTGGATGCGCAGCCTGGGCAGCAGCTTTGCTTACACAGCCCCACCCATCCTCCCTTGGGCAACAGCGGCCATAATGGAATATATGAATTCTTGAATATATATATAGCTTTGCCCACGTGAAAGGACTTACAAGTAATGACGCTTGGGTGCAATGAGCACTCTTATTGCCCAGATCTTGATGTGAATATCATTATCTATTAAAAAGAAACAAGACTCCTTAGAGACTGGCTGAATCCAGGTCTGGGGAAGGAAAATATAAAACAAATCAGAAATATTTTATAGTGTTAGACGGCAAGGAAAAACTCAAAAAAA
>NW_006442109.1:15641683-15643807 GCF_000325575.1 Pteropus alecto
TTGGAGGGGGAAGAGAGAGAGAAGAAAGAGAATAAAAGGAAAGCTCATGGTCACAGAAGAATGCTAGCTAACACATATAGAAGGAGGAACAGAGTAAGACAGTACCTGAAACCCCAACATAATGATGGAGTCAGGTAAGGATCTTCAATGGTTACTAAAATGTTTGGGGGAGAGGTTTTGGGGAACAGTTTATTCATATGGTGTCAAAGTAGTACTTCGCAGATTTTACTAGGGACAAAGGAGGAGAAAATGTACCTTTGCTCAGTAGAGATCTGGCCATCACCACCTCAACCATTTCAAACTTATCATCATGAATACTGGGACAGACTGACATTACGTGGTTCCTGGTGTAATGCCATATGAAGAACACAAAATTGCCCGTGAAATGTTCTTGCCAGAGATGTTAAACCTGAATTCGACCAAGTTGCCAGACTACATTTCAATGTACAGGAAATATAAGAGCATGTTAAATTTCATGAGGAAAACAGAGTATGTGAAATGTTCTATAAAATAACTGGTCTCCTCAAAAAGTTAATGTAAATAAAGTTTTAAAAAAAGAAAAAAGAGAAAGATGAGCACTACCCAATATTTTAAAACTTTCAAGGCCAAAAGTGTAAACACTTAAGTGCAAGAATTTGGTACAATGTAGAAATATGAATACAGACTGGATATTAGATTGTATGGAATTATAATCAATTTCTTAGGTGTGATTATAATATTGTAGTTATATAGAAGAATGTCCTTTTTCTTAGATGCATGGCGATGTATTTAGTGACAAAATGTCATACATGTCTGCAATTTAAGTGATTGCACACACACAAAAATATTTTTTCCTCCTGCATTTCGTCAGCGGATAAATAAATAGGTTAATAGAAAGATAGATAATAAATGATAGATAGATAGCAACAAACAGAAAGATAAAGCAAACGTGGCAAAATGTTAACCATTGGTGAATCTGGGTGTTAATTCAATTCCTTTATCTTTTACACAGACTTGAACTTTTCAAAATAAAAGTTTAAGGGAAAATGCCTGGCTATAGAACATAAAACCAGAGTCTAGATTTTTATCTTCTAAATCTTTTGTTTTGTAAATTGTAAAATTAAAACCCAAAGAGATTAAATAGCTTGCCTGAGGCTACAATGTTAGCAAACAAGAGAGCTCAGCCTTTTGGTGTTATTTCTACTAGTCTTTGCTGTCTCTTTTGAAAATTAACCTTACTTTTTTGGATGTGAGATGTCTTTTCCTTTTCCTTTTTTATTTTATTTTTTTTTTGTAAAATGATTTTTAATCTCTTCTGGTATCGCAATGGCTTTTCCATATCAAAATGACTGGGCTCAGGAGGCAGGGCACTCATGAGGCCTTGACATTGATTCCCTGTCTCCTCAGGGCTATGATTTCTCCTACTGATTTGACCTATGCCTCTGGACTGAGGATGCCTGGCTCTCTCAACAGCCCCTCTCAGTTCCAATCTTCAACAATCAGGGCTTCACTGTCTCCTTGTTTCCTTAACTTGGTTCCTCTCTTGTTCACCTTGCCAAGGCATTTTTCTTAATATTCTTTGGGCTGGTTTTTAAAAAAGCTTCCCTGCATTATTGAAACAAATCATAACGCAAGCAAATTAGCATAATCATACCTTGGCCATGCTAACTGGCAATCTAAGTTTGAAACAAAAGACTCTTCTCAAGGCAGTTACAACCACCAATCTCCGAAAGGGTACCTTGAAACATACCAACCTATAAATTAAACCGCCAGGCTGAGTTTGCCCAAAAACATTTTGCAAGGTAGTGAAACAATAAAAAATAAAAATGTTGCCCAATCAGCCCGTCTTGATTTCCATAGAACATCTCCACCAGACTGTGGTGGAGATGTTCTATAGAAATCAAACAGACCACAGAGCTTAAGCCTACTGGGCAGAGAAGTTAAAGCAACTCAAGGATTTTTAAGAAGTTAGGATTGAACTGTTCTGCTAGTTCCCTCCCAATCTACCCGCTTGACCTCATTTTTTTTTAACTTTGCATTTTATTTTTCCTATTCTAATGTGCCTACAATTTATTTTTCTTCTTTGACTGGAACTAAATGATTTTTATTCTTAACGTGCATTAGAAGTTAAGGTATAAAAAATTC
>NW_006442109.1:15643996-15647271 GCF_000325575.1 Pteropus alecto
GTGCCCTTCACCTTCCTGCCTCAGTCAGGGTTAGGTCTTGAGTTTTCTGCTGAAGTGCCACCTCAGTCCCTAGACAAGGAAAAGAAGACACAAACTCGTTATTTAAATCATATATCTATTAATTTCTATTATTGATTAGCCAATTAAGTGAGTAAGGAGAAACAGGCTTAGTTAATGTTTCTTAAAGTCCCCTCCCTTCTCCATACTCTAAGGGCCTTGTCTGACTTAACACCATTTCTGTTTAAAAATGGGCTGATGACCCTTATCAATAGCCAGAGGATCTGGCTAGGGCAATTATCAGGATTTGAGGGAGAGGGCCTTTTGCCAAAGAAAGGAGGGAAGAAAACTTAACTAGGTTTACTAAAAAGATTAACTCTGCAAGAGATGTCCCATTTTATTTCCTGGTAAAAGATTAAGAATTATATAAGTGATGTCTTGTCTCAGTCACATTGTTAGTAAGGAGAGTAAGGAGCAAAGTCAAGATTCAAAACCAACATCTCCACTGTCATACTGGGGAAAAGAGAATGAAGTCACAGTTTTCTACAGCTAATGTCCTTGGAGACCAAGAAAGCAACATGGTAGCATCAAAAGGCAATAGGTCAAAGACCCAAGAATTAGGATTGAGAATACAGGTTTGTTTTTCTGAGGATCTTACCACTTACTAACTGGTAACCTTGAGAAATCCCCTTTTCTCTCTTGGCCTCAGTTTCACAATTTACAAAATAAGGGAGCTAGGGAGTAGGGTGAGCAGTGAATGAGACCTCTAAAAGCCTCTGACCTTCTGTATTGCTTTGTGTTTTGGTGCCTTATCTGAGAAAGGACTTGTTTCTTTTCTTTGGCTCCCTCTGCTGGTCATGGAGCAAGAGAACACATTTGTTACCTAAACCATTTCAGATTTAATTGAATGATTTATCAATGACTTGCCTTATACAAGGTCATGGTGGATTCCTGGTTACCTGGTGAAGAGACTTAGACTAGAAATGATTATGAGTTACTTTCTGATCACCATTGAGCAGAGCAAAAGAGGTGAAGGTCTAAAGTAACTCAAGATTCTATTGTATATATGGAAATCATAGACTCAGGAAATGCTATAAAAATAATGATCATGAAAATAATGAGAGCTAATATTAAGTGCAGATAATAGCCCAGGCACTATCTAAAGTACTTTATTTTCATTTCCATTTTATCCTTAAAATAACCGTATCACAGTTGCTGTTTATTATCTCCACTTTGCACTGGGAAGGAGGTTAGAGGCTAATTCCTTCTTTTTCCAGATGAAGAAATTGAGGCCCAGGAACATTAAGTGACTTACCCAAAGTCACACAGCAGCTGACTGTTGGCAGAGCTAAGACTAGAAGCTAGCTCATAAATCTCTCTATTCCTTTATTCAGCTTTTCTAATTAAAAATCTGGCTGAGGAGATAGGACTAATATACGAAGGAATAATTAACAGAAGGAGGCATGTAATTAGAAGCTGAGATTTCAAGGGTTAAAAGCTGCTTCAGAGGCTATCAAGTATGACTTCTCGCTCAGACAAAAACTTCTCTGCATACCCCTAGACAATTGAGTACTTAGCAGTTGAGATGAATACTTCTAGTCCCAATTTTGTTCCCTGGAGCTAAATAGGATATATCCAAGCCCTCTTCTCCACACAGTCCTCCAAGAATTTGAAAATAACTCCTGTGAACTTATAAAACATCTTATCTGTGCTAAAATCCCCAAATTTGCTTATCTTTCACATTATACAAGAATTTTAGAATATGATCCATTGTAAACCTGGTTGTTCTCCTCTGATATACTTCAAAGATGGCCTCCAATGAATGACACCTCCTGGTATTCATGTCCTTGTATAGTTCCTGCCATACTGAATTCTGGCTGTCCTTTGACCTACATAGAATAGGCAGAAGTGACTGTGCCAGTTTCTGTCCTAAGCCTTCAAAAAGGCTAAAAATTTTACCTTTGTGCTCTCGGAAGCTAGCCGCCATGTAAGAAGTTTGGCTAACCTCCTGGAGAGGAAACCCCTAGAGGATGAGAACTATCAAGGAAAAAAAAAAAACCTATAAAAATCTTTTATTTAAGTCCATAACATCATTTAGAAAGACATTGGCGAGAAGTAGCCAGTCACTCTGTGACAAATGCCAGGGGTTTATAGTTGGCTGCACATTCAACCTGATGATATGACTGCTAAATGCAAATTAAATCTAGGACAGTTAACAGTGTCAGGATAAACAGAGGCACTATTCCATCCATCTAAGAAGGAATGCCACATGCAGAAGAACAGAGGCATCAGCTCTGTGCGTGAAGAAGCCATCTTGAATGGCCTGCCCCTGGCTCCTCCAGAGTACCCCAACCGAGCTGCCAGCTGACTGCAGCTGCAAGAGAGATTCCACACAAAACCAACAGAAGAACCCCCAGCTGAGCCCAATCCACACAGAGAATCATGAGAGATAAGAATAAAAATTTTAAAGCCACAAAGTTTGAGTAGTTAGTTACACAGCAATAGATAACTGGAAACAACCCACTCAAAACATAGTCCCAGAACCAAAATTAATCTTTTTATGCTGAGGATGGAAGAAACAGGGCCTTTGTTTATCCTGACACTGTTAACTCTGTCCTGGGTTTAATCTGCATTTAGCAGTCATAGCATCAGGTTGAATAGGCAGCCAACTATAAACCTCTGGTATTTGTCACAGAATGATTGTTTGGCTGCTTCTCTCTAATGTCTCCCTAAATAGCGTTATGGACCTGAATAAGTGATTTTAATATTTTTTTCTTGATGATTTTTATCCTGTCTGCTATGACATTGAGACAGGACATCACTCCTAAAATTCTTAATCTTTTAGCAGGAAATGAAATGGGACATCTCTTGCAGAGTTAATCTTTTTAGTAAACTTAGCTAAGTTTTCTTCCCTCCTTTCTTCAGAAAAAAGGCCTTCTCGCTCAAATCCTGATAATCGCCTTGGCCAGATCCTCTGGCTATTGATAAGGGTCATCAGCCCATTTTTAAACAGAAATGGTGTTAAATTGGAGAGGGCCCTTAGAGTCGGGGAGAAGGGAGGAGACTTTAAGCCAAAGGTCTATTTTTTACTCTTTAAGAAACATTAACTAAGCCTGTTTCTCCTTACTCACTTAATTGCCTAATCAATAATAGAAATTAATAAGTATATGATTTAAATAACGAGTTTGTGTCTTCTTTTCCTTGTCTAGGGACTGAGGTGGCACTTCAGCAGAAAACTCAAGACCTAACCCTGACTGAGGCAGGAAGGTGAAGGGCAC
>NW_006442109.1:15647440-15678960 GCF_000325575.1 Pteropus alecto
TGAGGCTAAAAGTAACTCACGCAAGGAAACAAGCAGAAAATTGGGTACTAGTTTCAACCAGTCACTCACACCTACGCAATGAAGACCCAACAAACTTTAATTCACCTGAGCCTTATTATACCATCATTATAATATGATGCATATGCCCGGAAGTTCATTAATATCATTATAACAGACTGAATTCTGGGAACAAACATGCACAGAAAGCAAAATAATGAATCACTGAGTTCTGTCAATCTTAGTTGTCAATCGAGGAAGCCCACTCCTCTAAGAAAAGTAACCACGCAAAAAAAAGGTTTTAACCCCGAAGGCTTTGTTACTAGGCCCTTTGAGCCACGCTTCTCTTGCTCAGGCCTGCTTTCACTTCTGGAAGTGTACTTTCCTTTCTAACAAAACTTTTATTTTCTACTGTATTTCGATGTCTTGCTCAATTCTTTGTTTGAGACATCAAGAACCTGGACAACATGCCGGGAAAGGATCCCCACTCTCTGGTAAGAACATCATTCCAGCTTAATGAGATTTTTAGAGAATATTTGAGTTCAGTCATTTAATGTATTAATTATTCCTTGTGTTCTCTGTAATTTGGCAAACATGTCATACTTATTTTACCCAAATCATTGATAAAATTTGCTGAATAGGACCAGGCAAATTCGGTCTTTTTGTAGGGCACAGAAGATCTCCATCTGATTTAGATACATTAATTGAATAACACTTTAGAAAGTGGTCATTCTGGCTAAATAATCTATTCAAGTCTGTCATCCAATGTAATTGTTATCCTTCGTGTCCCCTGCAATTTGACAACAAGCCATACATATTTTATTCAAATCATTGATACAATTGTTGAATGGGTCTGGGCAAATTCAGAGTTCTTTGGAGGGCACTAAAGATCTTCTGCAAAACAGGTTTGGTCCAATGATTGAGCAACATTTTTAGAAAATGATCATTCCAACTGCAAATCTGCTTAACATGCTGTACGCAAACCTGCTTTTCTTCTTCTAATTCACAATGACACTGCAGAGAATTTGCTTTGCTGTAGTCAAGGAATATTTGGTCTCTAGCATTTCTCCGAACTTTCTAGGTAAAAATTTCCAATAAAATGGCTTACATTTAGTCTGACACAGCTGGTTGCCAATCAACTCATGTAGTCTGGTGAACACAACTTTATTTCCTACACAATCATGAATAACTTGTTTTATAATTTAAAGAGCACAGGCTTGGCAGTCAAACACACCTGGGTTGAAATTCTGTATTTTTATTGTGAACTAAGGCAAGTTATTCAATTTCTCTGAACTTCAGTTTCTTTATCTGTCAAATGAGAATACTACTTCACGGGTTTGATGTAACAATTAAAATGAGATAATGTATGGAAAGCACATAACACCATGCTTGGCATGTGATAACTCAATATGTTGGATTTCATTATTGTTATTGTTTTATTTTTGTAATAATAACTTGATAGTCTGTAGTTTCTAAATTTGACCTTTTTCTTTTCACTTTTCTGAAAATTTGAATAACACATGCCTATCCCTAGTCTTGTGGCACTGTGTTGAAGAAAATAGCAAAAATAAAAATAGTACTGCTTTCTATCTGCCATCTGTTAGCATTAACCATCTGCCCAAAGTTGTGGGCCTATCTCATTCTTTGTTCTTCATGCTCAAAACATTGACTAAAATGTGTCCCCCACACCCAAGCCTAACTGGCACCTTTTGTGGCCCTAGCATGTTTTGCGTGGCTCAACTCACTGGGACATTGACTGCCATAAGACAGACCCACTGGGGTCATTCTTTTGTTTCTGCCATATTTTACATTGGTCTGTCATCATCTTGAGTGGGTTGGGTGAGATCTAGACATTATTTAGCTTTGCCAGGATGGGGTAGGAAACCAGTCAGCATTAAGAAGTCATGGATCTAAGATTAGGGAGCAGGACTTGCAGAAGCAGAAAAGCACCTTAGTCATGGGGGAACTAGGGCATAAGGAAGGAAAATGGAATAAAATATAATAGCAAGGATCTGGGTCATAGAACCAGGCACAAGCCTAACATAATGAGATACCAGAAAGTACCAAACCCAGGGTTTCCTATATCCTTCTCCAAAAGTGGTGGTACAGGATCTTGGGTCTGAGTTGAATCTGTAAGTGCTAATAGATGCTGCTACTGGAATCTAATGGGGTTACTGTGCTGCCCCAGCAGAGAGCCAAGCAAAGTAGCAAGATATTCTCTAAGAGAATTTCCAAGATTCCTGACTCTTGCTCATCTCATCCATTTCTTCCAGCTGATCCTGAATTAAATCCTGGAGAACTCTTCTCTTATTGATTTCTGAGTAGAGAGATAACCTTATTGTAAGGCCAGTCAGCAACCTATTAGAGATAACCTTTCTTTCAGGGAAATAACAGCATATGACGACAGCTGAATGGGATCCAGGTCACTGGTGACTCTAACTACTCAAAATGTCAACTTAAGGCTAGAACAGATCTGATAAGAATGGGGAGAGGCCCTGCTGGGTTACACTTCACAAGGCAGTCATCTTTAATCTACTTCAATGACCTAAGGGAATGAGACTGGTCTTTAGCTGTCTGTAGCAACAAGGTGCCCTTAAATGTCACTCAAAAGCCATCTAAGACTTTTCAAATTTTTAAATTTTTTAAAACTGAAAAATATTTTTAAAAGATTTTTTTTGAAAGGGATGGAGAAATATAGCTTCCCTCACCCCTCATCACACCTCCTGGAGACAGTCTTTGTTAAAATCTTGGTGTTAAAATCTTGGTGTGTACCAGAGTTGGCTTCTTTTTGCCCTCCTCTCCTCCCTACCCCACTTCCTTTTTGTTTTCCCCCTTCTCTTTTGCTCTTTGGACCTCAAGGACAGAGTCATTCATACTTCTCAGTCACGACACATTACCAACATTTGCACATCCTTGGCTTTGCTTCTATTCTATTCTACTTTATTTTATTATTTTGCTCCATCGTGGATTTTTACTCTATTTCCCTTCTTACCACTGGTGGCCATTCTAAGATGTTATATTCTTGCATTTACATGCATCATTGAAGAAGATATTGTTGATAGTATGTATCCATCATATTTCATTTACTGATTTCCCTAGTGCTGGGCATTTAGATTGTTTCTAATGCCCTGCTGTCAAAAACAACACAATAAACATCCCCATGCATCATAAGCCACTATGGGTTTGATTATCAGAAGAATACGGACAGGAGTAAGATTCCTGAGTCATAGGGATACACACACTTGGTATCACTAGGCGCTTCCACAGTGTTCTTCAAATGGTCATAACATTCTTTTTTATTGAGAAATGATTATTGTACCACAAAAGTCACTCTTTTAAAGATGTATAATTCAGTGGTTTTAGATTATTCACAGAGTTGTGCATCTAATTCCAGAACATTTTCAGTACTTCCCAAAGAAACCTGGTTACTGTTAGCAGTCACTCCCCGCTTCCTCTCTCCCTTGCCCCTGTGAAATAGGGATGGAAAATCTGCTTTCTGTCTCTATAGATTTGCCTATTCTGGACATTTCCTATAAATGGAATCATACCATATGCGGCCATTTGTGCTGATTTCTCTCACTTAACAAATTGTTTTCAAGGTTCATCCATGTGGTAGCATATATCAGTACTTCATTCCTTTTTGTTGCTGAATAATATTCTATTATATGGAGATACCAGGTTTATTCATCCATTCATCAGATGATGGACATTTGGGCTGTTTTTTTGGGGGGGGGAGGGGCTATTATGAATAATGCTGCTATGAGCATTCATATACAAATTTTTGTGTGGACATAGGGTAACTCTGCTTATTAGGACTTCCTTACAAAGCAGGTGCACCATTTTATATGCCTACCAGCAATATATAAGGAATCCATTCTCTGCACATCCTCACCAACACTTGTTATTGTCCATCTTTTTTATTACAGGCATCTAAGTAGGTGGGAAGTAGTATTTCATTGAGGTTTTGATTTGCATCTCCTGATGACTAATTATTTTGAATATATTTTTATGTGCTTATTGGCCACTTATATATCTTCTTTGGAAGAATGTCTTTTTAAATCATTTGCTCTTTTTAAAAGTGGGTTATTTGTCCTTTTATTGTTGAGTTGTGACAGTTCTTTTTAAATTATGGACACAAGTTCCTTATCAGATATATGACTGCAAATATTTTCACCCACATTTAGATTGTCTTTTCACTTTCTTGATTGTGTCTTTTGTAGCACAAATGTTAATTTTCATGAAGTTCAATTTATTTTTTCTTTTATTGATTATGCTTTTAGTATAAACCATTGTCTAATCCAAACTAATAAAGATTTACGCCTACATTCTTTTAAGAATTATACAGTTTTAGCTCTTACATTTAGAGTCTTTGATCCATTATGAATTAATTTTTGTACATGCTGTAAGATATGGATCCAAATTCCTTCTTATGCAAGAAGAAATCGAGTTGTACCAACACCATTTGTTGAAAAGACCATTCTTTCCCCCATTGAATTGTCTTGGCACCCTTGTTAAAAACCAGTTGTTGTAGATGGGGTCAAAAGGGGTCAAATATGTGGTGACATTAAAGAATAAAATAATCATCTCAAAAAATAAAAATAAAAAGTTATGACATAAAAAAAATCAACTGATCGTAAATGTGAAGGTTACTTTTAGGCTCTCAATTCTATTCCATTGTTACATGTCTATCCTTATCCATGTCTTAATTATGCAGCTTCATATTAAATTGTAAAATCGAAACACAAAAGTCTTCTAACCTTGTTCTTTTTTCAATATTGTTTTGGGGTGTTATCATCTGTACTGGTTTTCTATGGCTTCTGTAACAAATTAGCACCAATTTAGTGGCTTAAAACAACAAATTGTTATTAACTCACAGTTCTGTAGGTGAGAAATCCCACATGGATTCACCAAAACCAAGGTACTGTAATTCACGAACTAAGTAAGCTTGGCCTTGTGTAGGTTCTTTGCACATGAGTACATTAAGAAAATTGTCACAGCTAAGTCAGTCACATGAATTGGATTATTTAAGCATCAGTAAATTTACACTCCTAGACTGCTTTTCTTTTTTTTTAATGTTAGCAAGGCAGACACACAGCTGAATATGTAAATGTGAAATAATAAAATTAGCTGACATTTGTGAAGAAGGAAGTAAATTCCCAGTACTGTGTTCAATGTTTCACAAGCAGTTTCTTAATATTTTCAACACCCCATAGAAAGCACATGCTAGTATCAGTCACATTTTACGGGTGATGTAGAAACTGAAGTTTATAGGGTCTCATATCTATTCCGCAGTGAATCAGAGTTCAGTCTGGCTATTTTAGAACCCGACCTCGAGCACTAGCCACACAACCTCCAATGTGTGATCGCACAGACTCCCTTCAGAGTCTTGTTCCAACGGTCAATGGTTCAGCAACAGAACATCTATTTCCTGCCCTTGATCCCATGCTAAGAACAGGTTCCCGCATGATTGGTGTATGGTTTGCTCTTCTTAATCCATAGAGGTCATCTTTTTTTTTGCTATAACTATGACATCTATTAGATCAGAATCTTATTCTTAGAATATTGCCAGATGTAATCGGCCAGCTGAGGGCCATCAAAACCCCCTTTCAATAGAGGTGATTTCCTTTATGCAAAAGTTGAGAAGTATTGTGTCACTTTTTGTTAGCCTTTATTTCCAAAAGTCTGAAGTCTTTGCGTAAAAAGTAGATAGATAGATAGACATTAAGTATCAAACAAAGTCCTAGTAGCTCTGAAATTTTTAGTTTTCACTTACCTTAATCAGCTGCAGTATCTTGCTCAGGGCTGCATAGATGTTAAAAATTTGGATTTCTTTTCACAGTGCATTTTAGCGTTTAAAATATAAGCATTTTGTGGAGTGTGCATTTTTTGATGTAACCACAGTTACTAAAGATCTTTTCTACAATTGCAAGTAAATTTGAGACTTCCTCCCTGCCTAAACATAATGTCACTCTTGGCAGATGGCTACTGTTAGTAATAGTAGGCAAATACATTTTCTTTTTGGCATAAAAATAAGAATATTTTACAAAAATCTTACAGAAGACTCTGATACAAAGGTACAAAACATAGGTAAACTAGTGCTACAAAATCCTATGTTCTCCTGAGGAATTGGACATCAGAGTAAACCATCCATTTTCAACCTTCAGAGCCTTATCAGATACTGGATGTGAACGTGCTTTGTAAACTGAGACATTGCACAAGAAATTATGCATTAATAACATATTATGGAGTCTCTGGAGCTTATGGTGTCCAGTTCCCAGGACCCCCTTGCTTTCTTTTCAGCAAGTCTGGCAGCCCCTTTCCTGCTGGGCACTTGAGCGGGAGGGAGGGGCCAGGATGCGGAGGGGCCTCATGGCCTTGGGCCCTGCCTCTGGAGTACTCTTCACAACCTCCAGGTATCCAAAATCTCTCTTCTGTCTCCATCCCTACTTCTCGGCTCAGTTTTCTCTTTGGTCCTATTTCCTGAGACCCCACAGGCAGGACTTAAGGGCCATGAGGAGGAAATAGCTGCAGTGTGACTGGGCTCGGGGCCACCAGGGGGTGCTCTAGAGGGTGAATCAGGAGGCAGGGCCAACTTATTCATTTGGCACAAGGCCTAGAGCCCACCACACTTAGTAGCCTACAGAAGTGTTTTAAATCTCTTCTATCATATGGAAAAAAAATACATATATATATAATCTAGTTTATCACCAGTACAGTAATAAAACATAATTTATAAAAATTTTTGTGTGTATGAAGGAAAGGGCCAAAGAAGGCAAAAGTGCCTAAAGCCCACAAGACATAATACAACCCTGCAGGGAGATAGAATCGAATTCTGCTTGGGCAGAATTTCCATCCACACACTGTTCCCTGGGTTTCCTCAGCTAAATTAGTTCATTTATTCATGTTCAGTGTATATGGGGGGACTCCTTTCATTAGTCCAGAGACAGCTTCTCTTGGTTAAGAGCTATTCCATTTCCAGCAACAAGAAAGAGGTTGCAGCTTGGTGGATCTGTCTGTCTGTCTGTCTGTCTATCTCTAATCTACATACTTACCTACCTACCTATTTATTTATTTTTTATAGAGAGTCAACACAGTTATCCTGACTACCACCGCTTCTATATGCTTGATTTGTAAACATGTTATCTCAGAGAACCTAAATTCCCAGTTTGGGAATTGATATACCTCTTTGTGGGTGATGCTTGGTGGGTCAAGTATTCTGTTTAACCAATCTAATTCATTTTATTACAAAGTCTGGAAAATTGTCTGAGATTGAACTAACATAGTTTTGGTAAGTTCTGCCCTTGAAACTTTTGTAAGAATGTTCATCGACAACTTGTCCTGAGTCCTTTATCGATGGTTTTTGAACTGTGTAAAACTGTGTTCTGAAGATTCCCAACACACACACACACACACACACACACACACACACACAGTTTCCCTTCAGAGATCTCTCAGCGGCTGTGTTGGGGGAGTTGTAAGACGATATCACAAGTGGAATGAAACTCCCATCTCTTTCCCCGTCCTTTCTCTATTTATAGCGGCTCTAGTTTGTGTGGGTTACCACATAAGTTTTTTATTTGAACAATAGGTTCTGTGGGTAAATAAAACTTATAAATCATTCTGTATAAATGAAAGTTGTGATTCTTTTTCCCTGATATTTTTGACTACCGATATTCTTTAAATGAGACAAGTATATATGTGCGAAAACGATTTAAAAGAAATAATTTAAATCTTAAGGATCGGATTTTAAAATGTGACATTTTTATTCCACTTACCTTGTTCAAAAGCTGAATATTAACTCTGGCTCTTACTGGTTAGAAAATTCCTACAACCCTTGACAGGCTCTGAGCTCTCAACTGATTGGGGAATCAAATTCTATTTTGGCATCAAAATAAATGCTTCTATTAAGTTTTGGGATTGATTAGGATGGGGAAGGGTGTCGCAAGTCTAGCTCCTAAAAGATCTGTTTAATAAATGTGTTAGTTGACTCTACTGACTTCTGATATGGATCCTTTAACCGTGTAGACGTTCTATTGGGTAAGAAACTGAAACGAGCAAACCCACTTGTAAGCAGGGGGAGAGGGGACTTGAGTGTGAGCACCTGGAACAAGGTTTTTCCTGTTTAAAAAAACCTTCCTGGGGTTGATTTCCATAACTATATATTTCCTCTTCATAATCCTAGTCATTAATCACAAAGTAGTGTGTAATGAACACCTGCATGGATCATAGATTCCACAATCTAACCTGAAACTCAAATTTTGGGTTGCCTCATCCTCTAACAATTATAGTTCACCCCCAGGAGCTGTTCCTGACTTGTTTGGCATCTGTTTTTGGCAGAACTTGAATCAGGGCATAGGATTTCAACGTCTTCTTACTCCTCTCATCTCTTCTTGAATCCAGGGTCTCGCAACCTCTGCACTATAGGCGTTTTGAGCTGAATAATTATTGTGGGGGAGGGGTCTGTCTTTCACATTGTAGGATATTTAGCAGCATCCCTGACCTCTACCTACCAAATGCCAGTGACACTCCCTCCCCAGTCACAACCAAAAATGCTAGTGTGGTGGGTAGGAGTGTGAAGGGAGCACAACTGCCCCTTATTGGGAACCACTGCTCTCTAATCCATGAGAATCCTATCCCAAGACTGAGACTCCAACCAGGATTACCCGGCCACCACTAGACTTGGTTCTCAAAGAAACTTTACACCCATTTAATTTAACCAAGTCGATGTGCTCCACCCTGGCTGCACATTAAAATCACCCGAGATATTTACAAATGACCAACTGGGCATTGGCATTTTTCAAAGGCTCCCAATTTGTAAAAAAAGATAGACAACCTCTCAGTTAAGTGTACTTAGCAGTCTTAATACTTATAAAAACTCAAACAAAAGATTTTATTTCAAATCAGCAATATCCAGGTAGTTTTATAGCAGGAAAATAATTCCACATATCAGTCAATAGATTACAGAACACAGGTCACTAGAGATATTTCACATTCACTTTTTGCTGTTCTGTTATCATCACAAAGCAGTTGGGAAATTCTGGGCTTTCTAACAGTTTGACCGAAGGTGAATCACTGGATGTAGCAATTTCTCTGGTGCTTGTAACTCGTAGAGACTCTTTTGACTAAAGTGACACCAATTCGAGGAATATAATGCTTGAGATTGGCAGTGAGGAAAGAGCAAAACTTAGCTAGACCAAGGGTAACCTAGAAAAGGAAGCCTTCTGATAATGTTTTCAGGAGAAAAAAATGATCAAATCGCTACCTCTTCCCTTTATTAATGCTTCAGTAACCATGGTAATAAAACCAGACAGTGAAGGTCTTTGTATCTTAAGATCCAAGAGAATTATGTCCAGAAGGTGTACACATTATGACAGCTGCCAATCCCACTTCTTATGGCCAGCCAGGAAGGGCTGATCAAGAGTCTCAGCCAGATATTAATCTTCTGAAAGGTGTAGGATACATGTGTTCAACTTTCTACATGATCTTAGGCGACTCACTTAAATTCCCTGAGGTTTTGTTTCCTTATCTGAAAAATGAGCAGCATAGTATATACCTCAGACAGTCACTCTGAGGATTAAATTAGATATTATGTGAAAGTGTTTTGTGAATTGTAAAGCCCAATAGGTGTATTATCTTTCCAGGGACTTCCCATTCTAAAGGTTATACTAGACCAGGAGCCAATGGCTTTCAGTTTTGGCTTATAGGGCATGTATAGAATAATGAATGAGTGTAGTCACTAACTTGTCAAATATCTGGCCTCAAGTAGGCAATTAGGAAAATACATTAGAGCTAAAAATACAGAGCGATGTATTTTTCACAACTGAGGTTATGATTGTATTGTAAGTTATTATATACTAAAGACCAGGAAATTAACTGATGTCCTCTAAAAATGCGAAGACCAAAGGATTAATCTAATAAATGATTTCCACTTTTGAAAAAATTCCATTTGGTGTCCCAAATTTTATTTTGTTTCCTGAGGTTTCTGAATGCCACAATGTCCTCCTGAGCTTTCCAGCTGCATTTTGCTGCATCCGACACCCCTAGGTTTGGAGAATATCAATACTGGTACAATTATATTAACACAGTTAACCCATTAGTTCACTAATGGGTTAACTGTGTTAACATGGACATGTTAACTGAAACCACTGTTTTGTCTTTTAATTTAGTTTTGGTTGATATTCAGAACATAACCTTAGTGGGTTTGAAAATAAGGGTTTTGGTGATACTATTTCATATAGGCAATGCATTTGAAACCATCCAAATAAGTTCATGGTCAAGGATCCAAGTTAATAGTGCTTATCCAGTAATAACAATTCCCATCAAAGGATTAAATTAACAGGGCAAGAGAGAAGGCTGTTTCATTCAGGAGACAGGCCATGCTATTCTGGAAAATGGGAGAGAAGAGGTCAGTGTTTTCAAAACTTCACTCAGGTGCTTCTTCCAATTAAGTGTTCCACAAACACAGCTAGTCTTGTGAAAATGCAGATACCTGAATGCCATCTTTCCTGAAGAGAACGCCGGCTCAGCCAATTATAAACCCAGTAGCATGTAGTAGCATGCTACTACATTATCACACTAAGTTCACATTTCTCTGGTTTGTCCTCAGGTGGTTCTGCCTCGAGGTCTGGGTCTGGGTGGTGGATTTCAATGATAAGAACATAGACAAGGCCTCCGATGGCAGCGCCAACCAAAGGGCCCACTACAGGTATCCACCAGAAGTTTTTTCCAGTTCTGAAATCAAACAAGAAATTAGTGATACATCACTTGGCCTTCCTCCTGGTATTACTGCTAGTTATTCATTAACCAGCTAGTCTTTCTCATGCTTATGGCTCCCTTTTAACTAGGCAAGAGCTAAGTATAAGGGAATTCACTATAACTTGGCAATCAGCATCCTAGATTTTCCAATACACCCCATGTCACATGATCCATTCCATTGTCCTATTAGTACTTTTGAGAGAATATGTCCCGTTTATTTTCCTTTCAGAAAATATTGTCCCTGAACCCACGATCAAAATTGAGAGAATCTAGGGGAAGTTCAGGCTGATTATTCAGGAACTGCCTTTCCCTCATCCTGAAAAAATGAGTCCTGAGGATTGTGAATGGTAAAATGTGGAGAGATTCCTAACATCATTGGTCTGGGAGGGCAATCGAAAAATAAACGATCAGGAAATGTTTGCTAACAAATAAATGAATTAAAAAATCAAATGTAGAATATGAGTTACCTACTAAATATAATTTAACTCATTACTTATTTTTTGAGGTCACAGCTCAGAGTTACTCTCTGAAAAGGCTATTGTGCTGTGAATCTCAATCCCCTCCAGAAATCCTCAATGTCAAAGGTATAATTCTGAGAGAAAGCAACTACTTTTGTGAATTGTCACCATCTTTTTTGGAGACAAGAAATCCATTTAAATAAGTCAGTAGAAAGGGCCATTCATTCTCAAAAGCAAGCAAAATGTACAATATACTGTTTGAAGATATATACATTTGAGACAAACTTTTAAAGCAGGGTTATGGTGAACCTGAAAAAAATTCAAGGCACAGCGGAGGAAGCAGGGGGAAAAGGAGGGGCACACTGGTATGCATACACGAGGATTCCACAGTGTTCTGTTTAAGGGAAGGCCTCATGGCGTGCTTTTTACTGCTATGCTTAATAACTATACGCATGTTTTTCAGGGCCTTTTGTTTTGTATCAAATTTTGATAAGAAAAAAAATAAGAAAGGATAAAAAAAAGAAATAAGCACAAAACAAGAGGACCGTCCTAGGATTCATGGACCTGGTTCTAATCTCAGGATTGTCTAGAAGGTCTGTGGGCAAGTTTCCCCCTCTCTGAGCTTCGTTCTTCCTTCTGCATGGTGGTCTCTTTCACTTGGATCATCCCAGCACTCAAAGAGCCTAGATACAGGCTTGAGGGAAGAGCACTGAGATTGAACATAGCATCCACTAGATGTCACTCTGACTACATGGGAGAGAGGACCCCGCCTTCTGTTCTTGCAGCGCCCTTTCCCACACCCCCAAATCTAGATAGAAGTGTCTGTGAGAGGCACATGGGCTTTAAAGAGCTAAGAGCCTCCTCTTCAAGAAGCACATGAAGTAAGCATAAGCCACATTGTTTGGCCCACCATGTCCTTTCTTCCATCACCATTTTGTGGTGTTATCTTTCACTGCCATTTATCAGATTAGGGTCCAAGATATCTGCCAGGACACAGGTTCTCCTTTCCCTGGATGAACCCGTCCTCCTTCCATCAGAGCTGAATATCTTGTGCCAGGGTCACAAGTCATCAAAGAAGGAGCTCAGATGTGGTTCCCTGCCTGGCCCAGTCTTACGTGTACACAGGGTCATTTGCACGCTATGATTTGGGGGATGCCAGGAAAATGTATTAATTGCTTGAAGTACCATCATCAGGAATTCATTCCTTTGGGTAAACTTTTAAAAAATTAGCACTACCCTTGAGATCCATCATCTATTAAGTCAGTAACATCTTTTTTAATAATTAAAAAAATGTTCAATTATAGTTGGCATACCACATTATATTAGCTTCAGGTGTACAACATAGTGAATGGACATCTGTATAACTCACAGTGTGAGTACCTCGATATAACTAGTATGCCCCTGGTAACTTACATAGTAATTACAATATTATTGACTATCTTCCTTATGCTATACTTTTTATATTTCCATGACTATTTTGTAACTACCAATTTATACTTAATTCTTTCCCCCTTTTTCACCTGCCCTCTCAACCTCCCTCTCATCTGGTAACCCTCAAAATGTTCTCTGTATCTATGAGTTTGTATGTTTGTTTTTGTTGTTATTTTGTTCTTTAGATTCCACATGTATGTGGAATCATATGGCATTTATCTTTCTCTGACTTACACTCAGCACAATACCCTCTAGGTCTATCATAAAATATCTTTTTTCCATCCCTTTACTTTCAGTCTGTATGTGTCTTTTAAGCTGAAGTGAGTCTCTTGTAGTCAGCATATTTAAGGGTCTTATTTTCTTATACATTCAGCCACCCTATCTTTTAATTGGAGTACCTAATCTATTTACATTCAAAGTATTCTTTGATAGATATGTAGTTATTGCCATTTTATTTATTACTCATATTTTTCATCTTTTTTTATCCATTCAGCAATGCTATCCTTTGATTTGAGCATTTAATTCTTTTTCATTTGAAGTACTTGTTGATAGATATGTTATTCTTGCCTTTCTTTATTCATATTTTTGGTACATTTTTTTTTCTTCTTAAAGAAGTCCCTCCAACATTTCCTATAATACTGGCTTGCTTAGTGGTAATGAACTCCTTTAGCTCTTCCTTCTCTGAGAAGCTCCTGATTTATCCCTTTGATTCTAAATGATAGCTCTGCTGAGTAATCTTGGTTGTAGGTCCAGGGTTTCCATCACTTTGAATATTTTGTGCCAAGCCCTTCTGGCCTGTGAAGTTTCTGTTGAGAAATCAGGTGAGTCTTATGGGTGTTCCCTTGTAGGTAACTAATTGCTTTTCTCTTGCTGCTTTTAAGATTCTCTCTTTGTATGAAATCTTTGGCATTTTAATTATGATGTGTCTTGGTGTGGGCCTCTTTGAGTTCATTTTGTTTGGCACTCTCTGAACTTCCTGCGGTTGTATGTCTATTTCTTTCACCAGATTAGAGAAGTTTTCCATCATTATTTCTTCAAATAGGTTTTCAATTTCTTGCCCTCTCTCTTCTTCTGGTACCCCTATGATGTCAATGTCGTTATGCTTGATGTTGTCCCAGAGGCTCCTTAAACTATCTATTTTTTTGGATTCTTTTTTCTCGTTGCCATTCTGATTGGGTGTCCTCTATATTGGTGATTTGATCCTCCGCTTCATCCACTCTATTGATTCCCTCTGATGTACTCTTCATTTCAGATATCGTATCCTTCATTTCTGACTGGTTCCCTATTATGTTTTCCATATCCATTTTTATGTTTTCCATTTCTTTGTTAAAGTTCTCATTGAGTTCATCTATTCTTCCTCTAAGTTAATTGAGCATCCTTATAACCAGTGTTTTGAACTCTGCATTTGATAGATTGATTGTCTCCATTTTGATGAGTTCTTTTTCTGGAGCTTTGTTCTGTTCTTTCTTGTGGGACATACTTCTCTTTGTCTCCTCATTTTGGCTGCCTCCCTGTGTCTGTTTCTATGTATTAGGTAGGACTTCTAAGTCTCCTGGTCTTAGTAGAGTAGCTTTATGTAGTAGGTGTCCTGTGGGGCCCAGTGGCATAGTCCTAGGAGGCATCCAGCTGAAGGCCAAGTTCAGCCACAGCCTGTGTACCTCCAGGGCCACCTGGTAAAAGTCACCAAGCAATCCACAGATGGCTACCACCTATGCTGGGCTTGTAGGTGCCTCGAGAGGCCAAGCTAGAAACTGAGGCAGGCTGCCGCTAGTGCGGGGCTTGGGGTTGCTCAGCAAAAAGTACAGAGCATGCCAAAGCCATATGTTGCTGCTTTGGGTTTTGTGAGCCTTTGAGAGATTTTAGGAAAGTCCGCAGCAAAAGCCAAGACAGGACATTTATATGGAATGAACCAGTGAAAGTGGCTTGGGTTGGCCCATAAGTTGGGGGAGGCAGAGTCTTGGGGAATTACCTGGGTGGAGACCTGTGTTATCCAGGTTGATGGCGAGTCAGATATGGTGGTGCCTGCATCCGTCTGCAGGCTGGGAGTGGGGAGGGCTCAACGAAGTAACAACGCATTCTGCAAACACTTCTGTCCAGGAGAAAGCTGCCCTTCCAACCCTCGCGCTGAAGCTCAACAACTCAGTGCCTCCCTGGACGTCCCTGGCACTCCTCGAGCAGCTGCCCCAGCACTGGAGCTCAGAGTGAGTGAGTCCGTCAACAAGTAAGTCCGCGCATGGCCCTTTAAGAGGAATGTCTGTGACTCCCGCAGCCCTCTGTATCACTCAGCCGCAGTCTCCACGGGTTTCCATAGCCAGAGGTTGTGGGGACTTTCGGGACACTTTGGAGACCTGCTGTCCCTCAAAAGATTTCTTGAGAACTTTTTGGTTGAGTATTATCAGCCAGCCTACCTCTTCCCTAACTGGTTTCTGTCCCCTCTACTCTCTCCTTTTTAATCCATTTAATATAATGATATCAGATTAATTTTGCTAAATTGAAGTTCTAAACATGCCATACTTCTACCCTAAATCCTTTACTGCTTCCCATAACCTACAGAACAGGGAGCAGCACAAATCCAAAATTTTCATTCTGGGAGTCTAGGACCGACCTCTATGATCATCAATTGCCCTTTCCGGCCTTCTTCATGTGCCTTACAGCTAGACCGGGTTACTTATTGTTTTAGCATTCTGCCT
Source organism: Pteropus alecto (assembly GCF_000325575.1). Lineage (NCBI taxonomy): Eukaryota > Metazoa > Chordata > Mammalia > Chiroptera > Pteropodidae > Pteropus > Pteropus alecto. Next base: position 15,662,772 of record NW_006442109.1, read on the forward strand.
GATTGAAATATTCTTTCTGTCCTCCATTTAAGCATGTTCAGATACGACAAAATGCCCGTAGCTCCACCTCCCATAATTCCTAAAATTGGAGCTGCAAAACTTCTCTCAACTCCTGGAATTAGTCAGATCTCCTTCATGGCACTTGTTAGCTTAAACCTTGTGTAAGTGCCTGTGATAACCCCCTGTGAAACAGAACATAACACCATAAAAGGGAACAACTGGGCCTTACCATCATTAGTACGGGGCCTTGAATTAGAGATCAGGTATTCAGTCTCTTGGATGGATGAATAAAGGAGAAGACCCTGATGCTAACAAGGAATATGGAGCTCAGAGTTTGGTGTTAGGTGATTCAGCATTCTCCCACAGACGTGGTCTCCTACCATGTACTTAGCAAAGCAAAGAAAGAACAGGCAAGATCTCTACCTATTTTAGAACCACCATCACTCATAGACCTTTGAGTGTATCACCAAGAAGGCTCAAAGGGAGGCCAGATCACCTTGGGGCATCTTTGTTCTAGGGGTCTGTGTGCAGCTAACATAGGTGACTTGCTGATGTAAGCAGTGATCTCTTAGAGTGAAGCTCAAGAACGTGGGATTGAAGGAAACTCATGAACTAATTCTGGGCTCTAGGAATGAGAATATCTGTAGGATTTGTTTTGATTCTCCATTGGAAGAATACAAAGGATCTTTTCCTGCTGGGGACATTTTGTTCAACCCTCTCATGTTCTAGTGGTGATCATTCTGGAACAGAGCTCCTTAACTGTGGCACTCTTGATATTTTTGGCCATATAATTCTTTGTTGTGGGGGTCTGTGCTGGGTATTGTAGAATTCTTAACAGTATCTTCGTATCCTAGCCTCTTGGCCTCTACCAACTAGATGCCAGTGACAACTTCTTCCTCCACCCCCTCCAGTTGTAACAACCAAAAATGTCTCCAGATGTTGCCAAATGTCCTTGAGGGTAAAACTGCCTCTGATTGAAAATCACTGTTCTAGAAAATTCATTGTATTCTTAGTTCCCTTCCTTTGTGTCTGTCACACACACAACGCCCCACCATAGCACAAATCACCAGTGAAACATTCCACATTCATGACCAGGGTTTGCACTTGACCTCCACCCTCCCATCTGTATTCTCTTGGATCCCAACTCAGAACACAGCTCTCTTTGATAAAACACAGCATAAATCTTTTCTTTCCCCACCACCATCATTACTTACGTGAAGACCTCAAACCCCCATCCTGCTAACGCGGTGAAAAGTCTGGGACTCAGGTCTCGAGCTGGGTTCATGGCACAGCCACTGTTCAGTCCCAAAGAGGAGGAAATGACAATAATCAGGAGGCCGATGACAATGGGCTCTAGGCCTTTGGGAACTCCCAAGTTTCTGGAGTCAAAGATGGCAAAGACCAACATGAGGAGGAACATGGTGGCCACGACCTGAGGAAGGAGAAATCGTACAAGGGGTTTAGCTTATATTTGGCCCACTTGTCCACCTCAAAATTCACCCCCTCTCGTAATAACTAACATACATTGGGTGAGCACACCATGCCAGATGCTCTTCTCGCATCGATCCTAGACGTGGGTGCTAATATTACTCTCTTTTACAGATTAGTCAGTGGCAGTTAAGTGTGGACCCAGAGTTCAGCTCTAGAGACTATCTTTACGACATTATCCTGCTAAACAGAAACGTAGCTAAACAGAGAAACACAGACTTCAGGCTGGAAGAATGAATGAAGAAGCTCATTCAAATTTGCGCGACAAACTATGCGATACATCAATGGGCAAATGCTCAAAGGAAATAAACAGAAAATTCATAAGAGAAAAGTAAAGTTAAGAAACAAGCAAGTGGAAAAAAACTGATTTGTAATGGAAACTGCAAACAATACCAAATATTAGAGAAACGATACCAGTTTTCTCAGGCTTTTCTAGTAGAACTAAACATGTACCACATTTTGGAAAAGAAACGCAGCAGTAATTTAGAAATATGCATTTTTAAAAAACTCCACCAAAGTAATCTTTCAATTTGACCCCATTGGATATTTGAGAACAATATCATGTAAATAATATAAAATATGGAAAAATCATAAAGTAAATATGCTCGCTTAACCATTAAAGTCAACCCTTGCACAACATGGGTTTGAACTGCATGGGTCTATTCAAATGCAGATTGGATGCAGCTTGTTTAAATGTCAATAAGCCAGAGACACTTTGGCACTTTGAGATACCTTGAGGGTTTAGATGAACCTGTGCACATGGGCAGACACAGAGGATCTGTGATAGCCTAAAGCTCAACTACCACACTTCACAGTCCTTGAATTGAGATCACAATGTCTTTTCTTGTAGCCTACACACTTAGATCATGTGCACAAAAGAGACATAACAGCGAGGCAGACCCCATTTGCCCCTGCAGGGGTTGAAATGTCCTGTCATCCACTCTTTTCTGGACTTCAACTGATGTGAATAATTTAAAGAGGAAGCAGCAAACTCTTTTAACGGTATCGACTTTGACAAAGGCAAAAATTTGTTGAGAAAGCTTTTGGTGATGCCCAGTGATCTCTGACTTTGGAAACACAGCCTTTCCTTTCTGATAGGTCTATGCTGCTCCCATGCAGTCCCATTAAGAAATCATGTCTTTTCACCAAAGTCAGGCCTTCTGAATGTACACTTACTTGGTCTGCAAATGCGTTCTCCAGAGACAGGTATGGAGAGGGGTATGTTGCGAAAATCTGTGCTGTTGCATTCTCCCCCACGATGAGCAGTTTTCCACCAGCAAAGGACATGAGTCCATCTGTGGAAGACAGCTTTGGCACATTAGTGTTCTCTGGGCAGGAATGAGGAAGGCTTATGCCAGCTCTTGTGCTAACCAACTGCAGTCAAACACTCAGGTTCAGTTTGGCAGATCAATATTGTTTGCCTTTCTTCACTTTAAAGTACGGTAGTTTAAGAAATGCCCGGAAGTCACAGGATTGTAGGTCAAGGATAGAAAGCCCTGGCTGCCCTTCACGGTTCACTCTGAACTTGAGCCGACTCCTTAGCTTGTGGGTCCTGGAAACCAATCTTTTTTGTGAGAAATTGTTGGAATTTTTGAGGTTGACCAAAAGCCAAAGTGGAACTTGAGAACTACTCTAAGCAGAATTCACAATTCCCAGAGTGTTCTCAGTAACCGCTGATACCAGTCCACGATTTGGGGCATTGTGGAACAGTGAGTTTGCCCTCAAGACAGCAGTCACCACACAGCCAGCACTGACCCCAGGTCTCTCCTACTACAGGTTCTCTCATTTTTTCAGGAGGAAATTGAGACCAGTAAGGTCAAGTGACTTATTTAAGTCACATACGTACTTAATTAGTTCAAAGAACTAGAATCTGGGTCTTCAATCATCAGTATTGTGTCTGTCCTTCTGTTCTTTTGCAGAACAGAAGCCCTGGCTGTTGGGGATTGGGGAGCGGTTCCTCACTGAGCCCATTTCTCGGCTGTGCCCCTTCCTCAAAGACTTCACTCCAGATTTCTTCTTTAAATACTTCTCATACCCTTCGCCACCAGTCAACACCTCCTCTCCCAGCCAAATCAGAGAAACCCATAAAGAAGCCACCAGCCTATTACTTATTTTGTGCACATTCACATTGTAGCACCGGTTGGGCTTAAATATAGGCTTCCTTTAAATTCTTTCCCCTTTTAAGTTGTGACCATTTTCATTAAGAGGCTTCATGAATTTGCCCTAATGATAGTTTTGGCCCCACTATATAGAACCGGAAACTCTTACAATCTCTTGACAATTGTCACAGCTTCCTGTTCTTGCCTTATCTCATCTCTTCCTACCAAGTAATTCTGACTTTCAAATTATGTCCAGCTTTCCCTAACCTCTGGACCCAGGGGTCTTACTCACCATAGTAAATGCCGAAGAGGGTTGCTGCCCCTACAAAGGCACCTAAGAACTGGGCTCCCACATAAAAAGGTAATTTGAACCATTTCATTCGTCCAAAAAGACACATTGCAAAAGACACAGCTGGATTGATGTGGCCACCTGCAATGAAGATAAGATTAGGAATGTCACAGGGCAGGTCAGGAAGAATTATTATGAAAAAAAAAAAACCCTTATCTAGAGACCTTGGGCAGAACTCAGTCTTCCTTCCTTCCTTCCTTCCTTCCTTCCTTCCTTCCTTCCTTCCTTCCTTCCTTCCTTCCGCAGGTAGAAGAGTTGGACAACAGTCATATATCACACACATACTGGACTAAGTCCCCAGTCTTTTTGGTACTTTGAGGTTATGAATATTCTTTAATGCACCCTTATGTAAAGCATCTATTTAGGAGAACTGTCTTTCTTTGTGGTCAGGAATCCCTTCATCTTAAAACTAACTCTCTCTCTCTCTCTCCCTCCCTCTCTCTCTCTCTCTCTCTCTATCATCTACTGGGTTCTAACTATGAAGCAATAATCTCAAAGCAATTGATGTAAACTGTTAACTTGAACATATTTTTAAAAAGTCAATACCCTTATAAGGTTTAAGTCTATATCTAGCAATTCCTCAGTCCACATCCAGAGGATATAACAGCGATCTTCGCACTGAAAAGAGACATCTCTTTAAGGAAAAATGACCCTTGGTTGGTGGGCCTCTTATTGAAGTAAGGGGCTCAGTTTATTTTGAGGTGATCACAGTGTCTGAGGGGATTCTCCATAGTTCCTCTGCAAGAATAATATATTTCTCTTACACCCAGAAATGTAGCAACATTTCTGTCACCCCAACCTACATTATGGCTAGAGAAATCGGCTTTCTTGATTCTCATCTAGACAGAAGATCAGGTGGAGAGTTTGCTCTGTACTAAGTCACTAATATCATCAGCTGGCTTTGCTAGTAACAACACTTATTGAAAACTTGCTGGATGCTATCATAGGAGTATTACACACACTTGATCTTCATAAGATCTCAGTGAGATGAATACTACTTCAGTTAACTGGTGAGGAAACTGAGGCACGGAACTAAAGTAAGTTTGTTAAGGCCATATGGTTAAAGTGGTGGAACTAGAATTCAAATCTGGGTTTATCTGAACTCTAGATCCTATGTTCTAAACCACTTACAGAGTTTTTACCAAGTTTATAAAGCTTCTCTGCTGTACTGGGCAGGAAAAAAAAAATTTTCAAAAATCATCTTTGAGTATTTGGCTCACTTCTTAGGGACAAATGATGTTCCTTTGAAGACTATAGGTGAGATTTTATGTAGAGGGAAGATTAGAGTTACTGTCAATATGACCGCATTGAAATGTGGATTTCTGGATTGTAGAAATAGCCGTAAACCAATGAGTGATGATGATGATGGTGATGACACTTTACATCTGACCCTCCACAGAACTTATAGGTGAGTTTGTATTTGGAAGCTCCCTGCTCTGAAGAAAACTATGCTTTTCCCGAGTCTCTAAGCCAAAGTGGATTTGCAGCAGGGAGGAGTTCTGGCTGCTGGCAAAACCACAAAGGTCCTTTCTACACCTGCCTCTGCCACTTAGGGGCTAATAAGAGCAAGAAAATGCAAATATTAAAAGCACAGTTTTCCTGAAGAATTATATCAACTGCCTTGCTTTACTTTTAAATCCAATAGAGTCATAATTCTGGAGACTAGCAGCACAGCCTACTAGAAAAACTAGAAACAGGGCTTAGGAGAAGGGAACACACAGGGCAGTGGGAAGTTCCTGAAGCCGGCCCTGTTCTCCTTCTCCCACAGGCTGGTTAGGTAGCTGCCAGGTAGCCAGGCGGGAAGGACCCATTGTGAAAGGACAAGGGGACATAAGAAATCACCTCCAGTCAAAAAAAGTACCTTCCCTCAGATGAGTCCATGAATGGGAGTTATTTAGCAAGCTCCTCTTCCAAAATAAAACTTCCCATAGGTAGGTTTATGCTTTTTCACTTCTCATAACCACCCAGAGGCAGGTACTATTAGTCACCCTGGACTTCGTATGGTACAAGGCACTTAGTAGGTGTTTAAGATATGAAAGTTGAAGAACTAAATAGTCAGAGGCCTTTATCTAGATAGCTCGGACTACAATGATCTATAGAGAGGGAAAGTTGTTTGGTGGTCAGAGAGGATGTGTCTGGGAGGGAGTTTTGCTAAGCAATGAGGCAAATTTCTCCTTGCAGAGATGAGTGGCCACTCTGGCTTACCCGAAGGACAAGGCAGAGCAGTGTAGTAGAAAGAACATAAGTGCTAGAGCCAGAGAGTGCTGCACTAAAGTCTGGTCCTGCCACTTTGTTGTGATGATCAGATTATTCACACAAAGAGCCCCGAGGGGCAGCTGGAGCTCATGAGGTCTGAGATGAAAAAACTTAGGTGAACAGGCTGAACTCTTTCACGGTTCTGCTCTAGACAAGTCCCCTCCTCCCCGCCACCCACAGACAATTCTAATCTTAATGCCTTGTCATTAAGCAAATCGATTTTGCTTTTTCACTGAATTTATATTACTTATAGAATGCTACATCAGAAACAACCACCATAGCCTAAGTACAAGCAGGCAGTGTAATGCTCGGTGGGAGACACTGCATAATGAGGGCGTTATGGGTTCTGACTGGCCCGACTGGGTTGCCAGAACTGGCATGTTCACAAGGGAAGCAGTAAGGTAATGTTTTATGTTTCAAAACTGGAATGTCGCTCACCTTACCAGTCTGTGACCACACAATAGGATCTCATTTATGTGTGTGCCCAATATACATTGGTTATTTTTGGAATCTTCAAAGAGGGCCTCACAGGTGCCCACAAACCATTATGTTAGCTGTAGCCACCATGAGACAGTCACCTCCCTCACACAATCTTCCTCTCCTGTTCCTGCGGCTGTTGAAGCCAATACTGAGTCTGCATGGATGTCATTGATGGGACAATGTGTTGTCTGTGCACATTTCCAGAGCCACCAGCCCAGAAGCCTGAACAGTGCTGGGTTCCAAAAAGAGAGAGGGAAATAAGTTCCCTTTCCAACTCAGTACTACCTTTTATGAGCCAGGCTCAGAGGCTGTTCTGCTTGAATTTTGGGATATCTCTCATAAAAAATTTGGCCAGCTCCTAACCCTTACCTAGAAATGATTCTAGTGAAAAGAGTCCCATCAGTTCTGGCCTTCACCCCTCTAAGTGCAGGGGCTTAACCCTAGTTCAGGGGCCAGATGGGAAGATTCCATACTAATTTCACTTCCTTTTCCCCTTCCTGCCGGTTCCTACCCTTTTTCCTCCTATGGTCACTACTAGAATTCTCAAGTATATCAGTGGATGCAAAAAGATGTGGACAGCGGTGGTGGTAAAGGGTGTTAGTTACACGGGTCGCATCTGAGACCAATTAATCCTAAAGTAAACATTTGATGATATTCGATTCAGGGTGTTATATAAGCAAAACACTCCAAAACCACATCCCACATTTCCACCTAAACAAAGCAAACAAAACAAAACAAAACAAAACAAACTAGCTGAGAACGTGCCCACATTTATATAGCAGTTTGTAGAAACTCCACTTGTGTGAATGTATGGGGTGGCGGTGGAATATCCTGTATGCTTCTAATTCATCTGTGTCTGGTGTTGAGGCCTGCACTGTAATTAAGCCTTGGCAAATTCAGGGTGATTCCCTGCTCATTCTTGTGCCTTAGGTAAGCAGCACAGTACTGGGATCACAGCAAAGGCTTGGCAGGAGTTTGAAAAGAAACACTGCTCATCTCAAACAAATTACATATACAGGAATGTTAACCTGGATTGCCCCAGGATCTGAGTCTGACTGTGCTATTAAAAAGGTGCCAGACAGCAAACGACTGTTCTAGGTTCCCAGCCCAAGGAACCTCCCAGAGAGTCTAAGCAGTCATTCTTCTGTGCTCCAATGACAGCACTTGTCATCAGACCAGCTGGCTTAACTGCAAGCCCTGCCTGTAATGCCTTTCCTGTAATAGGCCATTGGAAATGTTGTATAATAATAGGGACACGAGATTCGCTGTCATGTAGACCTGGGTCAAATCTTTAGTCTGCCTCTTTACCAGCTATGGGACTTGCAGAAATTAACTTAATCCCTCAGAGCTGGAGTTGTCTCTGTAGAATGGAGACACTAGCACTCATCACGGTCCTGCTAGAGAGAGAGGAGCTAAAGTACGTACAGCAGCCAGCACAGTGCCCAGCATACAGAGGTTCCCAATCCTCCCTTATCACCAGCAATCTTAGTGCTCTGAACACCCAGACCAGGCTGCTGAAAGATTCCAGGAGCCTTTGGGAACTGGATCGTTTTCACAGTCCCTTCCTAAGTTCCCAGGCTACATTAAACAGCATTTCATTTTGCTTCTTGAACCTTGGAAATTGCTTCTAATCAGCCCACCACTCAGGGCAGAATTAAACCAAGACCTTCTGGATCATGCTTGCACTTCTGTGAAAGCACCAGACATTTCGTTAAGTGACTTAGACTCTTTCTGACCGCTATGGATCAAGGTCCAGGACTTGCCTCTCTGTTGGAGTGGCAGTCTTCACTGGGCTACTCACAGGGTACCTGGCAAATGGTTACAAGCAAGTAAAAAATTGTATCGACAGATGAAGAATATGACTCAGTGGCCAGATTTAAGAATCAGTCAGTTCTGAGTTCTAAGTCCTATCTCTGTCTCTTGCTAAATGTTGCCTTGGCACAAGTCACTTGCCATTTGCTAGCTATTTTAATGTTATCATCTCTAAAAATAGAATCAAATACATATTCTTGCAGGATCTAAACAAATGAAGGTGTATAAAGCACCCAGGACTGTGCTAGCACATTGAAATGCTTAATAGTAGCTGTTATATTTTTATTACTTACCAGAGACACCTCCAGTCGCATAGATAGCCATTACGACTGACATTGCAAATCCAACATTCATAGTGACGATTCCTCCAAAATGCCCTCGACTGAGGACAGCTTGGGCAACAGAGCCACATCCAAGGACCTGGAATGAGAAGAAATTCAACAAGTAAGTGAACATGGCCACTGTCAATGATGGAAATCACAGTAACAAGAAGCACCTATCAAGCAAACTCATGGACTGGGCTGCCACAGGCTTCATACAAATCAAATTATAATGCTCCAGCTATGCACAGGTCGCCAGGAGCAAGAGCCAAATCAACAGCACATAACACATAACCTGTGCAGATAGCAAAATGGGGGTCCTGGGCGATATCTGGTTGACAGACATTGGGATTGCACAATATTGAAATTTTGCCTACATTTATAAATCAGGTAATTTCACACAATGATCCAGATTTCTGACTTATGTTTTAAATTAAACTTTTAATTTTGAGATAATTGTAGATTCACATCAGATTGTAAGAAATAAAACAGAAAGATCCCATGTACCTTTTACCCATAGATTCCTTTTAATCTATTAGATCTGTCAACCCACAAGGAGGAATTTCCTGGAACAGAGTAGCAGTTGGCTGCTCCCTTTAAACAGAGCTTGTGCTCTCTCAATTGGCTCACTTCATTTGCTTCACTTTGCTCACTTAGGTCTCCGTCCTGGCCCCTGTAGGCATTTGAGTTTTCGATCCCTGCTCTAGAGGCTCCCCGTATAAGCCATATCAGGCTCACAAACAATCATATATGCACATCCAACAAGTAGAAAGGTCATTTGTACCAGATACAAGGCCATTAGCAAGAAAACAAAGGAAATTTGTGGGAGGATTGAACTGCAATCAAGAAGTTCTCCCTCGTCTCCATATCTTTTCTCCCTGACGAGGCTGTAGTTTCCTAGAGAGCAGAGGATGCCAAACTTACAGCTTTGTGCATTCCCTGTGGCACCAAGCACAATGCTGTAAGTACTTGGCAAACAGGTATAAAATGAAGATGAAGTACAACAGTGAGTCTTTGACAGTCTTCAGCTGGTAGAAGATATTTTGGAGAATGAAATCAGTATTCAGAAGGGTTTTGAATATATTATGATACATCCACTCAGAGGAATACTGTTCAGTCATAAAATAGAATGAGGGAGATCTGTGTGGACCAATGTGAAAAGATCCTCAAAGTATATTATTTAATTTGAAAACACGATTCAGAGCAGTGTTAAAGCACATTGCCAATTGTATTAAGAATTGCACATGGGCTATCTCCACGAATATCCAAACAGCAGGAAATTGGGTTGGATCCTGTGGGAGGAAAGTAAATGACTGGGTAGGTGTTGGAAGAAAGCGTTTCATTGTATATCCTTTTTCTTTTTACCATGTGTCTTAGTATATTTGGGCTGCTATAACAAAATACCATAGACTGAGTAGCTTATAAACAACAGAAATTTATTTCTCACAGTTTTGAAGGCTGGAAATCCAGGTCAGAGTGCCAGCATGATGGGGTGAGGATCTTCTTCCAGGCTGCAGAGTTCTCACTGTGTTCTCACATAGTCAGAGGCAAGTTAGCTCTCTGAGATATCTTTTATAAGGGCACTAACCTTCATGACCTAAGTGCCTCCCAAAGGCCCCACCTTCTAATACCTTGGGCATTAGGTTTTCAACAAATGAAGTTGGGATGGGGAGAGAGAACACATCTAGTCCACAGCACCATGTATTTCCTAATGTTTAAAAAATGTGTCCTATAGCAACCAATTAACAACTAATTAAAACCTTTTAATCATGGTCCATTAAAAAAACATTTGGTAAGAAACTGAGGCATATAAACAATAGAATATTATTCAGCCATAAAAAAGAATGAAACATTGCCTTTTACAATGACCTGGATGAACCTCGAGGGCATTATCCTAAGTGAGACAAATTAGAAAAAGAAAAATACTGTATGATCTCACTTATATATCGAATCTAAAGAAAAAAACAAGGTCATAGATACAGAGAACAGATTGGTGGTTGCCAGAGGTAAGGCATGGGCAAAATAGGTGAAGGTAGTCAAGAGGTACAAATTTCTAGTTACAAAGTAAGTAAGCCCCGAGGATGTAATGTATGGCATGGCGGCTATAGTTAATAACACTGTATTGCATATTTGAAAGTTGTCAAGAGAGTAGATCTTAAAAGTTCTCATCGCAAGAAAAAAAAAATTCTGTAACTATGTACAGTGATGGATGTTAACTAGACTTACTATGATTTCACAGTATATACAAATATCAAATGGTGTCGTACGACTGAAACTAATGTAATGTTGTATGTCAATTTTGATGAAAAAAACAATTTAGTGAGGGAGGATTATTGGGAAATATGCTACAGTGACATACAAATTTGGTAGGAAAACAACACAGCAAATGACCATCAGATATTCTCGCATTGTGGTTTAAAGAGCTGTTGTAGTCCTGGAGGAATAAGTTTTGAACTATAGGATCATTGGATCATTGTTCTTATATGTTGAATTGGCCAAGGTTTTTCTGGAATATAGTCAAGTTTGGGTTTTATAACTAAAGAAGAGCAACCAACTTGAAGGAGGGCTCAGCATCAAGTAATAAATATTATTTAAGAAACAGATGAAGAAAAGTTTCAGAAACAAATATATGTAAAGAAAAAGAGATTGAGAATGTGAAGGCTTCTTATCAGAAAGATAATAAAAAGAGATCGTTGTCTCATTACAAAAGACTGAGAAGGGAAGTCCAAAACTGATATATACAATTTCCCGATAGTGATCAATTAATTCTAAAGAGGTTGCCCAGGGCTCATTTGCGAGGTCTTCACAGAAATACAATTTATAAAAAAAGGATATGTAATACATGTCAAACATTTTGGTTTACATCTTTTCTTTCCTGTAACTTCTGTCCACTAGTTCCTGGCTGACTCTTAGGACCATGAAGAAGAAGCTTCTCTCACATACCAAGCATTCTAATAAGTGGAGGGGGTATAGGGTTCTCTGAATTCTTTTCTCCTGGATGTGTTGAGGTGATTAAATAACCAGATTCCAAGTGTTAATTCCAGGTATGATTCTTCATATCTACGTAAATGAACATGTTATTTCTCAGTCTCAGCTTATTCATCTGTTAAAGAAGACTAATAATATCTGCTAAGCTTGTTTCATAGGATTGTTCAGTAAAGGTTCAAATGGATAACATTACAAAAAGGGCTTTTTAAAACACAAAGGGCAATAATAAGTGCAGAATATTATTGCTTTTAATATAAACTTAAAAAGAAAACCTCAATTCAGTTAGACCTCAATTCAATAAGCTAAGACAAAAGGACTCATGAACTTAACCACCAACTAATGCCTGACAACAGAAGCAGGGGAGAAAACATAGATATTAGAAATAGTTGTTGTTTCATTCCTAGACATAGGATCAAAATTTGCAGGGAGAGGGGAAGTGGGAAGCTGACAAGACTTTTAAATTGTTTTGCCAATTGTGATTACTCTCCAAAGATGAGTCATTTTATAGTTGGCGAGGTTTTATGCTTTTGGTAGGAAAGCAACATTAGAAAAGAGGAGAGAGTAAATACTGTGGTTATTATCAGGTTCCACCGCTAACAGGAGGGGCGGGTGGGGTGGGGGGGGGATTTTTCAGCTAACAGGAGGGGCGGCGGGGGAGAGGGGGCGGGATTTTTCAATGGAAAAGGAAGAAAGACATTTGAAAGGCAGATTTCTACGAAGGACTGATTGGTGAGCAAGATACCTCCAGTTGTTCCCAATCACTCAGGCCAAACATTCTGGAATCCATTGGTGTCCCTTCCTCTTCTCTCCCTTGGCTACCTATAGCCAATCATTCCCAAATCTTCTGAGCCTTCTTCTGCAGCCTCCAACCAGCTCCCTCACTTCTAGTGTCTCCCTACTCAGTGCCAGATGAGGAATGACTCATATACCCCCCTTGCCGCCCCCACCGCCACAGTTGCTCAGCAAGTGCCAGCACAAACCCCTCAGCCCCATCGGTACTTAGGGCTCTCCAGTGCCTTGCCTCATGATCACCAGCCACTTTCTGCCTAGTGTTCTTCAGCATAAATCTGTATCAGCCAGGCTGGCATCCTAGTCGCTCTGAGTGCTTTGAGCTTATAACACTCATTCCCACTTCTGCACACCTGCTCATTGTATACCTTCCAGCAGGATCTCCTTTCCCTGCACCTTCCCCAACCAAACACAATCTATTCATAACACTAAGCTAAAGTCCTACCTTTTTGTGGAATTTTCTCTGATAACTTAAGGCCTCAAGGGCTCTTATGCTTCTTCTATCATGTCTTTATAATGTCATTTTATTACAGTCCACCTTGCCTTGTGGCACCCATCAAGACTATAATGCCCACCAGGGCAGCTCAGGTTTCTTTATATTCCATGCTCAAACAACATTTGATGAAAGATATTAAAATATCTAAACACAAGCAGGAAAAACCCATGTGTAAATGCCTTTTCAAGAGAAAAAGTTGGTCTGGGGGTAGAATATGAAAATCGAGAGGTATATTTTCTAAGAACTATCAGTTGAGACTGCTGGGAAGTTCCCAACTTAGCCATGACCCTTATGACAAATTAATTACTGGACATAATGTAAAATCTAATGTGATAAAGTGATTATTGCAAACCAGAATGCTGGGGATAGTGAGAGAAGAATAAGCCCACAGATTTTATTTCATTTGACCTTTCTCAGATCTCTTGCACATCTATTACCTCCTTTAAAGTGTAGACCAAGATGTTCCTAGCACAGTACACAGTATATAACGGACAATAAATATTGGTTCAGTGAGTATGTAAAAACTGAACCCTTCAGAAAAGAAGTAGTTAATGAAGGTTAGGAATTCCTTAAAAAAATATTTGCAGGTGTATGCACCTGGGGCCAAGGATCACCGGGGAACCTCACAATTATTGCAAGAGATGTGATTCTTTGTGCATATCAAACATTACCCAAAGAAGGAAAAAAATAACATGCCTTGTGTCTACCTTTTATGGTTCAGTATTTTCAGAATTAAGAAAATAATTCCTATCCTATAGAGGTGATTTTTGTTTGTTTGTTTGTCCGTTTAGGAGCCACCTTGTAGGTCCTGATCATCATGCCAAGACAAGTATGGTTATTCTGGTGACAACAAATGTCACTCTGGTTCAAAAAAATACCCCCAAACTTGTGCTTTTTCACCAAGGCTTCTCATGACCTAGAGAAAAATTCTTTTCAGCCCCATTTCCCTTCTTTTCTCAGAGATCAATGTGACACATTGGTGATTTCAAGTGCAGCTTTTTCAGTTTATGGAAAACCTATATATTAATTTCTATCTGCTTTATTTCCAGCTCCCCTTGCACAGACAACTTCTGCTAGATGACCAAGCGCTCTCCGGGGAAAACCAGAACTAAGGCAAAGTTAAACCCTTTCCACTCTTGTTCTTCCTTGTCGTCTCCTTTCCTCATACTGTCTCCCCACTTTGTAGTCATCAGCAGAAGGCACACTCATTTCCCCAGTGCTGACTAGTCCTAGTGCCTGCCTAGTACTGCGATGAATGGGCTGTGATAATGGTGGGATGGGCCTTTTCTACACAGATGAACCACACCCATGAGCCACAAAGATTTCTTGTTGCACCGGCCAGTATTTGGGGGAACTTATTAGAATTCATAGCTATTCTCAACACCAAGACCCAAGAAGACAAGAAATTCCCCTAGCTCTGCCTGCCCCTTTAGTAATTTCTGAACCAGAGTTCATTCTAAAATGCCCAATACCTCCAAAGTTCACCCAGCTAGAATTTTTTTATGATTGTTCTTTTAAAAACTTTTCTAGGATGTTCATGTCCTCCCTTTAATTCAGAACTGTCAGTTTAGTGCACGTTTGCAGCAACAATGCAGCCCAAGAATGTAAGCCACATATGACTCTTCACCTTGTACATTGCTGCAGGTCTTCCTGGAAATAGGTAAGGAATATATTTTAAGTATATTCCTTACCTATTTTATTAAATATATTTTAAGTAATATATTATAAAAATATACTTCAGTAGATAATTTGTTATTAAATGATGCAAATGCATAAGACAGAAATCAGCATTAAAAAAGAACCACTTGTATTTTAAAAATTGCTTTGTGTATGTGTGTCAGATATGTATATACACACAAACATACACACATATGTTTGTTATAAACACTCTCATTCTGTCCCTATGATAACGTGAGGGGGAATAAAAGTCTGCTTTTTTCATCTAAAGAAACCTGGGGACGAAGAAATTAAGTCATTTGCCTGAGAATATACAACTAGCGAAATGATCTTGTTGAACGCAAAATTAACATTAGTGTCCAAAGTATGTGTCCCTTCACTTACACTAAAATGCCCTTAACTGTACCTGAGCCAAATAAGTAGTTTGTCCAGATCTGTGCTTTAGGAGTCTGTCTTTCAAAAAATCAAATCATGGTAAACTAAGGTCCCCACCCAAAGCTACAAGTACCTCTGATGGGATCTGGCACACACTCAGCCATTCCTTCCTTTCCTCCATATATATGTACATTTGAAAATTCTAAGTGCCCAGCATGGTGCCTGCTGGCTAGCAAGGATGCAAAAAAAATCAGAAGTGGATACTCTGAGAGCTCACAGACCAGCAGAAGAGGTAAGATAGCTGAGAACTGTAAAAATCCTAAGTAAAAGTGTAGATGAAATGTGGTACTGTTATTTAATGTAATAAACTTGTTAATGAATGGCTTAAGCATTTATCCCTAGGGAAAGTGTGCACGGAGATGCAGTTTTATAATTCAGCCTTACTGACTAAATGATGATTATTTTGACATTTAGGTTTCCCCAAATTCTTGACTCATTTGATTGATTAACACTCCAAATTACTGAATCTCCTGACATAATACTATTAAATCTGAGAAATATTAATATATACACATGAATGTACCACAGATTATCCTCATGAGAAACTTGATTAAGATTATATGAGATCAAGATTTCTCTTCTGATATTGCCTGAAATAAAAATGGTTTTCACACTATTGCCTCAACCAATTTTGCCAGGTGGTAGAATGGGAGGACCACGATTTCGTATCAGGAATTTGACCTCCAAAAGCCAGGCTGCTTATAAACAAATGATATTGAACAGAAAGAAGGCTTACGCCCTTGCGATCTCTCAACTTGCCCTTTTCTGGTGGAATATTTTCTTTTTGTAGAATGTGGTTAAGGACACCATTAGAGCAGAGTCACAAACTTGTGATCCATGGCTGAAGACGGCTTGTGAGTAGAATTGATCCACAGATGTGTTTTGTTTGGTTCACATGGTGATTTTTAAAGAAATTATTAGCGGTATTTAAAAATAGAAAAATTCCATATAGAACTCTTGATTTCTGACCATTCTTGAAAAACTGGAAAACATGATAAAG
>NW_006442109.1:15678975-15807897 GCF_000325575.1 Pteropus alecto
GATAAAGACTTACCCCTTTCCTGCTCAGCTACAGCTGAGAGGATCTGAGTGGCAGAAGCCCACTGAGACAGGGCATGTACTGTCTACTTCCTTCTTAACCCTACCATGTCCATTTTGCTCATATTGTTACAGAAAGTGGGAGCTGCTAGGGTACAGTACAAAGAGTTACATTTGTTGAGCAAAAGCCAAGTAGGACAAGGTGCAAAAGAGCTTTGCAGTGAGCTCTTGCATGTAGCAAGCACATTTACAGAAGCAGAACAAAAAAGCTGATTAGCTTTTAATGAAAATCCTGAAATTTCCTCTTCAATATAAGCTAAGCACTTTCCATACATTAACCGGTTAGTCCTCACAATGACCCTGAGTAATGTCTTCTTATTATCTCTGTTTTACAAATAAGGAAATGAAGCCTAAAAAGATTAAGAAGTCAAGAGAATTTCTAATGTTCACACAGGTAGTAAGTGAAAAGGCCCAGGTGTGCCTGTATATAATTTTGACCTCTGGATGAGGGAATGATCAAACATTTATAGCATGTATGCAGTGAGCCAGGCACTCTCATATACATTACTTCCATTATTCCTCCCAAAACTTAATTCTCATTTAAAAAGTGGAAGACTGGATGACTTGACAAAATTCATCTAGCTGATAAGTGGTAGAATCCAATTCTGGGGCCAGGTTCTGTGAATCCCAGCCCTGTGTTTCTCCTGTGGCAACTGCTGCTTCTCAGTGAGTCTACTTGCTCCCTTTATGAGGACAGAATGCATATATGATGCATGGCTTTCCAGTCAGTTTTCCAATTAAAAAATAAAACTTTCTTAGTTATAACAAAAATAGTCACAAAGAACCAAGACTGAACCCTGGATATTCTGTTTAAAAACAAAGTATTTGGTGGCATGTAGCCTGCGAGAATATCGGGATGAGATCAATCATCTCTCAAGGACCAGCTGTACTTGGAAAGAGATGACATTAGGGCAGGCTCATAAAAAGAGAGGAATCAGATTTGAGAAGCAGGTGAATGGGCAAACGGCCAATCTCAGTGCTCTCTGAGTAGAAAAGAATACCAAGGAGCAACTTGGAACTCCAGAAATGAAAGGTGATTAAACTTCATTATTTCTATTAGGTTGAAAAGAACAATGCTCTCCTTTTCTGATCTACAGTAGGCATTCACATCTCTCAACTCAACCCAAATAATGCTATTGGACAAGAACTTGATCATGATCCCAGAACCAGAATAAGGACCCAATTAAGTACTTACTTATTAAGGTGTGCATGTCCTTATTAGGATGACCATGGGTCTGAGTGTGCTGTGTGTGGATGGGGTGTTGACAGTTCTTTTTTATTTAGGGTAGCCCAACAATGTCAAGTACATCGCGGGTCACTCTCAATCTGGAAGACTCCTAAAGATGGAGGAGTTCCAGGGGTTGGTTTGTTTTAGGTTCATCCTAGGCCCTGCAATTCCCAAAGTATATTCCACAGATCATCAGTTCCATAAGATGCTCCTCAAAAAAAAGGAATCTGTGATCAAGTATGTGTGGGGGCAGCTATATATTCTATTCCCCTGTTAGATATTTACAGTGAACATTAAAGGCTCTGATAATTCCTGCAGTTGAGAAAAACTACTAAACTTGGTTAAGCATGTTTGGGAAGCAGAGCATATTTTCATTCACTTAATTCTTATCTGAATTTCATGAAACTAGTGTTCTTCAGAACACATTTTGAGCAACTCCTTGAAACGATTGAAGGAACAAACTCTGCTGAGTGAGCTTTTTTGTGGGGAATAGGGGAGTGAAGAAAATGTACATGCACATGTAAAATTTTTTCAATTACAAAGGGTATACAATAAAATATAAAAAATCCATCTATTACCCACCCCAGATTTCATATTTTATTCTCCACAGGTAACTAACATGAATACTTTCTGGTATATTCTGTCAAAAATGTGTGTTTGATAAAGAGATTTTTAAAAATGTGCGTGCATGTGTATGTGTACAAATGGGAGAATTTTATAAATACCATTTTCTGCCTGCTATTTCAATTTGATAGTTTAGAGTCTTTATATATAAGCATATAAAGATTGGCTTCATTATATTTAATAGCTATATATGAGTTCATTGCAACTTCTTTAACTACTCCCCTATAGACAGAGACATAGATTTTGAGAACATTTTCTCCTAAGAAAGTGTAAACTTTCAGACAGAGTCTAAGGCATGTGGGCTTATTCTAGTTCGAGAGGAATTAAGCCCTTGGGTCCTTTTGGTCTTGATTGGCCTTCCTGGGTCTGTGTATTAGCATGACCAGCCAATCTATCAAGATGGAGAAGCGGGGGAGGGGACACATTTTGCTGGCATATGACGTAGCAATCCTATCTCGTACATGAATAAAGTTCCCACTAGATGAAGGAAGTAACCTTCACTGCTGGGCTGCTTAGCATTTTGATCCGTTTTATTTATCTCACTTTTATGAGGCTTGTCTTCCTCACAGTCCTTCACTTTATGCCATATCTTCATCATAAGGCTGATGAGTAGAGAGAGTATCTAACTTCTGCTCTCATTCCTATGTTCTCCTTTCTTGTCAAATAATGAGAACATGTTGCAATGCACTGTGTCATTAAAGAAAAACAAACCAAAACCACTTCTGGAAAGTAGAAAACAAAAGTACTTCCCCTTTGAAAGTGAATTAAAATAGCAAGTTTTCTAGGTCGAAATTAAAACCCAGGGGTCAAAAGCAGAGTTCTGTTTGGCAGAATCAAGTTTGGTTTTAGGAGTCTGCAGCCCTTGGATAAAGTGACCCAGAACAGACGTTTTCCCCAGGTCCTTTGGAACTCTGAAGTTTTCCAGACTAGTCTGACTCTTCATGTTCACCACTAATAAGGGGAAGCCTACAGGAAAATCCTCCTGCAGCTGATACTGACTCAGGGTCTAAGGACTTGAGAAGCAGCCTATTTAGAGAAAGCATGGGGTTTCCTAGTCATTCTTGGTCACATGCCTCATGTCGGACAAAGGGAGCAGACAGCCACTCTTTTGGGAAAGTGCTCTTCAACAAAGTATCCACATTCAATTTTCTTTTTTCAGTTTTCCACTTAACGATAATCATTTCTGGTTGTGACAGTACCTGGATAACCTAGCAGAAGCAAACCTGTTCTGGAAGACCAATGCTCAGGCCATATGGAATTCCCACAGAGAAAAATAAACCTTCCTGAAGAGTTTACAGTACAAATTTACAAAACTCTAAAGGAAATGATCCATTGTGGATGAGAGTCAGTAGATAAAATAAGCAGGATAATTAGCTTCTCTAAAGCTTAAGATGATAGAACAATTATAAAATACCATAAATATATTAAGCTTTGTTGGGAGCCAAAACTAAGAACAAAGAATCTTGTGACTAGGCGAGGCCTTATCTGCATCCTGCATCTTGTTAGCCCCCTAGCAGTCAGCCCAGCCCAGAGTTACAGTTCCCTCCTTCACTCCCACTCCCTCTAACCCTTACCACTCCTCACCCCGCCAGCTAAGAACCAATGCGCCTGTGACAGATACTCTCCCGCCCAGCTAGCCCTGCCCCCCTTTGTTAGCCCTGTATAAATACTCTTGCTGCTGAATAAAATTTTGAGGCTTGATCAGAATACTGTCTTGCCTCCATTCTTTTCTCCCGCCCATGTTTTCTTCAAGGTACGGTCCTCCTCGGGTTCTACGCAACAACTAGGTCCTGCGGGTCGGGACAAAGCTTTAGTGAGTTAAAAAGATAAAAGAAATAAACACATAAGAAAAGAAAAACAATTAAGAAAAAGAACCAAACAGAACTTCTAGAAATGAAAACACATTAAAGAAACTACAATGACTATATTAAACAGATGTTAAATACAACTGAATAGGGAATTAGTGAATTGGAAGACAGATTTGAGACAACTACACAAAATTTATCATGGAGAGATTAAGAGAAAAAAATAGAGAGATTGGGGGAGCGCAAGGTGATAAAGCTGAGAATGTCCAGAACTGGTGAAAATTACTAATCTTCACAGTAAAGATGAACAATGAAGCCTGACCACTACAAATAAAATAAGTTAACACCTCGTTGTATTATAGTGAAATTTAAGAATAAAAAAAAAACAAAGAGAAACTCTTAATCGAAACCAGAGAAATGCAGATAATTAAAGACAAAATTAGGCCAACAACAGATTTGTCACCAGCAACAAGAGAGACATTGAAATGACACTTGCAAAATGCCAAGCAGAACCAATCATCAACCTAAAATTTATCATTGCACCTTGAGAGTGAAATAAAGACATATACTGGCAGATAAAAGATTGAGAAAGTTTATCCCTTACATGCCTTTCCTGAAAAATTTCCTAAAGTTTTTTTTAACTGCGCAAAGGAGATTGCATCTAAAAGAAAGTAATGGATGAATGCAGTAATGATTAGCAAATAACCTAGTATATCATAGTAAATTCATGTAAGTATTCACAATTAAGAACACCAATAACAGTAATAAGAGTAGAATTTAAATATTAGAGAATAATGACATGTAAGATGAATTGGTCAATTATAATTAGAATTTTTAAAAAAGTTTTAATGTTTATTTTATACTTTGTTAGCTCAAGAAATATCTTTTTTTAAAAAAATGTAAAGATAAATATTTCAAGAATAGAAAAAGCAAGTAAGGGGGAAAAGGGAGAAATAAAGAAAACTGATCAACTCAAGGAAAGATATAAGAAAACAGAAACGAATGAGTGGAAAACAAAAAACATGCTAAAAATTAAAAAGAAGTCATCATCACAGGTTTTAAAAGCCATAAGCAAATATGAAAAATCATTTTAAAATCATTGCTTTCATTGCATTACTTCTGAAAGTAATAACAATTTTGAAAAACTACATTTGAAAACAAAAGTGAAATAGTTTCCTAGCAAAAAATATAAATTGCCAAAATGGAATTAAAAGTAGATCTAAATTAGACATAACTTTTAGACAAACCTCTCATACATGTGCTTGTCTTTTGCTTTCTCTTTCTCTTTTTCAGTGCATATGCAAAATAATCTTCAAGGAACAGATAATCCTCATTTTATACAGTGTTCCAGAAAATATAAAAAGAGGGAAAGAACTCCAGTTCATTTTATGAGGCTAATGAAACCTTAGTAATAAAACTAAACTAGGACAGCATAATAAAAAAAAAAATCATGGTCCAAATACTTAATAAAACATTGCAAACTAAATGCTATGTGATTAGTTGGGGATAAATCTCAGGAATCTATGGATGATTTAATGCTAAAAATATTTATCAATCTAATTTTTTCATCAAGAGATAAAAGAGGAACCCATATGCTTATCTGAATAGATATAGAAAAGGTGTTTTTTTAAAAAAATTCAATAATCATTTCTAATGAAAGTTGTAGTAAATGAAGAATAGACAGAAATTTCTTTACTCAAATCAAAAGTGTCTAGTTAAAAGCTACAGGAACTATCACACTTAATGGTAAAATGTGAGAAGCAGATTCTTTAAGTTGGGAATAAACCGTGAACGCCACAATTATAGTATGAGAGGTTTTAACCACAATAACAAGACAATAAGAATAAATTAAATGTTTAAAGGCTAGAAAGAAAGAAAAAGTTCTCATCTTCTCAGAAAAAAATCTTGTCAGCACAGTCCAATAGAACATTTCCAATGAGAGAAAAGTTCTATATCTGTGTTGTCCAATATGGTAGCCAGTAGTCATACATGATGGCTCTTGGGACTAGTAAGACAGTAAAACTAAATTTTTTATTTTACTTATGTTTAATTTTAATTTAAGTAGCCACAAATGACTAGTAGCTATCGTATTTGATAGCTTTGATCTATACAGAATATCCAAGATAATCTATACACCTCCTTGAACTAATGAATTACTAAATTTTCTGAATACAAGATTAACATACAAAAATCAATATTGTTCCTAAATCCTAGTAACAACCATTTAAAAAATGTAATTTAAAAAATGTACCATTCACAATAGTAATAATAACCATAAGGAAATTAGAAATATATCATACAAAAGATATATATGACCAATACCAAGTAAATTATAAAACTTCAGAATAAAAATGTAAAAAGCAGACTTATGAATGAAGAGCTATTTCATGTTCATGGGTGAGAAGATTCAATGTTTTAAAGATATCGGTTCTATACAATATATATAAGTTCAGTGCAATTCCAGTCAAAATCTCTAGAGTATATATGGAACTTGATAAACTAATCCTAAAATTCATGTGGAAGAATAAAAGGCTTAAAGTAGCCAAGAAAATAATGAAAAAAATAATAAGAAAAATATTGGATAAACAAAAATTTAGAAAGTGATTATCAAAAATACGTGGCATTGGTGCAGGTTTAGACAGAGAGATCAATGGAACTAGTAAAGTCTTAATAGGCAACCACATTTATAAGTGAACTGGTAAATGATAGAGAGGCCATTACATCAGTAGAGATAGGACAGGCTTCTCAAAAATGGTACTAGAACAACTGGCTGTCCTTCCAGATAAAGAGACACCTTCTCTACATCATACATCAAAATACATTCTAATGATTTAAAGACCTAAAAACAAAAATCAAATACTGAACCATAATAAGAAAATCTAAAACATCTTTAATATGTAGATTTTAAATAGAGACTGATATCCTATAACCAATAAGAAAAAGATTCTTTTTAACGAGCAGAAGATATAAACAGGCAATTTACAAAAAAGGAAACCTAAAGTTTCAGTAAATGTAAAAAGATGACCAACTGCACTAAGGATTCATTAAAATTACCAGCAAAATTCTATTTCCCATATGTCGAAAGGACAAAAACATAAAAATTGGGCAATATCAAGGGTCAGTGAGTATATGGAAAAATGGGAACTCACATGTTGCTGCTAGTAGTATAAACTTGAAACCACTTTGGAGAGCTATTTTACAATGCACATCCATTTGAAGCACTAGGGCCACCAAACCCACTTCTAAGTGTATATTCAAGAGAAACTCCGGAACACGTATACAAGCAGAAGTGTATGAAGATGTTCATTGTAGCAGTGTTGGTAATTGTGACAAATTGCAAACTACATAAAAGTTCATGAGGGGACTAAATTACACAATGGCTAAAATGAATTACCTTACATCTACATGCCCCCAAATAAATAAATCGCAAACAGTGTCTTTTGAGGAAAATCTCAAATTGTATAAGGTCTACAAACTATGAAGCCATGTATGTAAATGTTTCAAATCTATAAGAGAGTAACATATTTTTACAGGTGACAGTGGTAAAAGTTCTAAAGCATACAGGGGAATGCTAAAACCGCAGTGAAGAGAAATCAGGTTTGATATTAATTCCAGCTCCACCACACACTTGCCTGAGGCCAAGTTGCTTAACCTACTGAGCATTGATTTCCTCATCTGTAAAATAAGAACATTTCCCTTATCTCATGAGATTTTTCAAGGAATAATAAGCGTCTGGGCATAGGGTATGTTTAGTGAATGTTAACCCCTTCACTGTCTTTTACCCTCATCACTGTATTTGAAGGGAGACACGTGGGCATGTCTTTAACCTCCTGCTTCAGGCCCCTTTACACCTGCTGAAGGTACAGGGCAAGAACCCTCCATGTTTAGCTCTTCCACACATTCAGATTTAAAAACTTGCACTTTCTAAAAATGACAGAACACCAAGTACAGAAGTGCAAATCCGTGAATGGCTGAGTACTGGATATAAATCATAAGAAAATAACAAGAAACCGGTGGGATTGACACTGAACAGTCTCTCTGATGTCCTGATGTGCTAGAGCATTCTGTGAGCATGTGGATCTCTTTTCCCTCATCTGAGAGACACAGGGGCAGGACAACAGAGACCACTTCATTCCAAACCAGTGCATGAGAGCCTGAGGACGAGCGATCCTTCTATGCCTCTGGCCGTCCAGGCCAGAATCAGCCAGGGCACTGCTGACAGCAGAGGCTTCTGGCCTACTATGTGCTGGCAAACTGACAGCTCCAGTTCTGTGGAACCCTCCTCCTGAACACCCCAGGCTAGGAGTGGGGCATGCCTTTGCAAAGCAATAAGCTAGAACCAAACATAAGAAACAGAACAGGGGACTGCTGAGGCAGAAAACAAGAGGAGTCATGGGGTCCTTTGTTCTTAGCCACGGGGGGTCTCAAGGAGAATACAGAAAATAGAAGTCCTAGTGGAAAACATAGTGTAATGAATGGTCAGTGTGTTCATTAGAGCCATAAAGATATGGCTGAACCACTTCAGAACTCTGGTGTTACAAGAGGCGTGAATGTGTTTGGAGGTGAGAAAGAGGTCCAAAAACTAGGCTAATAAATTTCCTATAAAATTTCCCTGCCATGATCCTGTCTGTTCTAACAACTATCTTTTGACATCCTTACTTTCTAATGTATTCTAGGCTATAAAACTAGTAAAGTTCTCTGGGGCTTTCACAAAAAAAGTTAATTCTCAATTCTCATCAAATAATGGTGTGTTAGGAATGACTGGAGTCCAGATATCAATCCCTGCTTTCATTCATGGGCTGGGAGACCTTGAGTGACCCTCTTAATTATGTTACACCTGTTTTCCCACCTGGAAAAATGGACTTGATCACCTTTTTCCTTTCTCTCTGCCAGGAAAGATATAAAAATAAACAGGAATATATGTGAGAAAACACCCCATGTCTCTTGGAGGAAGGCACAGTGGAATCTCAACGGCAAGTGAATACATAAGGCAGGGCAACTGAGCTCTTCCATTATTCAGAGGACATGTGATTGCATCGGCCTGTGTCTCACCTTTCCCATCAACACAAGGGCCAATGACATCTCTTTCACCCTTCTGTCAGAGCTGTCCTCTCAGTACCTAAGAGTTCTAAATAATGTAGTAGACCAAAATTGTCCTGAATTATGCCAAAGCAGACTTATTTTAAGAACTGGCTTATTTTAAGAACTTTCTCATTTCACTCTAAACGCTGACCATATATTCTTTTGTTTTAAAAGCTCTCAAATATGGAAACCTACTACAAGATCTGAGTACACTTTGTAATAATAATTTTAAAGCCCTAGAATTTCCATAGCCAGCATATCTGAGAACCCTCCTAGAATGAAATGACAAACTCAGTGACTGGCAGGGAGAGACATTTGGACATGAAGTCATGGAGGAAGGCAGGAGCGGACATAGGAAACGCTGTGAGGTCTAAGTTTCTCATGCACCATCCATCCCATTTCTTCCCTCCCTCCTGCACTGCCCACTCCCTTATGCCATCCATATCCTATGTCCCAGGCCTCTACCCTTGCTGTTTCCTTTCAGGGTACAGATCAAAGGTATTACTTTTAAAAGAAGTATTTGCATTTTTTTGATTCTTAGAAATGCCAAAAAGTAGATTTCTAATGTGCAAACTTCACAGGGTGAGTAAAGAATGCAGGGTCTTCCCCAGTACACAAACAGGTGCCACTCACTCAGAAGTCTAGCCTTGGAGGAATGTCCTTCCACTGTAGGAGGAAACATGACTACTTGTTGGGCTGTTCACCTGAGCATCTCCAGTAGGATGAGCTCTATATCAAAGAATACTGAAATGTCTGAAGAGAGAGGAGGATACACAGAATAGTGAGAAGTGAACATATGAGAAATGACTAGAGATCCTGGAAAGTCCAGCCCCAAAAAGAGATTTAAAGTCAACTCCCATTTATGGGCTCCCATTTATGTATGTGCAGAGTTCTGTGGCAGATGCTAGGGAAAGGGGCCTGTAAGATGGCCAGGAGGAGACAAAGCAGCTGTTTTCAAACACTACAAGGGCTCTAAATAGAAGAGGGGAAGGAGCAAGAAAGGCAAAATGGAGGTGGCATTGAATGAGTGTTTCCTATGTCAGGAACTTAACATGTAATGTGGATTTAATGTGCAGCTTGAAATTGCGAGGCCGTGAGCCCACATGCATGGGCCTGAACAGTCCCTACTCTCTACCTTCACCTCACACCTGTCCACCGGTATTGAGTAGTCTTTTCAGCTTCAGAGAAAGTGAAGACATTGGCTTCAGGGTATAACTAACAATCTGTTCTCAGTTGCTTTCAGGTTTAAACTCACATGCCCAGGAGCAAATGAGAGCTAACTCATGGCTCTAATCTATGGAACTGTTAAGGCAGAGGGAGTCTGATTCGCTTTATATCAAGGACATTGCTGAAACAATTTCAGCAATGTGTGGTTTGGGCCAGTTACTTCATCTCTTTGAGCCCTTATTTCTCCAACTGTTTATGAGTGAAAATAAAGCCTTACTAATGCAGCTATTGTAAGGATTAAACAAATGTATATGTGTACCAAGCTTATATATGGTAGGTACTACGTGGTCTCTACTTTTGCAACTCGAGGCTTCAAACCTTTTCTCTGACACTAGCAAAAAGACCTAACTAGCCCAATGTCTAAAAGGCCAAATTAAACCTAGTTCTTCAGCTTATGATGTAATTATTGTTGTTTTAATTGTAGTTTACAAAGAATTTTTCATGGACCTTCTCTTCCTTTAATGCTACCAATAGGCCTTATCAGTCATTTACATCATGATGTGAATGAGTTTGAGAAGCTTCCCCTAAGAGCAGTTTTTGTCCCAGATTCCTAGGGTCTGAGGCAAAAACCAGCTTCACAGACATGAAGAACTGGAGAGTCTTGTATATCCTGACACCTTTTTACGGCTCCCTTTTCTCCATGCATAGCTTTTTCCTAGAGAAAGCAAGGCAAAATGCACCTTTTCTAATAAAGCAGAGATAATTACTTTGGAAATCTTCGAGGAAAACCATGTAGATGTATGGGTTAAAAAATTATTGTATTTGTGCAGAAACTTCCTGTTTACACATCCTTATAAGCCTCCACAAAACTGAAGCTTATAATCACAATTATAGATTTCATCAGGGTTTGCTTTAGAAAATAAATATACAGTATAGATAGAAATCAAACCTTTCATGAAATGATTGGCTTTAACCAGAAGCTATAAAGTTTAATTTTTTAACGTACAATATTAAGATATTATTTCTTTAGTTCTCACTTTGAATATCAGGGGAAGACATACTACTAGTTGAATGAGTAGTGTTAAACAAAAAACCACAAGCCCAAAATAGCATCACTTGTGCTGAAAGCCCATGATACTAAAACTGGATTTAGTACCTGACCTAACTGCAGTTTCAACCTCTCCCCAAAACATAACCTTAAATCAACCAGTCTAGGATTTTCAGGCCAAACACCAGTAATCCGTCCCTTGAGCCCTCTCCATTACTGGCCCCTGCTCCCCATCAACAGAAAGAAGAGGCAATCTGCAAGGTAAAAAACCCTTCCTTTTCTTCTCCCCTCCCCCCAGAGAAAAGTATCCTAGCCCCCAAATAATCCTTTTTCTACAAAATCTTCCTAATAAGACTCCTAGTCTTCCTCTAAAGGAAGGTGACCTTGCCTGAAACAATCCACTTTTAACTTCTTAATTCCACCCTCTTTGTGGCTATAAATCCTTTCATTTTGTACAACTCCTCCGAGCACCTTTATGGTTGCTAAACAGGATGCTGCCCAACTGATGAACTGTTTAATAAAGCCAATTAGACCTTCACATTTACTTGTTTTTTTGTTTGTTTGTTTTGTTTTGTTTTTTAACAGAATTGTGAATGACTAAAAGCAATTTTCACTTACTCAACCCAGACAGGATGGTATTATAAAATTGGTTCTCATTAAGAAAGTAGATTTTAACTTTTTTGGTTGCAAAATGGATGTTTAGTTCACTTTCTTTCGTGTTTTCTGCAGAACACCCAAAGTTGTAACAATTTGCTCCACTTCTCTGGAACACGGGTTACTATGACAGTGCAAATCTTCACTTCTTTAAAATGACTTTTTCTCTTCTCTTTCTCCTTGATTCAAACTGCCCTCGGGCTCACTTGCTTCTTTTCTTTCCTTATCTTTCTGCATAAGGCACGACCACTCCCTTAATCATTAAGCCCTTAGGTCAGCATCGAATAGCCTTAGGACCACAGAAACAGAGTTTCGATCAAACTAAAGTTAACATTTTGTAGCTCCACACCCATCAGGGCAGAATGACCCTACTGGCATCCCCTTGAAATCAGACAGAACTACAGCACGATTGACATCAGGACCTGATGCAATGAACAACCGCCTCCTACCCTAGCCCTGACCGATCAGTAGGGCCTGCAACCCCAACTCACTTAGCTACCATGACTAATGAGTTTTTCCTACATCCACTAGAGACAATCAGGGAGCCAGGTCTTTGTGTCTCTGGGCTTGGCGCCATTTCCTTAAATAAACCTCTGCTTTCTTAGCTGCAAACCTCTATCCCTGTCTCTTTTGGCTTTGATGCATGCAGGCAAAAACGAACCCTTGGAGTTTGGTAACATTATTGTGGAGCTAAAGTCAGTTGGTGCTGACAACTATTCTCATCTTTGGGACCAAACCATCAACTTTCTGTCTCCCTGAGGGCTATTTTTCAGTAAGTAGTGATTGGAATTGAAAGAATCATAGGCTTTTATTGTTCCTTTTCCTTCGAACTCTCCCCTGCCTAAGTCATCTAGGTGAGGACAGCCAAGGAGCAAAAAATTGTCCATAATGCCTTGAAAATACTTGAGTAAATGAGATTTAAAAAAAGGCTCTCAGAGACCAGAAAACTTAGGACTCTCATTTTCACTAGTTCAGTTTTTTGAGCTCATGTTCTTTCTCAATTTTTACTTATTCTCCTAAATTTTTATGTATTTACCCAAGTGAAGAACTTTTTTAAAGACTGAGGTATAACTGACAGAACATTATATTAGTTTCGGTGTATGACATAATTCAATATTTTTATATATTGTGAAATGACCCATCACTATACATAGATATAATTTTTTTCTTGTAATGAGAACTTTTAAGATTTACTTTCTTAGCAACTTTCATATATGTAACACCATATTATTATTAATTATAGTTGCCATGCTGTACGTTACCAAAGAACTTTTAATGTACAAAGTTTATGGACGATACTCTATAATCTTAAGAAAAATGAAATTATTTATACCTAGATTTGGAAATCCTTGAACATTTTTTTTTAAAGCAAGTTAAAATCAACAGTTGCTATATATGAAAATAATATAAGATTTAATATTCTATTAACAAATGGTTTGGCTCCAGCTGAAAATTCAGGATCCAGAGAATGCAAGAATATACGACAGGACAGAAATCTAGAGCCCATGCCACTAAACTTTCCAGCTTTTTATTAATGGCTGTGTAAGTCTCTGGACAAAATCCTTGTGAGGTTCTAAGAATCAGTCTTTCCATTATATATAGAAGGTTATTGTAAATGCCTATTCAAAGATCTTTAGAGAATAGTTTGAATTAGAGGGCAAAAAAAATATACAAAGCCAAAACTGGATTACTGCACAATATAATATTTCTAGCTAGTGCAATGTTTAATTTATTAAAAGTCAAGTGATCTGTCAACACAGTCTTTGCCAAGCACTTGTAATAATGAGCTTTTTCTTACCATCCATATTTATTGACTGTCAATACTTATTGCAAGTGACTGAACCACCTCAATGTTTATATGAAACAAACAGGTTATATATAAATTAATTTATCAATGAGAAAAATTTCTAATAGCTGACATTAATCGTAAAGCCATATTTACAGTCTGAGTAAATCTCTAAAATAAAGAAGGACCTTCGCTGCCCCTCTCCCACCCGCATCAACCCGTATGGATAAAAGAAATGAGTAAATGGAAACCTAATAGTGTGCCACTAAGTAGCCAAACAGCCTGGAAGTAATTTGCTGTTTCCTGGAAGACACGCATCTAATGATGAACTTAAAAAAAAGAAACCAAAACAAAACTCTCCATCACCAGCTAGGTTGATAGGGAGGTGTTACTGGGTTGGAACTCAGAAAATCAGGAAACACTTACAATCATTATAAACGTGCCCAAGAATTCGGAGAGTGTTTCTTTAGCCAAGCTGCTCTTCAAAACCAGTCTCTGCTTGAGGCTTTTCTTTTGTCTCTTCTCAGGCTGCATTGTGCTGCTTCTCCAAAGACCACTCTTTACACCAATACACACTTCTTCTGATCCCTACTTCATTCACACATGAAAAAGGAAGTTTTGAGAACCGCTCAGATTCCAGATCTCCGATGAGGTTATCTGCCTCCAAAAACACCGTCCCAATTACAGCCTGTGACTTACTCCTCTTCTGATGAAATTGTCACTCCCTGCTCTAGCTACTTATTTGAATAAGTTAGAACCTGAAATCTCAAAATGACCCTTTTATCCTTTTTTGTACCTGATGGATTAATCATTACCTTTATTCTCAAGGCATTTTCTGTTTTTTTTTTTTTTTCCCCTTCAAGAGATGAGAAAAGAGATGTTGTGCTGGTTGTGTTGCCAAACCACAGCGACGGGCTCCAGTCCAGAGATTTCTACGTTACACAATTGTAGGCTCCTGATTTTTTTTTCTTTCTATTCAGAAGTGGGTTGTTGGGGTGTAGTTTGGAATTATCAAATCAGATATGTATATATATATACATACACACACACACACACACACACATCCAGTGTAAACATTCTTTTCTGAAGGAGATTTTCACGCAAATTGAAGAACATGAAGAAAATATAGATGTGTTTTTCTGCAGGATTAATGACTCGTTTTCTCTCGATATCATTTCGATGATTTAATGACACCTCCCTGAGAGTGGTAAGAACTGCTGCGTCCATTCTAGAGATGGAGAAGTAAACATACAGAGAGGGTATTGACAGTTTCACATTGCAAGTCAGTAGGACAGGATGGGATCTCTTCCTCAATTACTGAAACTGAACTTTATCTACTGAGGATAGTTTGGGATCTAAGAATCAGAAAAATGAAGAAGGCAACCTGTTGAGTTTATTCTGAAGAAACATTCCAGTCTGAAAATCAAGTTACTCCC
The DNA here is from genome assembly GCF_000325575.1 of Pteropus alecto. Lineage (NCBI taxonomy): Eukaryota > Metazoa > Chordata > Mammalia > Chiroptera > Pteropodidae > Pteropus > Pteropus alecto. The sequence goes on from NW_006442109.1 coordinate 15,693,863, forward strand.
CTTCATTTACCATAAAATATTTAGGCCTAATACATGGGAAATAAACAATAGCAGTTTGAAAGTTTATATTGCTTGGAGATCACTGAGCCACAAAGAGATCAATCCGAGCATATACCACCTCAATTAAACAAGAAAGGGGGTAAATACACCAAAACAGCGCTCCTAGGTTTTCAATTTCATAAATTCACATCTTTTCAGGCAACAGTGTTTAGGACTAGCTTCTTGTCATGTCAAATATTCAAGCCTTGTTTTTCAAAACTAGTTTGTCGAAGAAATAGAATCCAGCAGTTGTTTCTGAATACAAAGGCAGTCTAATGGAATTAGCTCCCATGCTTCCTCCTAAACCTCCCACCGAGAAACTGGCTCTGTTTTAGGCCCTCCCCTGCCTTTGCAGGAGGCCAACAGTCATTTGCATCTGGGGAGGCAGACATGAAGGAAAAGAAGAGAGAGGCTTGGAGAAACAGCTGTTGAGAATTCAAGGGCAGAAGGAGATGCTCAATCTGTAGGTAAAATATAGAATTTAGGCCTAGAACATTATATCTTGCCTGAGGACACACCATTGCAGAACTGGAACAAGAATAAAGCATTTTGGCTTTAACTGCTGTTTAATTTATCATGAGTATCATTGCCTAGAAGAGTTAATTATGGCCACGCTATTCCCAAGTCCCAGTGGATGGACTAGAGAAACAAAACCTTATAGCTGTGACTACAGCTAACACAAGACAAGGGTGTTTTTTGGTCTCTTCACTCACTCATCTAACAAATATTTATGGAGTACTCATTATATGCCACGCCCTGCACTTAGCAAAAGCACACAGGGTTCTTACCCTGCATTGAGCTGAGTCCAGTGAGGGAGACAGACACAGCGAAATAATCACACACACATAGAAAATCACAACTGAGATGTATAGTATAAAGATAGGGGATATATTTCTATGAGTGACTATAACAGGGAAATTTCACCTTGTCAGAGAGATCTCTGATGGCGCCTCCAAAGAAATCACGTCTCAGCTGACATCAGAAGGAATTACAGGGGTAAATGACAGAAAGTGGGGAAAGAAGAGCATGTAGAAAGCCTTGGGCGTTGGGTGCAAGAAAGATATAATGCCTATCTAAGAATGAAACAAACCCACGGCTGGCTGTCTTCCAGAGCCAGTGAAGGAGTGGTACAAAATGAGCCTGCAGCTGTGGGCAGGGCTCAGACCGTATCGAGCCTCATAAATCACATTTAGGGCTAAAATCAATAATAAGTCGGTGAGGTAGTTTAAGCAGGAACATGACACCATCAGATTTGAGTTTTGAAAAGATCATTGTATCTGTGAGGTGGAGAGAGGATTGGAGGGGGCCTTGAGTGGGCATAGGTAGACCCGTTGCGGGGTATTACAGAATTTTAGGACTAGCTGGTGGCTTTGGCTATGGAGAGAAATAGTAAGGATTCAAGAGTCCTTTATATTTTAAAATAGGAAGGGCTTGGTAGACTGGATATGGAAGATGAGGAAAAGAGACTCATCAAGTCTATTGCCAGGTTTCTGCCTTGCTGGGAGAAGGAGGTGCTAAACTGGGAGCAAATCCCGAAAGCGGACCAGAACTGCAGTGGAACATCATGAATTCTGCTTGTGCAGGGTGAGCCTAAGAGTCTCTCTAGTGTTTCTGAGAGAAGATATCATGGACAAAAAAAGTAACTTCACAGGGTGATCTGATCATAAATTCCTAATTAGGAAGGTCCAGGTGGGTAGTCCCACCCCGGGCATATAACTTTGTAGTAAAAGGTTTGTCTTTCCCTTAAGCAAGCCCTGTTCATTGTTTCCCTGTATCCAGGTTAACCCACCTCTGAAATAAACTGTAACTACCCTCAAGAGAGCACTTGTTAACTATCCTTTAATCCAGTCCCCTACCCCCCACCTCTCTACTCCCCCTCCCCCCCACCGCCCCACTCTGGCTTTCTCCCACTTCTGTGTAATTTTCTTTACTTCCTCTTTAATTTCAAATGCATAAAAGAAGCTGTAAAATTGTTATTCTCTAGAGCATTTGAGATCTTGGTTCCCTGCATGTGATCGTCAATTTGGCTCAAAAAAACTCATAAAAATTCTCTACAGGTTTTGATGTTTCTAACATGGACAATGTCAAGAAGGAAATGATATGGGTTTGGATTCACGGGGAAGGCCTGTGTGCTCATAGAGGTGGTAACTGAAGCCACGAATAAAGATAAGGTTACCTAGGAATGAGTTTGAAGAGAGCAGAGGCTGACCTTGCAGTACTGAATGTTTCATGCTCAGGTAGAGGAGAATGGAACCTTATTTTTTCTACCTTCAGACAACAGTCACACTTTTCACCTCTTATCACCAAGAACAACCCACCACCAAACATAACTCGCTCATACTCCCCAGAGAGTTACTAAATAAAATATTCAAGAGCATCCAGAGAAGATAAACAGTGAATAACATCTCTCCTCCACCTGGGAAGGGACCTCTGCAAAGCACTCTCATGCCAAAGTTCCTGTCACAAATATGGGACTGTTTAATTTCTTCCATTCATTCGTCCAGCAGTGGGAATTCAAATCTTAGGAAAAAAAATCTCTACTGTTAAGGAATTATAATCTAAGTGACAATGATCTTCAAAGAAATACAGCATGTAGTAAAATAGAAGTATATGCAAACTACTGAACCAAAATTCCAGTTATCACCACATGGACATCTAAGAGGTCACTGTCCATTGCCAAAATATTGATTTATCCTGCTATCAAAGGTTCTAAAATTGTGCTCTCCTAGGTGCAGTGCCATGCTGGATCTCTAGGGCTAGCCTACCCAGCTCCTTTAGTTCCCACTGACTCTGTCCCTCCCTGATCCTAATATTCTCTTTTTCTCTATCTTGTTTTATCTTGAGTGCACCACCTTTGCCTTCAGTCATGGGACCTAACAAGCCTGGTGCTCGTAAGGGTAACAATCTCACACCCTGACCTCACTTCCTGGACTTCTACTTGAGCCAACTTTATCTCCACCCTTTGATGGCCACTGTTGGGACTGTGTCACCATCTCCTCTTTCAAAATCTTTTACACCAAGATTCATCTCACTGACCAAAACTTCTAGCTATTACATTTCACTCACTCTCTGACTTTCACAATGCTGCTTTACATCCTCCTCATAAATCCCAGTCCAACTCCTCCCTCTCCACCCAGTTCTTACCTCGTGAGTACCCAGGTTAATGACGCACTTATCAGCACCTCCAGTTCCATTGACCCAGCGACTTAACTTCTACACCCACATTGCCAAAGCCCGACTCCAGGTATACCTAGCTGTATATTTTTCTCAAATACTCTTTTCCCAGGTTGTTAATAATGCTGGAGAAAATCATATAAATATATTGATGGACCCTATTTTAAATAATTGTAATCTAGCATCATCAAGTGGCCCAATATCATTAGTCAACCTTTTATTTCAAAAGTTCAAAGGCTCCAGATTTTAGTGTGCACTAGGATCACCTATCTTCAGAGACTAAGATTTGGTAGATCTGGGATGGAGCCTAGGAATCTCACAGGCATAACTAATAATTCAAACACCATTCCCTATTTCATTCTGTGTAGCATCAATATACCTCTTCTACGCCCCTTCGGCTCCTAGTCCCAACCTTCCCACTCAGCTGATGATCTTTTCTCCCAATCCATTGGGAAAACAAATGGGTTCATTGGCTCTAATATCTTTTGTGTCCCTCCTCCTCAAAAAGATGCACTAACTTCGTTTATGGTATCCTTTTGTACTTTCCTTTTTCCTACTAAAGCTAGCTCTGATATTGGCGTACTGCTCCAGCTCCTCTGAGACCTCGGCTGATTAACGTTCCCTCAACTTCCCAATCTCTTCCCACACTGCTTTCTTTCCCAGGGCCTAAAACAAGCTTGGGTCTTATCTCTTCTGGAAAACATTCCTTCCAAGTTACTTCACCTCAAATTTTATTGTCTTAGTCAGTTTAACCTACGAGACCCATAGACTGGGTGGCTTAAACAACAAATATTTTTTTTTCTTACAGTTCTGGAGGCTGGAAGTCTGAGCTTAGTGTGCCAGTGTGCCTGGGTTCGGGCGAGGGCCTTCTTCCTGGCTTGTAGACAGCCTCCTTCTCACTGTAACCTCACGTGGCTAGAGAGAGCCCTGGTTTCCTTATCTCCTTTTAAGGGCACCGATCCCAACCTGGGGACTCCACCCCCATAACTTCATTCAAAACCAATTTCCTTTTGAAGGTCCCACCTCCAAATAGGGCCTCAACATATGAATTTGGGGGAGACACAAAATTCAGTTCATAGTAACGATTTATCTATCTCCTCCACTTGCTTTTTATTTCCACTTGGGGAAAAAAATAACCACTTCCGCTTGTGCATAAAATAATATTAAATTGATAAAATCAAACTAATTCAGAAGTATTTAAATTAAAAGAAAAAAAATTCTCTTTATCCTAGCCCTCAGAGATAACCAGTTAACAGGTTGAAATACATCCCTCCAGAATTATTTTCAATAGGTCTTTTTTCCCCCTAAAAGTGGGATTATATTATATATACTAAAGTGTTTTTGTCCACTTAAAATATTCCATTTATCTTTGTACGCCAATGTATAACTCATGTTTTTAATGACTATATAATATTCCATTGTACAAATGTGTCATAATTTAAACAAGCTTCTATTGATAAGACGGTTGTTTCCAATTTTTCCCCATTAAATGAATATCCTTATGTGTATATTTGTTTTTCTATCTCTTAGCACAACCATCTAAAAGTTGGATTATTGATCATAGAATATATGTATGTGTGTATGTGTGTGTGTGTGTGTGTGTGTGTGTGTATGTGGTATATATATATATATATATATATATATATATATATATATATATACACACATACACACACACTTTTATATATTGGTTTTAAAGTACATATTTCTCCAATTCTTTTCAATATTGATTATTGTAAACCCTTTCATTCTTTTCCCAATCTAATGGTTAAAAAATAATATTGTTTTAGTATGCATTTCTTTAGTTAATTGTGAGGCTGAGCATCTTCTTTGTGTTAGTTGTTTTTCTGTCCTTTTATAATTTTTTTAATCTATGTCTTCTACCCATTTTGAATCTATAATGTCCAACTTTTTGGTTATCAAGTTTTTGTCATTCTTTCCAATATAAGGATGTGATTCCTTTATCTATTATATATAGCAAATAATTTTCCATTAATCATTTATCTTTCACTTATAATGATAGTGTTTGGCTGCCATATAAAAGTTTTAGAAAATTTATGTGCTTAAGTCCATAAATCTTTTCTGCATGATTTCCAACTTGGTATTTATGCTAAGAAAGACCTGCTGCCTCCCCCCAAATTACAAAACTATTAAACTTTGTCCTATATTTTATTCCATTATTTTCATGATTTTACTTTTTGCACTTAACGTTTTATATTTTCTAGAATATATTATGATGTATAGAGTAATGTGGAATTCTAATATTTTCCCAAATAGCTTGACAAGTTGTCCAACATTATTTGATTTGAAATTCCATCTCTCCTGTATAAAAATTTCCCAGAAGTAAAATCATGATTTTAATTACTTTAGTCTTGCTATACTTTTTTATGTCTTTCTGGTAGAGTAAATCATCCTTATTATTATTTTCAAATATTTATTAGCTAGATGAACTTTAGAATCATTTTTTAAGTTCATTCTCCTCTCAGTTATAATTAAGGAAAAAGTATTAACTTTATAGATAATGTTATAATATTGAATTTTCCCATTCAGAGATATAATTCCCATCTCTCCATTTGTTCATCTTTTTTATGTTCCCAAGTAGTTATATTGTTTTTCCACTGGATCTTGAAAATTCTTAAGTTTATTTCTAGGTATTTTAAGTCATTTAAATATGACTTAAAAATAAATAAGTCATATTTATTTTTAGAGTTAGGATGAACTATACTTTTTAATTCTATTTTCTAACTGATCACAACAAGTAAAACTCTATTTCTGTGTGTATGTCTTTTATCTGCCTCTCCTTCTGTTCATTGACTCACCCTGTATATCTGTGAGAGACAAATCTTTTTAAAACATGATTTAATTACAACATTCCCTTTCCTAAAACTCAATGATTCCCCGTTCTCTAAAAGGTAAAGTCTAAAGTCCCTAAACTGATACTCAAGGTCTTCCACAAATCTGGCTCCTCCATACTTGCTCAAATCTGCAAGTCAATACTCTCAACAAGAAACACTCCATTTCTTCTGGAAGGGCCCATATAGGTCCCAGAAAGTGCCCTATTCATTTCTGCCTACAAATCCATTCTTGTGGTATCTTTTCACCTAGAATGCCCTTCCTCTGCTCCTCTTCCCATCTAAACCTCATCTTTTGAAGGCCAAGTCCACTTTCTAATGCATTGATGAATCCTTTCTTCACAATTCCATTAAACAGTAAAATCTACAATCAAATGCCTATACCACTCCTGACGTGAACTACTCACTTAGCTCTTAATCATATACAGTTTTTTATCTTTGCGTGTGTCAGTGTGTATGCACACATGTGTTTTTCTCCCCAAACAGAACTCTTCAAAAATAAGAACTATGTTTTATATTTCTTGGCATGGCCTAAAAGGTTTGGCACAGCAAACATCTGTCATACAAATAAATAAGCTTTCTCAAAATTTTCTTCACAGCATGGTATGCTTTGAAAATGCCTCAAACTAAAATAAAACTTGGAAAGTTTTCAAAATTAATTCTAATGTTACTGTAATGGGGTGTGTCTAACTTGTAATATGTGGTATGACATTCAAATTTCCCTGTGGTCCTTCCTCTTCAGAAATCCCTTCAGTTAACATCACATTCTGATGTAGCCATTTTTACTCAGGTACAATGGTGCAGGGGAATTTTTACATGACTAAAGGAATAAACCTTTAAACATTCAGCTTAAACAAAATTTAGCAGTAATGTGCATAACAGACACTCTATTATATCATTCCCCTCCATGTCCTGAGACTCACCCCATCTATAGCCTCATCTTGGTCAGGGGATTTCAGGAGTGAGGTAAGGAATGGTTATGTCTTAGAGAATGAGAGAGGTGAGTAAGGATTTGGGAAATGGTAAAAGAGAAAGTGCAGAGCCCCATCAAGGTGGTCCTGTCAAATATTGTGCTTTAGAAATGTCATCTTATTTTAATATACAGTACTCCATTATCATGAATTAGGAAAACCTATCTGTCTTTACCAAACATACTAATCATTTCACAATAAAATTATCATCATAGAAGTACAATTTAATAAATATGTATGGACAATCAAGTATGGACAGGATGTTGGAACTTTTTAAATAGTTCTTCACAATTTATCAAACATAAATTACTTAATATTTATTTTCATAAATTATTTATTCTGTATCTCAAAATAATGGAGTAAAGTAAAAAGGATAAATTCAATTTCTTGTTACTTGCCTGTTTCTCACTGTAAATACCTGGAGGGTTAGGTATCTATTAATTGGCTGTTAGATATCTATTAATTGGTATGCCCGTGAAGCATGATCTTTGAATAAACTCATGTAGCATTAGCGGGTAAAAAGAATCCTCACTTTACGGTTGAGGAAACTAAAGTCCAAGAAAGAGCAGTGACCTGTTCAAAATCATGCAGTTAGTGGGAGAACGAGGATTCAAATTGGAACCTTTGGACTCTGGATCCACTGCACCTTCTACCATCGCTCAGACACAATGGAGAAATCTCATTTTGTCACAAACTGAAAGGAGATTTTGGCTTATGGATATATTTTATTTAACTTTTCCTAGGGTTTTTTTTTTGTTTGTTTGTTTGTTTTTAAAGAGTATACTATTTCACAGAATGAATATAGTATAATTGGAGGAAAGTTCCTTTGGTACAATTGCAGCTCTCCGTGAGAGTAAAGCAGAGGGCTCAGTTCTGCAAATGACACATGGCATAGGTGGTCTCCACAGCCCCAGCCATGTGCATCTCCCAATCTTACACAGGCTGGGAGCGATCTAGTGTAAATTCATCTCCAGAACTGCAAAAAAAAAAAAAAAGCCCAAAAGCATTTGCCCTGCTGATAGTGAATTGGTAACAGCTCTGCATAAGGCAGTTACTATTATATAACTACAACTTAGTATTCCAGAAGACTAAATTATTCATCAGCTTGGGGATCAGGGTGAGGAGTCTTATGACTCACACATTAATAGTTGACTTAAAATTTAAGACATCTATTCCCTTTAAAGTCCATACTTCATCCCACTAGCAAGGCTTTTGGATATAATATCTTGAGAAAGGCACTGAAAAACCCTCAAATCTCTCAGCTACTGGGATAGGAGTCCATTGCTTGCTTTTTGGACTCTACCAGTGGAGAGTCCCAAATGCCTACTGGTTGTTGTATAGTAGCCCAATGTGCTCTCCATACAGTCCTGATAATCTGGGAAAGCCTTCTTGTTCTAACATTTAACTATCACTCTTACAGTTGCTTATATCGTCAGTCATGTCAATAAAAGTACTAAATCAGGAAGCATTTTTTTCAGTCTTTTGAGATCGTGCTTCCAGGCGTGTCCTCTGCTTGGCTCAAATGAACTCTAATAAACTCTTATAAAAAATTTTTTTTTAAGTGCTAGATCAGAAGGCTTTCCTTCCAGAAGCTGCTCCATAAGTTACAATTCTAATTGCTCTATTAAGCACAGAGTGCATAAGAGGTTTTTAGAGCTCTTTTTAAAGTAGCCCTCTTCTTCTAACTTGGTTTTTGTTGTAGCACAATGGGGAGAGACAACAATGGTCATTAATTCATTTCCCAGTAAAGGACAAAATAAAAGGTTACCTTTACCTTATTCTTAGAGGAAATGCGGCATCCTAATCTAAAGAACTTCCAAGAGTCTATGTCCATAACTTCCAGGAGACTCCCATGAGACACTGAGGCACACATGCAAAGTAAGTTTCCCTCGTCTCTTGAATCCACCAAGGGTTTTATTATTAATACAATTAAATTTTTTAACTTATTCATTGGTGAAAAATACATTATAATGACCCCTAGAAATTTAAAAATAAAATCATATAGTTTTAAATAGACCATTATCTAGGAACTCACTACAGAATAGGCCACTCACTGGCAGCAAAATCTTTATCCTTGGTAGTGAGTTAAAGGCGTGTTTTGAAATGACATATTTATCAATGGAGTACACCCTCAAAACACCTCTAAACATCTTCTGGTTTAATATAAAGAATCTGGAGACTAAGATAGTGGCTACTCATATAGACCTTTTACAGATTAAGCTCTGAATAACAGATTAAATTCTCACATAGCTGAGCTGCTTTAACAGTTGAATGGATCAAAATAACTAACCAATTAATGATCACATAAACTAGAGAAAAAATTTAAAATCAACTCCATTTTGACTGAACAATCTGAATTAAATATAGTCATAGCCAATGCGTACTCACTGAGGGGAATTCTCGCTCTGTGACTTTCGTGTCCTCTATGATCTGAGTTCATTGATTCATTGACTTTCTGGGTACAAAGACGAAGATCATGTTTACTTAAACATTTGCTCAGAGAGACTTTGTTTAAGGGAAAGTGTGTTGACTAAATGAAGCAAGGTCACTTTTGTTTTTGTTTGTCCCATGACATCAAAGTGTTTTTGACTATTGAAATTTGGTATGTTACTAAAGAACATGAAGGAAAATATTGAAACAAAATGACAGTCAATTACATTTATCAAATGAGCATTCAATCTATCATTTTAAAATAACTATATTTGATACATGGAGAGAGATAAAGTGATGTCTTAAAAGTGGTTTTAATCCACTCTCTGAAAACATATTGTGCATATTGCCTGTATCATCTACAGTATGATATATTGTTCTTATCCACACTGATTCAGTTTAGTTCAGCAAACATTTTTGGAGTATACAAGTGCTTACACTGTGATAGGTCTTGGGCACATGAAGATTAATGAAAAGCAGCGTAGGCCTTCAAAATGATCTCAGTCCTATTAAGAACTGGTAAATTTGGTAAATGTATGAATGATTGAGCTGAGTAAACTCTTAGTACATAGAATTCTTGGAACTTCTTGCCCCTAAAAAGATGTTAAAGGGGAAGGCTAACTCCCCTATGAAAGGAGATTGTCCTTTGAATGGAATCAGCTGAGACCCAGGATGTTGTCTTCAGCTTTACAGCTCTAAAACTTAATTTTATCATGTCACCCAAATTTGACTAGACTCTGGAGGACTAACTCAGTTACCATATTCACTAGGTGCTGACTAATAAATGAGATGTCCATTTATTAATTTATAACGTGAAAAACAATATTACTCCTCTTGGCTGATCAACACAAACCTCTTTCATAGTAAAGTCTTCATATATGCCAATTTACTCTTTCAAACTTGGAAAACATGGATTAGAATAGAGAAAACTGGTGCCTTGACAACTGCTCCTTCTGCCCAGGGGCTGGTGCACTTCAAGAAATGATATGCTTCACATTCCACACTCAAGGATTCTCTCCCCAGGCTCCAGATGCTCCTGAATCTGATGACTACATCTTCTCGGCTCTTTTCATGCTCCCTTTTATTCAAATTAGTTTCTCCTTTCGGTTCATCTGCTTTGGGACTGATGTGTCCTTAGATGGTCCCTGGTTCTCAACCTGATTTTCACCCCTAGCATCTGTCCTTCAGATAACTCTTGGCACTGATCCTGCTCTTTCCCACATCTATCCCAGTAACCAGAATCCTTCTCCAGTGAATAGTCTAGCACCCCAGCCCCATTACTTTGTCCTGGATGGGATTCAGAAAGTAACCTGATTGACATACCTATTTCTACTGTGGAGATCTATCCATGGAAGGAACCAGAAAATTGTGTCCATTGCTCATGACTCCATCAGCAGATCTGGAGATCATTCCTTCTTTTGAGAGGAAGTAGCGTATGGGGTTGAACTCGCAGACCTTGGAGTTAGAGAGCTTAGGTTTCCATTTCCTCTCCACTGCTTACGGTTGGTAATGAGTTAAAGGTATGTTTTGAAATGTGGAATCTTGGACAAGTTAGTCACTGCTTTGTACCTCAGAAACTAAAATGAGGTTCTTCCTTTGTAGAAAGGGATTTATAATAGTTCAGACCTCAGAGGATTATTCTAAGGAGTAAATGAATTCTTTCATATAACACAATCCATATGGCAAATAGTAAGTACACAAAATACTTACTATTTTCTAGATTTCAAGCAGCCCCTTTTCTTTATGATAGCTCAACGACCTCAGATGTTTCACCATACAATTGAGTGGGTTATAGTTTCAGAGTAACATCCTCTTGATTTGATTCAGGACTAGATTAAATTAGATAGCACATTCATAGTTGCATTACCATCTCCCAGGTATACAACTTAGCAGCTGTTTAATCACAGAGATAACAGCTACCACTGGTTGAACACGTTTTATGTATCAGGCACCACACAAATTGCTTCATGACGATTGCCACAGGTAACATTGGCAACATCCTTGTAAAGAAAAGTATTGTCTGGCATTTCTAAAGATGACAAAATTGGGCTTCCTGGCATTAGGACATTTGCCTGGGATGGGCAGCAATTGGACGAGCCCTGATTTGAACTGAGATATTCGTAGTTCTAGAACCCACGCTCTTCTCCAGAATTTTCTATTGTCTCCCTCATAAAATTCAGAGTGACCGTTTCCTTAAGTTGTCTGCATGTTGTAAGGTCACCTTCTTACATATTCCCAAAATAATGACATAGAAGTTATGGCTCATAATCAATTCAGGCCAGATGCCTGGAATTTCCTGGGATAGCCTTGGTTGTACCTTTTGGCACTAGGCTGTCTTGCATTTTGTTTGTTTTGTTTCTGTTGTTGTTATTTTGGCACCAATTCAGGATTCCTTATTCCTAACAACAACATCAACAACAATTAACCGAACTTTTCTGTCTCAATAGCCCTCTGACTGAAAACCAACTTACTAATCTTAGAGTTAATGAATTCTTGACCTAGAGTTCCTAAAATTCCCTCCCCCTAGGGATAAAATTGGTCCTGGGATAGACTCTCTGGTAAGAGTCAATTCATCATATTCATTAGAGGAATTTCTGCTACAGGTTGAGGACATCATCCTTACACCACCTCTGTGGTTTCCATGGTGATCAAATTCCCATCCCTTCTCCAACTCCATCAATTCTTGGCTAGGGAAACAGTCCCCAAAGACTCTGTCCTTGCCCACTACCTGGAGCCTGAGTCTGACTCTGGGTTTTCTGCACACACAAGTGCTCCCCTTGGAGATCCTAAGTCCTGAAATGAACTAGGAACTTTGATTCTAGCTCCACATGGCAGGTTCTGTGTCACAGGATTTACCCCTTATCTTTTCCTGACAAGCTTTCTTGTCTTCTCACCCTCTCCATTTCTTGTTAGCACATCTTTATTATCTTGGTCTCACAGGTTTACAATTTTGGAGTCACCTTTTATATATCTCTGCTCTTCTACTGCATATTTAGCCTTCTACCATAGTATCTCTCACATTTACGCTATCTTTTCCTACCTCACTGACACAGCTTTAAACTTTTTCATTATCTGTATGAAGTATTAAAAAATAACCTGTAAACCCTGGAGTGTTTAACCTTAAAAAATAAAACAAAACACTCTCTTGAAGGTCCATAGAATTTTAACGGCTGTAAAACCCCTGAAATTAGTTTTAAAAAATACTGGTGTGGTGGTATGCATACAAGCGGTTTTTCTATCAGTCTGTCAGAGGAAGTTGTATCAGGTTCCTATTATCACTGAAACAAATTATAAAAATTTTGTGGCTTAAATTTTTTCTCTTACAGTTCTGGAAGTCAGAAATCTGAAATAAAAGTGTTGGCAAGACTGCGTTCCTTCTGGAGGCTCCTATTTCCTTGCCTTTTTCAACTTCTAGAGGCTGCCTGTATTTTGTGGCTTGTGGTCTCTTCCTTGCATCACTCTGACCTCTTTTTGTTGTCATATCTCTTACTATTCTGATCTGTCTCCCTCTCATAAGTACTCTTGTGATCCTACTGGGCCCACTCAGGATACTCTCTCCCTCTCAAGATCCTTAACTCAAGCACATTTGCAAAGGCCCTTTTGCCATATAACGTAAAAGTCACAGGTTTCAGGGATTAGAATATGGACTTTGAGGGGCCATTGTTCAACCTACTGTAGGAATCAATACCCCAAATATGTTGTCTTAACTGACTTTTTCACAATCCAGACAATTATTTCTCTAACATCACTCTCATCTTGTCATCTCCTGTATAAATTTGCAATGACTTCCTCTTACCTATCAGATCAATGCATTCTCTGAGGCCAGCATTCGAGGCCATTAGCCAGGGGGTGCCAATTGATCTCTTCAATTTCACACTCAAAGTTCCTCAGCTGGGACACTAAATCATTCCCCTGAGACTGCATTATCATTTGCAGCTCTACCCTTGTTCCTACTGTTAACTTGACAAGAATAAGATCTTGATTCACTCTCCACCACCACTGTAATTTCCTCCCGTTTTATCAAAGACCTTCCTTCATGTCATTTATCATTGATAATGCTTTCTTTTATGAAGCCTTAGAGCCATTGCTGACCAGTACTATAATTATGCATTATTCTGACTCATCCTCTAGCTGAGGATGAGTAAATGTTCTAAGGAAAAAAGTTTCTTCTACATTCTTCAAAATGCCTAGAGGAGCTTATGAATGAATAGTTCCTTTTCTCCCTTCCATTTCTCCCCAGAAAACAATTGTATATTCCACAAATACACCCTGTCTTCCATTCTGGTCCTTTCTCTGCTACCCAACAATAGCTATTCTGAAACGTGATCTATCATGTGACTTACACAAAGAAAAAAAAAGTTTGACAAAAAATTTTAAAAGTATTCAACTGAAAAAATTCTTTATTTCAACCTGTGATATTTAAAAGTTAGGCTTTTAAAGATATTTAAAAGTATTTTGCAGGATTGCTCCACACTGCCACCCTTCCCTCCCCATACATGATGGAGAAAGGGTACAATTTAGAAAAGTTTAAATTTGTATCTGCAAAACAAATGGAATATGTTGTTTAGTTATAGTGAGTTGAGAATACATTCAGTCTATCTTTTCCTCTTTCCATCAGTTGGGGATGGCCTTGTCCAAAGTGCCTGGTCAACTTATAAAATTCTCTTTAGAACTCTGGGCAAAGCCCCTTACTGGTAATAGGACTTTTCCATACCCACCTTCTCCATTTGCTTCTCCTTTTGTCTCTAACTAAATTGTTTTTCCTCTAAGAACCCAGTTTTCTTTGTGACGCTTTTCCAGTGGCTCATTCTGCTACATCCCCATTTCTGCCTGCATCTCTGAGACAAAGGAAAGAGATCGTCTCTCTTAAGTCCTCACTATTTCTATTACCATCATTCTTTTCAGTTCCAAATTCTTTGGCCACACCACCCTTCATTCCCCGGCCCTCCCCACCCCCACTTTTTTCTGTCATCCTTTGGTCACATTTTTACTTGCATGCCCCAAGGGCATCTGAAACTCTTCACCTCCCAAACTGAATTCACTCTTTTCCCCATAAAGCTTTTATTCCCTCCTTCATCCTTACCTCCATGAATGATATCCCCACCTACCGAGTCACTTCATCCAGAAACATACTTAACCTCTTCTCTCTCCTGCAAACTCTTTGGCAATCCTTCACCATGTTCTTTCAATCTTGCTCTTTTATTCTTCTAAAATTTGTCCTCTTCTCTTCAGCCCCACTGCCAGAAAAATAATCCAGGCTATCATATTTTCTTGCCTGGATTTCTACTAGAGTTTCCTAATGGCTCTTTTTCTCTGGTCTTATTCCGCTCCAGCCCATCCTCTGCACTGCTGTAAGAGTGATTCTCCAAAATACAGATCGCATCATATAATTCTCCTATAGTCCATTCTCCACTGGTTGATTCAGGCTGTGTCTCAGTTGAGGGATCAGGCCCAGTGAGATGAGGTGGAGTCTATGGGTGACTTTTCTAGGAAACATTTCCCTGCCCTTTCCAAGTGGGATGCACCAGTTTGTCCATTCTATCTTCTCTCACACATACCCTGCATATTTTTCTACCATTGCACCCATAACACTACAGCACACAGTTCGTTCACATGCCTATCTCTTCCTATGTGAAGAGACTCTCTTGAAAGCAAGGACTATGCAGCAGATGATGGGGACGTCTTGCCCTAGGTCTCCTTTGCTGACTCTGAGCTCTCCTGAAGCTGTAGCTGACAGTTATTGTGCACACTGACACTCTTCTGGCTCAAGTGTTATGTCAATCACCTTTGCTAACCAAAGGCTTTCTTCTATGCCATGAAAATTTATTCTGCGTGGCTGCAGAGCAGCTCAGAAGTGCAAAGGATGTAATGCTTTCAGGGGCAAACTTCAACCCTGAAAGGAAATCTGTAGATAAATAACTCAGCTTCCTGACCTTTGATAGGATGATTCTGAGGCATGTTTTACATGGTTACAAAGAGGATTCCCCAGAGAGATTGAACCCCGGTTGTCCACAGTGATGACCCACTCATTAATGCACCCTTTATTGGCTATTATCCCTTCCCTGTCATGCTTTCCCCATTTCTCTCCTTAAACTTCCTGGGATCACCTCCCAAGTAAACCAACTGCACCTTCATCCTTGTCTCAGGGTCTATATTAGGAGGATATTTCAAACTAAGACAGAATTTCTTATTCAACTTTTTGGCACATTTTACATGCTTAGTAAGTTTAACATATGAACAAAGGAATAAATTAATGAAGGTTGTAATGACAATAGCAGCCAGGTGGGATATTGTTTTAGAGTCAGGACTTCTGAGCAGGGATGGGACAGTGGGAAGGGAACAGTGTTGTCCTAGATGGAACCAGCAATCATCTAGGAGGAGGAGTACTATTCCAACTAAGGTCTTAAAGCCCCTGAAGGTAGAGAATCAATCTCCAAAGAGTTTATTAGGGTCCCACCCTTTCCAACTTTGGATGGGTAGACAACAATTGGATTAGTTAAACTTCCCGCATACTCCCTTGTCTTCTGCTAGCAAGTTTAATACAGTGGGGTGGCCGTTCATCCTCTCCCCATATTTATTGTCCCCCTAATTCAAGTGATCTCTTAGTCCTGGCTTTTCAGTCTTGATATAAAGGAACAAAACAACCAATGAAATGTACTAAAAGGGGGGCTTAGCCTGAACACGCGAGAATTGAGAGGATTCCGACTTAGGCTAAATAGGTTAGGGTGAAAGTGATTCTTTGACTCAGAGTCCGATTGGAGGGCGCTACCAAGGCCAAACCTAAAGCAAGCAGAAGGACAAGTCTACTAAAGAGGGTTGGGGCTATCTCAGGTGGATTTCTGCTGCCTCCGGAATGTAACTAACTCAGAGAGGCTGATCGGGAAGAGGCTCTGCAGTCCAGGTCTCCTGGTTTTCCGGGGATGTCGTTCTCTTTACCTGGGTGTGGTGGATCCAACACAGGTGATACCTACAACCTTAACAGCAGTGGGAGGTGCTAATATAACATTGTGAAGGCCAGTCCAACTCGGCTGGAGTGGCTCCTTCTTGCAATCTTTTACCTATACTTCATCTCCTGGCTAGTAGGGGTGGGCCCAATTCCCTAAGGGGATAGGAGCTCTTTCTAAAGTTTCCTGAGCGATATGGTGGAGAATCCTCCCTAAGGCCTGAAGGTGTTGGGACATTTCTAGGTCAGTCATTAATTGAGGGTCTTTTTTTTAACTTCCCTATCACTGGAGGAGGTCTCCCGGAAAGGATTTCAAAAGGGGAGTAGCCTGAAGGCCTTGGGGTGCATTGTGTGCAGAGTAGAGCCAAAGGCAGCCAAGTCAATCCAAGGTAACTGGGTTTCCTGACAAAGCTTAGCTAGAGTAGTTTTGAGGGTCTGGTTCAGGCGTTCAACTTTCCCTGAACTTTGTGGCCTGTAGGCCGTGTAGAGCTTCCATTTGATTCCCAGAGCTTTGAACAGAGTCTGGACTATCTCAGACACAAAGGCAGGTCCATCGTCTTGTTTTATAGAAAGGAGTAGCCCGTATCTTGGAACAATTCCCCTCAATAAGGCCCTAGCTACTTCTCATGCCCATTCAGTGCGTGTAAGAAAAGCTTCAGCCCATTCGGTGCAAACTAACACAAGCAAGTATCGGTGGCCTCGGCAGGGCTTGACCTCAGTAAAGTCCACTTCTAGGTCTTTGAATGGCATTGTTCCAGTTGTTTGCACCCCTGAATTAGACCTTGGCTTTTGGCCAGCGTTGTTTTGTGCACAAGTCACACACCTAGCACTGATCTGGGTGCACAGGGTTGGGAGCTTGGGTATGAAATAACAGCCTAACAGGCTTTCTAACTTTGTCTTCCCTAGGTGAGTCAATTCATGGTGTTGTTTTACTAGCTGAGCTGCTGGCATAGGGAGAATAAAGAGTCTTTGATCTGGAAGCTCCCACCAGCCTCCATCGTCTTAGTTCTCCCTTCACTTAAGGCCTATTGTTCTTCTTCCTTAGTGTATTTTGGGGATAGAGGCAATTCTGGTGCCAAGAGAACCTTGGAGATTGGCTCAGAGCCCATTGTGACACTCAACTGGTTGGCGGCCTCCTTAGCTGCTTGGTCTGCTAGTCGGTTTCCCCTACTAACAGAGTCGGTTCTTTTCTGGTGGCCCTTGCAATGACTGCCACTGTAGAAGGCTTCCAGACTGCCTTTAACAGTTGGAGGATTCCTTCTTTGTTTTTGATTTCCTTTCCTCCTGCCATCAGTAATCCCCTCTCTTTATAAATGGCCCCATGTATGTGCAAGGTAGCAAAGGCATACCTTGAGTCAGTGTAGATTTTGGCCCGTTTCCCTTCAGCCTGTCGCAGTGCCTGGATGAGTGCCAATAGTTCGGCCCGCTGTGATGACCAGCCCTTTGGCAGAGCCTCAGCTCTCATTACCTCATCGGTAGTTGTTATTGCATAGCTGGCTTTGCGCTGTCCTTCATGGATGAAGCTGCTCCGATCTGTGAACAATACCAGTTCTGGGTCCTGAAGAGGAACATCTGTTAGATCTGGCCTGCTTGAACAGACTTCATTCGTGACCTCCTCACGATTATGGTTGGGAGGCCCCTCCTCAGTGGGCAGAAACATAGCGGGGTTCAATGTTCGCACAGTTTCAAGGTGGACTCCTGGATTTTCACAAAGCAGTCTCTGATGAGTTATTCTGGCATTGTTCAGCCACTTATGTTCTTGATTATTCATTACCTTGGAGCCATTCCCGCGCTTCTGACAGAATCCACCATCATTCTTCAGTGTCGAAGAAAGTTAGGAGGAGTTGATGGCAGTCATCCCAGGTATGCTGATGAGTTTGGAACATGGACTCGAGCAAGTCAATCATTGCCTGGAGTTTCTCCGAATAGGGTGGGGTGTGCTGCTTCTAGTTGAAGAGGTTGGTTGTGCTGAATGGCTGATAGTAGAGGACGAGGCGGCCCGGCTGTATAGTGTGCCATCTTCTCCCATCTCAAAAGGAGCTCGCCCTTCTCAAAGGGGCATCTGAAGGGCCGCAGACTGCTGGACTGGTTGCATGACTGAGCGAAGACACCGTGGACTTGGACTTGGCCGCCTCTCAGGCTGTTAGGGTGGCAAAGGCACCGATGGTGGAGGGCTGTCTGGCAACTGGGGGTAGAATGACTGTGCAGGCACTGGCGGAGCTGTTGGGATGTATGGCGGTGGGAAGAAAGGTTCTTCTTCAGGGTCCCCTTGGTGGATGATTTTTGCTGGCTCTTCCCCAATTACCTTACTCTGTCCCTGACTATTTGTGTAGAACCGGGCCCTAGGGGGCACTACAGTAGTGATTTGCAGCCATGAGTCTATGTATGGAAACTGGTCTGGATGTCCAGAGGTCCCTGTCACTACCTGGTACACAGCTCTAGCGGTAGGGAGGTCTAGGGTCCCTTCTGAAGGCCATCCTACCCCAAAGGCAGACCATTAAGCTCACAAAGAGTGCAAAGTTTTCCCAGAGTCAGTTTGACCCCGTAATCCTCTGAAAAGCCTTTCTTAAAAATTTTCAACACACAATTTAAGACAGTTGGCTTAGAGGAACCTCCTCCCATATTTGCCTTAGGGAGCTTACTAAGGGGGGGAAATAGACCTTAAAATTTCTAGAAAATAACTCGACAGAGAGCCCCTATGTCAAAAAGGGCCATTTGGAGATAGACAATTCTTAAGCCGAATCAGTGGTTAATTGCACCCCCCCTACCCCTCATGTATCCCACTCTGCAACGGTGACACAAAGACAAACAAAGGGTGGGTGCCTCCTCCGCAGAAGAGACTATTCAGTTGCTCATCTGGCCATGTCCTGAAGGAGCTTAGGTGATGCTTGACAATAGCGGACTCAGCTTTGTGACTTACACTACTAGTCTAATGCTGCCCTGGACTGTATGCCGTACACCGTACACCACGGAACCGCAGAATGAGCCCACTTGGACTCTGTAGCCTTTGGGGGACCTTAGGGGTGCCCAGCAGTGGAGCTGCAAACTCGTACCTGACTGATCAAGTTGGTCAGGCCGCTCATTCATTCACTCATTCACACACCAGGTTAAAACATTGCCTCCCCACTTTTGGAAGGCCCTGAGCTATGTCTTTCTCCGCTTTGGAAGACCCGGATGTCTTCCCCCACCTGTGTCTTCTAACTGAAGACTAGGAGGTGATCAAGCTCTTCTGTACGGAGATGGGACCTGACTAGGGGGCTGTGCCTGGAGCCTTACTTTATCCTGTGGCCATTCCTGGTGAGTTGGTCCGTCCCTCCTATGAGTCCAGTTGGGGGCTTGGCCATCCTGGGTGTCGGAGAGCCGGTCTGAAAGAGAACCCAGAATACTCTCAGGTGGCCTGCCTCCTCATTCGTCTCAGAGCCTCTCCACCCCAACCCGGCCGAGCCACCGGTCTAGCAGTTCAAAGGGCCAGCGTAGTTGGAATCTTGCTGGGGCATCCAGAAATGTTGCAGAAACAAGACTTGCTTAACTTTGTGGAACAGGGGAATAGTGAGAAGGAGATTAGGGACAGTCTCTTTAAGAGGTAACATTAGAGCTGAGCTTCAAATGACAATTTGAAGTTAACTAAGATGATGGAGTCAGAGAAGCTGTTCTACACTGAGTAAATCATCCTCCCTTGCCTGAAGCCTCTTGTTGTCTAACCTCCCTCATAGAGGCTATAATAGAGAGGAAAACTGCAGCAAAGATCCTTATGCTGTGGAAGTACCAGCCTCCAGCTCAGAAAAATCAAGAGGTTGATGCCCTATAAGAATTTAAAGGGTATCAAAAGAGGGGAATGAAGAGGAATTTTCAAATGGCTAACATTGTAATGTGTAGACATGCTCGCCACATAGGGTGAAGGGACAGGTGACCTCGAGATCAACTGAAGACTCACCCTCCCCTTTGCTTATTCTGTCTAGATAACAGATGTATTGCCTTTGCTTGTTAAGCCCTATAAAAGCAAGGATACCTCCGAGCTCAGGGCCCAGATCTTCAGAGCTCTAGCTCTTCTGGGACTGCCGGTGTAATAAACCCGAGTTCTCCAACTCTCTGAGTGCTGTTTGGTTTCTTGCTGGTCTTGTTTCTGCAACACCAGAAGAAAGTGCTGGGAGTGAAATCAAAATGGAGATGAAGGAAAGAGAAGATCCAGGTAAAAGTGGGGGAGGGGAACAGAGTTGGTATCTCAAAAGGCAAACCTCCCTATCTTTTAACACAGTGAAAACAATGAAGGAGGAAACTCTGTGGAATTTAAAGAAGTATCCGAATATCTGAACCAAGTTTCCTTCTAGAAATCGAGGAAAACAAAATTTTAAAACTGAACTTATATAAAACTTAGTAACACAACACTATCGAGGTCAGATCCCACAAAAAATTACTATAAGAAAAAGATATACCCATTTATTATGAAGGGAAGGATAGTCGCTCTACAATGGAAAATCTGATTAACCACCTGAATCAAGTGATCGAAGGTAGCATTACCAGTAATAAAACATATCAACAGCACATATCCTCTCATGTGATGCACTGAGAGGACCACAACATCACTTCTCTGGTACTCTTACCAAAAATACATAATCTCAGTTTAAGTTGAGAAAACATTAGGCAAATCTAAACTGAGGAACACTCTACAAAATAACTAACCATTTCTCTTCAGAAGTGTCAAGGTCATAAAAAATAAAGAAAGAGTGATGGATAATCCTCTAATAGAGGACAAAAGGAGATAAGACAATTACATGCAATGTGAGATCCTTAATTGGATCCTGGAACAGAGGCAAAGCAACATAATTCACATTAGTTAGCAGTATTGTAATAGTGTCAATTTCCTGATTTCTATAATTATACTATGGTATATAAGATGTAAACATCAGAAAGCTAAGTAAAAAATACTTGGGAAATCTTTTTACTACTGTAACTTTTTTGTAAATCTAAAATTATTTCCCTCCCCCAATTTTTTTTTTTTACTTGCATGTTACTTAAAAGGGAAATAAAATGAAAATTAGACTTTTTCAACAGCAATGCTTTGTTAATATAAGAAACATCCAAACCTGTAGAGAATTTTCGTATGAGTTTATTTGGCCAAATTGACAATGTATGCTAGGAAGCATGATCTCAAATGCTGAGAATAACAGTATTGCAGCTTCTTTTATGCATTTGAAATTAAGGATGGAACATAAGAAAGATTATATGGAGGTGGGAGAGAGCCAGTAGGGGACTGGATTAAAGGGTAGTTAACAAAATTATGTGCTCTCTTGAGGATGGTCACTGTTTATTTCAGAGGTGTGTTAACCTGGATGCAGGGAAACAACGGACAAGGCTTACTTAAAGGAAAGGCAAACCTTTTACTACAAAGTTATACGCCTGGGATGTGACTACCCACCTGGACCTTCCCAGTTAGGAATTTATGATCAGATCATCCTATGAGGTTACTTTCCATAGAACTTCTTTTTTTCATCCACAGTTTAATTGTAAGAAGAAATGGAATAACATTTAAGATACTGAAGGAAAGAAAATATGAACTGAGGATTTTATATCTGTAGTAAAACTGACCTTAAAGTATAATAAGCACAGTATAATATGCAAGAACTCAGGAAATATTGTTCCCTTTGAGCCTTTCCGAAGGAATGTTCTCAAGAACAAGCATCGGATAACCAAAGTAATTATGGAGACATCAGCATGAGGACTGGTGGAAAGCATTAGGTATACAGTTCTTATAGAACTAAGATTAACAAAGATTAAAAGAGATTATAGTATGATGCTGACCTAAGTGCTTAATGATTAAGGGAGTGGTCGTGCCTTACGCAGAAAGATAAGGAAAGAAAAGAAGCAAGTGAGCCTGAGGGCAGTTTGAATCAAGGAGAAAGAGAAGAGAAAAAGTCATTTTAAAGAAGTGAAGATTTGCATGGTTACAGTGATAGTATTA
This sequence comes from Pteropus alecto, assembly GCF_000325575.1. NCBI lineage: Eukaryota > Metazoa > Chordata > Mammalia > Chiroptera > Pteropodidae > Pteropus > Pteropus alecto. The sequence continues at coordinate 15,716,231 of NW_006442109.1, forward strand.
GACTATAGTATTGTAAGATGGATAAAGCAAATAAGTGGTTATGGGATATTGTAATTCTATCATGCCCTGTATACTTGAAAACCAAGATTCTTAGTGTGGAAGAAAGAGGCTACAAAGTCAATATAAAAAAATTAAGTAATTTACATTCTCACCAGCAGTGTATTGAATCCTATATAATTTCTTTAACCAATGTCACTCCAATAATTAAAAAAAAAAATAAAATAAAATTAACATCTTGAAAAAAAAAAGAATTAATTAAAAATTCTGTAGTCCTGAATCTGATTTGGAACCATCAGCATGTATGTGTGTGTGTATGTATGTACATATATGTATATATGTTTATCTCTACTTACTGAAAAGACCTTGAAATAATGGCCTACTTATTAGTGATGAGGTTTTTAAAAACTATTATCCATTAAAAGAAAGAAATGCTTCTTGGAGAAGTGGCTGATTCCAGATCTGGGACAGGAGATGTACCAGAGAAGCATACACCAATTTGATACACTAGATAGCAAGGATGCTATCAAAGAGTATTGGAATTTGTCAGAAGGACTTAGGAGAAATTTGAAGGGTTTCTCTCTGGCAAAGACTGAACAATTTGAATCTCAGTAAAGACAAGAATTGGAATGGATTAAACTCCATCAAATGTGTTTAAATCCATAAGCTCAAAATTATTTTTTTTAAAACAAGATTTATCACTTTCTGAATTAATTCATTACCTTTAAACCTGGGTAAATAAAAAAGAAAAATTCCGAGCATTTATCCTCTACACCTATATAAACTATACCACTAGGTAAATAATAAATGAGGCCAAATGTCTTCCTATAAAATTTATTGCAGTTAATACATGAAAACAGAACTATAGAATTAGAATATCACTACTCCGCAACCCTCAAAGAATTAAAGGATCCAGGCACTGAAGAACAATGATTGCTAACGCACACACACAAGAAGAAAGAAGAAGAAGGAGGAGGAGGAGGAGGAAGAGGAGGAGGAGGAGGACGACGACGAAGACGATGACGACAACGACGACGACGAAGAAGAAGAAGAAAAATTAAACATTACATGTTTCCTGTGGAAAGAACACAATGTCATTATATAGGTTTGTCAAAGAGGTTGAACTTGAGTCTGGTCCAGTCTCTGGATGTAGCTGCCAATTCACAGAAAACACAGAAGACAGAGAAACAAGCTGAATAGCATTGTGAGGATGTGATAAGTGAAATCTAGATTTGGAAAACTGTATAGGTTGAATGACCAGTTTATTTAGCAGATAAATTATAAGGAAAAAAAAAAGAATTGATGGGAATCTGTAGATTAAAAGAGACATCAAATTTAAAAGAAAAAGCAAGATTAAACAGTATGTTCCAAGAATGTACACTTGGGTCACAAAATCAAAAGCAAAAACAAGGAAGGGATTACTTATGAAAGTCAGGAGAGAGGCAGGGTGTCAATAGGATGAAGCACCTGGAGGGGGACTTCTGAGGGGGCTGCAAAGGTTCTATTTCTTGATCTGAATAAGTATTGGGGAAAAAAAGTATTTCTCACTTTGTGTGGTTTTCTGAACCTGTGATTTTATTTCTTTAAGTTAAGAAAAAATATTTAGCATGTGTTCATTCAATGAGCGACTATAAGAATGCCTGCATGAATGAATAAATGAGAAACCTAACAAACTATGAGTACTTATGAATGACTTTCACCTCTTTGAGCTTCACTTCCCACATTTGTGAAATGAAGTGCTTAGATCAAAAACTTGAGGCCCTTCGAGTTCTGTCACTTTAACAGCTGATACTTCTTATAAACATTCACTGATTACTTATCACGAGTCAAGTGCTTTGTAATATGCTGTCATGGATCTTCACAAGAGCCAAGATTTAGAGGGTTTTTGTAATTTGCCCAAAGACACTGAGCTAATAAGCAGCTTGAGTTCAAGACCAGCAGATCCCCAAACCTGCCTCACTGTGCTGATGGTAGTGTCTGTTTTTATAATAGGATCATTCTTCCTGGATAGCAAATGAAAAGTGAAATGGTTAAGTGATAACTTAGATTCTAGAGATTGACCTTGTGAGTTCAAATTCCATCTCCACCACTTAGCAATTGTGCCACTTTGGGTAAGTATTTAATACTTGCTGTGCCTCAGTTTTCTTGTCTGTGAAATGGAGATAATGACGGTATCTACCTCAGAGGGATTTTGTGATGATTATATAATATAAAATGCCTAGCATAATGCCTGGCACATAGTAAGCATTAACTATTTACTTTTATCAAATAATTCATTGCTATTAATTGGACTCATAGATAATTGCTCTTAAGTATGTCAAATTAGCCTAGGGCTAAACTTTTAACTTTTAAAAATATAAAAGAATAATTTTTATTCTTTATCCAGATTCAACAATGTTCACAAATTTTTGAAGTGCTGAGTTTTGTACTAGACAGAGTGACTTTAACAGCAACAAGATATTACTTTTGGTTCCATTAGCTGTTTTTTTATGGAAAAAAAATTCAACTGGGCACCTAATTGCATAATTGCCCTTTTGCCCTTGTATTTAATTTTGAAACTTGTGTTTCCGATAATGCTACTTTGATGGTAAGGATTGGCGTAATTTACTTAGGCTCTGATCCATTTTGCCTGGCACCTAGATAAGACTTCTGATTGTCTTAGAAACTTTTCAAAATTCCCAAATTACCTATTCCATTGAGGTTCACATTTGTTCTACTTCTATTTTTTTTCATTCCTCCTTTTACTTACATGAACATACTAAGCTCTTTTCAGCCATAGGGCATTCACACCTGCTATTCCTCTTCCTGAAACACTGGTAGCCTGTTTTCTTCTCACTTTTTAGCTCTCAATTCAAGAGAGCCCTATCTAAGTGGGTTATCCAATTCATCTCTATTACTCTGTACCATATTATAGTTATATTTCTTTATGGCATGTAATCACAACATATAATACATATAAAAAATAATATTTATGTATAAAATTATAGATAACATATTTACATGCATCGATTCATACATCTATCTGTGTATTTGTACGTAAATCTATTTATATATTTTAAAATATTTAAATATAAAATATTTTTTAAAAATATAAAAGCCCTGCTTTTAGGGCTTTTGCTTAGCTTTTACCGAGGCTACTACTTTGTTGCTACAGTATACTTCTGAAAAATTGAAGAATATTCATAAGAATCCTCAGGATTGGGTTCTCTCCCCTTCTCCCTTCAGTAGGCCTCTGGATGGTAAAGGCTGGATTAGGGACCATTCTGGATTGCCCCAGACTCAAATTTTCTCCATGTTTTCTTCAGTACCAATTGTTGAAGTTGTGCTCTCTTCCTCGATTGGTTACTCTTAATGAATCCCTTCCCCCTCTATTTTTAGTTAAATTACTAAGAAACAAAAATCAAGTCAGGGTCAGATTTGTCCCCTGCAATTCTAAACACAAGTATATGGAATAATATATGCATTGTTTGAGGAGAAAAGATGATTTCTGAAGAGTTTTATATCCAACCAGATACTGGGTGGGGAGAATCAACCACTTCCTTCCTCCCATGTTGTCACAGAGTGTTTGCTCAAGGACCATCCCTGGCATCTCTCCATTTCCTCACTCAGAGAATAGACATCTTACTAATGAGTCTGGGAGAAAGAGTTGGGCCTGTATGGTAAATCCCCTTCTAGAGTCTCTTTCAGATCTGAAATGCAGAGTGTGGCCTGTTGGTCTGCTTTCTTGTGAGCTCACGGGGATGGACTCTGCTCCAGCAAGGGAGGCGGAGGGGGCTAGAGTTTGGAAGCATTCAATTCAGAGGAGACATATTAACTCACTATTGTGGCTGAAAATTTAGAACACATACCTCAGTTTATCATAAAGCTAAATTCAAAAAAATCTCTTTCTAAAAAACTCCCGTATTATTTCTCAATTGTTTCTGAACTTGGCCTCCTAAAATCCCTGCTTTCCAGCTTAGCTGGAAATCTTAAATAAACGGACAAGAACTGACAGACACTATGGAGTCTAAAATATCATGTAGTGGTTGAGGCTTAGAGGCCCCCACATGAGGCACTTTGTGTCGGAAACCAGCCGACCAAGTCAAACCAGGTACCTGAATGGGGGAGCGGGGACTGAGAAAAAAGAGAAGACAGACAGGGTGCAGGAGGGAGAACAGATCTCACAACTGTCTCTCCGAGTTTATTTCTTATGCTCCTTTTTATATATAATCTGTTCCTTCGTGTATCCCAAGATAACATAATTAAAGTAACATCCTGAAGATCGAGATAACAATATAAGTAACATCCTGAAGATCGAGGTACAATCGACACTTCCTTTGACACTCCCTTTGACACTCCCTTTGACACTCCCTTTTTCTATACTTAATCTTCTTCCTGGAATTCCACAGAACCAGCCTTTTCCCTTTTTTATACAAGCAGGCCTCCCAAAATAATCCATGCACTCTTTTGAATTTTGGGAGCTTTAGATCCCTACAACTTTGGGACTCTAGTGTTTGAGGTCACATGGTTTTTACCTGTGACAGTTTGAGGAAATTCATAGGTTGACAAGTGTTTCTAGCTGTGTGGCTATTTATACCTGGAGAAGGCCAGCACAGTCTCAATAAGTTTATGGAGTATGTGGTCCTTTGTGGTAGACCTTGATATGACTTGGATATATAACTTTGGCCTAACCAAATTCAGTTTAGTTTCAGCCTTGTTGAAGCAGGGATTAAATTATTGGGAAATACATCATAACCCTAAGAAAATTCACCTCGAAATAGGCAGAGCTTCAAAATACAGATGTTATAGGCTTTGGTTTATGGAATAATGTTAATTGCTTTTACTTGGTTTATCAGTGAGGTTAGCAACCATGACTTTGTCCTGTAAAGATAGCTAGATCAGTTCTACTTGGGCTGCAAAGCATTGATATGTGAGTTTCTTGCCAGGCCTGGTTAGAAGAGCCAGATAAGCCTCTTTGTGTTTGAGGTGTTACCAGGCCAAGATAAGCAGTCTTATTTATCAATCTTTACTTTATGGTTAAATGATTTTTGCCTATGTTTAAATAATCTTTCACAACCCTAAAGTCATGAAGATATGAAGATATTCTTCTATATTATCTTCTGAAAGCTTTATTGGTTTATTTTACATGTTTAATCTGCAAACCACTTGGAATTGATTTTACGTGCAGTGTGAGAAACTTTTTGACTCATAGGGATATCCATTTGATCCAGCACCATTTATTTTTTTTGGAAGTGTCTTTTCCCTCCCTGCTTTGTCATAAATCAAATGTCCCTACATATGTCAATCTGTGTATATGGATAAACCATTCTCTTTCATTGATCTATTTGTCTATCCTGTACCAAGGTCACATGTCCTAATTACTATAGTTTAATAAAATAATTCAATAATTGCTGGAACAAAAATTTAAAGTCATTAATTTATTTTTAGGTATAGTTTTAACTTCATCCAAAAATTTTTGGTAAGTTATATTTTTTGTTCTATTAGTTTTTATTTTCCATTATGATTTTCATTATTTGATTCCATTAGTTGTCTAGAGAAGTATTTTAAATGATAAAATGTAAGGAATTTTTATTAACATCAGTTGTGTTAATGAAGAAATTAATTATACTATGGTCAAAAAACATAGTTTTCTGAGAAAATTCTCAGCCATTATCTCTTCAAATATTGCCTCTTCCCAATTCTCTATTATCACTCTCTAAAAGTCCAATCAAATATTTGTTAGTCCTTCACACTCTAACCTCTATGTCCCTTTCTCTCTTTCACATGTCCCATCTTTTTGTCTCTGTATTCTGGAAAAATTTTTGAATCTATCATCAATTTCACTAGCTCTCTCTTGAATTACATCTAATATATTCTTATCATGTCAAATTTTGATTTTTTATTTTCAATTTTTATTTTCTAGAATTTTTATTTGACTCTGTTTTCAAGTCCACTTGGTTATTTTTATAGTTTCTTATATATAGTCAAGTCTCCTGTTTACATCTTAGAACATGTTAAACACTTGTGATTTATTTTCTTTGGTAATTCCAATATCTGAAGTCCTTAAGGTTCTAATTCTGCTATGTATTGTTTCTGCTGGCTGTTCTTCATGATAATGTATTTTCCTGTGTTTTATGATTTTAACTGTGAATTCATAAGTGAGAATTCCTTGAGACTCAAGCTAAAGTTGTGTTCTTTCAGAAAGGATTTGTGCTAGCTTCTGCAGGCTGCTGGGAGGATTACCTTCCCAAGATTGCTTTATTTTTTTTTCACAGTAATATTTATATTTATATTTTAGAAATGATCTCAAACTTACAGAAAAGTTGCAGGGATTATACAAAGAACTTTTTTCCTAATTATTTGAGAATAAGTTGTCAAAATGATGCTCTATCCCTTACATTTACTCTAGTATTGTCACACACAAGGACATTCTCCTACATAGACACAATACAACCATCAAAATCAAGAAGTTAACATTGATATATTATCTAATCCTCAAACCCCATTCAAGTTTCAGCAGTTGTCCCAATAATGTCTTTTATAACAACAACAGTAAAAAGCCAGTCTAGAATCATGTGTTACATTTATTTATCATGCCAATTCTTTAGTCTCCTTCGATCAGGAAGAGTTCCACAGTTTTTCTGGACTATCTTGATGTTAACACTTTTAAACATTACAGACCAATTATTTTGTAGCATGCCCCGCAATTTGTGTTTGTCTGATGTTTCTTCATGATTCAACTAAGAAAGAACACAACAAATCAGGCAAGATTTTAGGTCTGAGAACAGAAAGTAAGCTTAAGAACTTAGGTGAAGAGGAAAACCCTGGCCCAAAGGGATGGTTTTCCTCCGAAATAATAATTAGTGAGAAGATTTAAAAAACTGTTGAGGCTGAGCAGGAGGAAGTTGGAAGTGGTCATGTCCTACAGCCTTACCCATCATGACCAAACTTCTTAGAATACAACTCTGTCTCCACTTCCTCCTCACCCACTCACTTTTGCTCCCACCATTTCAGAGGAGAAATTCCCTTCTTAAAGGTCACCAATGAATTTTTAATCATCAAATACCATAGCCTTTTCTAAATATTCAATTTCTTTGACCTTCCTGCCAAAACTGATACTATGGACCACTTCCTTCATCATTTTTTCCTTAAACAGCTAGATTAAGATATGATTCACATATCATACAATTCATCCAGATAAAGGATACAATCCAATGGCTTTTAATATAGTCACAGAGCTGTGCACTGATCATTGCAATCCATTTTAGAACACTTCATTACCCCCAAAAGGAGCTCCCCTCTCTTTAGTTGTCATCCTCCAAATTCCCCACCTGCCCGTCAACTCTACGTAAGCACTATGTTATATAGGAGGAAGCAGAGTCTCAGAGAGATTCAAGAACTGACTTTGGCTTCCAGAGTTGTTAATCAGTGGACTTAGAATGCAAATCTAGACCCTATGATTCTAAATCCCAAACTCTTTCACGGCTACACTACAGCTATTTCAGTCTTAATAATTTCAATATTTTAGCTAGATAAATTAAAGTGATTATTCTCTTACGTTATGAGGAGAAGACAAGTCAGAAGAGAAGGATACGAAAACATTCAAAGGTTCATTTCTTTCTATGACAGGATAAAAATCTTAGAAGGAAATAAAAGGTGAGGAAGCCTTGAGTATTATTGATCATAAGGGAAATGTAGGAACGGAAGAATAGTAATGTGTGAAGTCAGTGAATTCTGGAGAAACGTAGAGGAAAAAATTAGACAAGATAATTTTAAAGATCACTGATGTTGAACTGCATTGACTTCACTCCTGTTGTGCTGGTTACATGGCCCTCTTCTTATGCTAACGATATTTTAGGGAGAAAAGCTACTTGCAAATGATTTAAAACATGACTAGGGGCCAAGCCACATGCTATCTAGTTACCTCCACCTTGGGGCACGTCTAGAGAGGAGTTTCTGAAGATTTATGCAATAGGCAAAAGATGCGGTCACAAGAAGATGTGGTTTGTAAGTCAAACTACTAATCCTATAATGACAAGCCTGAGAAGGACTCGAGATCTGTAGTTCTGTTTTATCTCCCACTGGTACAGTCAAAATCAATGTAAATAAGCTCCATGTTTGTGAATCCACCTTGTCCCATTGCTAAAAATAAGTCATTGCTGCAGTGGAAGAAATTCCAACACTGGAATCCTTTCTCCTGGTGTATCATCTTTTGAATTAAGTTATTAACAACTGATAATAAATTCCTTTCATTAACTTAGGTCATCAGTAACTAATAACCAGTAGTAGCCTGCTGCCTTAATTGCTTACCCTGCTGTTTGCTACTACGAAGGAGAGTCAAGCCTCCAAAGGTGTTGTGACAGACAGAAGGCCGAATAATAGAACAATTAAAGCTATTCGACTAAGCCCATTGCAGGAGCTTGTCTCTTCATATAAGTTTTTTGACACATCTCACAGTTGACTCATATATAAGAAGTGATCTAGTCTTTCTTTGCTCTGCCATCGTTTTAGCTGCTTTCTCCAATCTCCTTTTTTTTCCTTTCTATTCAGGACTTCTTTTGTGTACCTTGAGAAAGCCAAATTATAGCTATTTTCAAGTTAAATTATTAGAAACCTTTGAAGTAAACTCACAGAAAATATTCTGATCAATTTTGGCATTTTCCAGCAGGTCCCCTTTCTGGGTTGCATATATGCACAGCAGTACATGCAGGTCAATGACAAGCTGCACTCAGGGATAACTTTACTCTAACATACCTTCCCCCAGAATTTAGAAATCCAGCTGAAAGAGCAAGAGGATATTATAAGATATCATATTTCAACCAAGTGTCTATGCATGTCTCCTACTGCCGGGAACAATATCCTTGGGAAATTGTGGGAATTTACATAACTCTAATGAGGAATCACAGCTCCTACCCAGTAGACATGTCAATATAATCTAAGTAGTTATGTCATAGGAAGAATTGCGCCCCTCACAAATTCCTATGTCGAAGTCCTGGCACCTTACCTTTTCAGAATGTAACCATATTTGAAGATAAGGCCTTTAAAGAGGTGATCAAGTTAAATGAGTGTCTTAGTGTATAGGCTTTAATCCAATCTGACTGGTTTCCTTATAAGAAGAGGAAGTCTGGACACACAAGAGATACCAGGGATGTGTGGGCACAGACAAAAGACCATTTGAAGCAGCAGCAAGAGGGTAGCCATCTTCAAACCAAGGAAAGAGCCCTCTAGGAGAATCAAACCTGCCAACACCTTGATATTGGACTTCTAGCCTCCAGAACTATGAGAAAATAAGTTTTTGTTGTGTGAGCCACCCAGTCTGTGATATTTTGCTATGGCAGCCCTAGCAAACTAATGCAAGTCATCACTTATTTTGTCTAGTTACTATGATGATTAAAGAGGGAGAGATTTTTCAAGTACCATACAATGGGAACCCTTATATCTTGGTCGGGAAATTAGGGAGGATAAACAATTGCTTAAGGTTACAGAAATAACAAATGGCAGAGTTACAATCTGAATCAAAATAGTTGGCTCCAGAATCTGGGTTTTTAAGTAACACAACTGCCTGCCAAATTCTCACAATGTAATAGTGAATGATTGAGTTGCTGGGGTTGATGCTCACACAAGGCTAGTGAAAACTTTCACATTTAAAAGTCTTAGCAACTAAAATCTGAATATCCACCCAACCATTTGAGTATGATCTGTCAGTTTGTCACCGTGTGGATAAAAACAAATTAAATGATTGCAAATGATTTAAAACAGGACTAGGGGCCAAGCCACATGCTATCTAGTTACCTCCACCTTGGGGCACGTCTAGAGAGGAGTTTCTGAAGATTTATGCAATAGGCAAAAGATGCGGTCACAAGAAGATGTGGTTTGTAAGTCAAACTACTAATCCTATAATGACAAGCCTGAGAAGGACTCGAGATCTGTAGTTCTGTTTTATCTCCCACTGGTACAGTCAAAATCAATGTAAATAAGCTCCATGTTTGTGAATCCACCTTGTCCCATTGCTAAAAATAAGTCATTGCTGCAGTGGAAGAAATTCCAACACTGGAATCCTTTCTCCTGGTGTATCATCTTTTGAATTAAGTTATTAACAACTGATAATAAATTCCTTTCATTAACTTAGGTCATCAGTAACTAATAACCAGTAGTAGCCTGCTGCCTTAATTGCTTACCCTGCTGTTTGCTACTACGAAGGAGAGTCAAGCCTCCAAAGGTGTTGTGACAGACAGAAGGCCGAATAATAGAACAATTAAAGCTATTCGACTAAGCCCATTGCAGGAGCTTGTCTCTTCATATAAGTTTTTTGACACATCTCACAGTTGACTCATATATAAGAAGTGATCTAGTCTTTCTTTGCTCTGCCATCGTTTTAGCTGCTTTCTCCAATCTCCTTTTTTTTCCTTTCTATTCAGGACTTCTTTTGTGTACCTTGAGAAAGCCAAATTATAGCTATTTTCAAGTTAAATTATTAGAAACCTTTGAAGTAAACTCACAGAAAATATTCTGATCAATTTTGGCATTTTCCAGCAGGTCCCCTTTCTGGGTTGCATATATGCACAGCAGTACATGCAGGTCAATGACAAGCTGCACTCAGGGATAACTTTACTCTAACATACCTTCCCCCAGAATTTAGAAATCCAGCTGAAAGAGCAAGAGGATATTATAAGATATCATATTTCAACCAAGTGTCTATGCATGTCTCCTACTGCCGGGAACAATATCCTTGGGAAATTGTGGGAATTTACATAACTCTAATGAGGAATCACAGCTCCTACCCAGTAGACATGTCAATATAATCTAAGTAGTTATGTCATAGGAAGAATTGCGCCCCTCACAAATTCCTATGTCGAAGTCCTGGCACCTTACCTTTTCAGAATGTAACCATATTTGAAGATAAGGCCTTTAAAGAGGTGATCAAGTTAAATGAGTGTCTTAGTGTATAGGCTTTAATCCAATCTGACTGGTTTCCTTATAAGAAGAGGAAGTCTGGACACACAAGAGATACCAGGGATGTGTGGGCACAGACAAAAGACCATTTGAAGCAGCAGCAAGAGGGTAGCCATCTTCAAACCAAGGAAAGAGCCCTCTAGGAGAATCAAACCTGCCAACACCTTGATATTGGACTTCTAGCCTCCAGAACTATGAGAAAATAAGTTTTTGTTGTGTGAGCCACCCAGTCTGTGATATTTTGCTATGGCAGCCCTAGCAAACTAATGCAAGTCATCACTTATTTTGTCTAGTTACTATGATGATTAAAGAGGGAGAGATTTTTCAAGTACCATACAATGGGAACCCTTATATCTTGGTCGGGAAATTAGGGAGGATAAACAATTGCTTAAGGTTACAGAAATAACAAATGGCAGAGTTACAATCTGAATCAAAATAGTTGGCTCCAGAATCTGGGTTTTTAAGTAACACAACTGCCTGCCAAATTCTCACAATGTAATAGTGAATGATTGAGTTGCTGGGGTTGATGCTCACACAAGGCTAGTGAAAACTTTCACATTTAAAAGTCTTAGCAACTAAAATCTGAATATCCACCCAACCATTTGAGTATGATCTGTCAGTTTGTCACCGTGTGGATAAAAACAAATTAAATGATTGTAACAGCAGATGCAGTTTGTGTTCAGTTATTGCTGCTGTGAAGATATGGTTTAAGTCAACCATACGTTCTGTGAAAAGAATTCTGAATTTGAAAGTCAAAATACCCAGCCTCAAGCCCTGCTTTATCACTGAGAGACATTAAACCTCAAGCATGTCACAACTTAGATTCAGAAAAGTTTCCTTAACTATAAAATAGAGTTAAAATACTACTTTGTGAACTTGAATTAGAGATGAGTCTAATATTTAGCAGGAAGAATGAAGTATAAATTAAGTGAAGGAAAATTTTTAGTTCATTGTTTTTGTTGTTATTGTTTTGCCTACATTATTTTCCTAAAGATCTCTTAAACTTTTACATTCTACCATACATACTGTTCATACACACAGACCCAGAGACAAGCCCCAAGACTGAAATCTATCTCCATAAGCAGAGGGAAGGGAAAGACTGAAGAAAGAGGCTGGCCACTTCAGTCTGTCAATTAACAGAATATATTAAGAGAAATTTACATATGAGGTGTGTCTTGTGCATCAGCAAGACAAAGTAGTTATCCTCCATGCTGTGTGGCAGGTGTTAAAGAATTATAAAGAACAGGGCAAGATATGTAGCAGGACTAGTACGGAACTCATCCTAGGAATGGGAAAATGCCTTACATGCTTGCCCAGGGCAGGACAATGGCCTATTCCAGGAACCTGCATGCCGTGGGACATGAGAAAGAAGAATTGGTTTCTGTAAGAAGTAAAGTATAGATTATAATCAAAAGTCTCTGAGGGGATCTATGAGAGGTACTCTCTGCTCTGGCCTGGGTCTAGCTCGCGGGTCCAGCAGTATCACGTCACAGAACAGTCTCTTTTCCACATATACTAGGCAACTGGCAAGTTAACAAGTTTTGTTCTAAGTGGTGAATGGTATTATATAGTTAACACTATACAACCAACTCATTTGTATTAATGAACACATTACTCTAGTATTTATAATCATCTTTGGTGTCAAAATAATACACAGTGGTATAAATTATGTCTCATGATTATCATTATTATACTTATCTACATTTAAAAGGCCAGAATCTACCCCCTCAGTGGTTGAGATCCTTTTTCCCCTCAAACATGTCCTTCCATATGCCCTACAAAACCCCAAGACTAAGGTTTATTATGAACCCAGATGCTGATGAGCTGGAGGCAACAGAAACTCTAGGTTATGAGACTGGTACCATGACTTTCATTGTGGAGAGAAGACACCACCTAGGAGGAGTGTGTTGTTAGCATCTAGATATCTATCATTAGGTAGGAATGAAGGGACCAATGAAATAGACTCTGAAAGCCTATAAGGGAGCAGAAGAATGGTTGGGGTAGGGGAGAGTGGGAAAGAATCGGCTAAAATATTTTATTGTGTTTACTGACTCATCTTTGGGGTACATAAAAGTAAAAGCATTCATAAACGAAAATAAAATTAAGAAAATTTTCCCAAAGAATTAAAATGTTTTCTGTCCTACCATTCCCAATGGCTTGGATAGCCTCCTGTTTTCCCTAAGCCACCCTCCCCCCATCATTCTATTTCCATATTATCACCAGGGCTATCTTTCTCATTTGCAATCCTTACGCTACTTCTCAGATGAAAACCCCTTCACTGGTTCCCCAATGTTGCCAAGATAAAGGGCAACTCCTTGGCATGACTATACCAGTTACCTATTGCTGTATTAACATTAACCTCAAACTCAGGAACTTAAAACAAGAATAATCATTTATTGTCTCTCATGGTTCCTGTGGGTAGAAGTTCAAACAAAACACAGCAGGGACGGTTTGTTTCTGCTCTGTGATTTCTGGGGCCTTGCAAGAAAACTCGCTGGCATAAAACATCTAAAGCCCTGTTCATCCTACATCTGATGGCTGATGCTGGCCGGGTCCTGGCTGGGACTGACCAGAACACCCATGCTTAGCCTTTCCATTTGGTCGGGCCTTCCTCACAACATGCTGACCTCCAAAGACAAAAGTCCAGAGAGAAAGAGGGAGGCAAGAAGGAGGAATTGAAGGAAGGAGTCAAAAGCACCCTCGGCAGAATCCATATTATCTTTTATGACCTTCCCTTAAAAGTCATGTAGCACCACTCCTGCCACATCCTATTGGTCAGGGAGGTTGTAGAGGTAGCTCAGGTTCAAGGAGAGGGTACAAAAACCCCACCTCTAGATGGAGGAATATCTGGAGGGAGGAACGTAAGATTCTGTGAGATGGGATAGATATTGGTGAGGACATTTTTGAAAAGTACAATCTGTCACATTACTTACCTGACTCTTCACTGCCAACCTATCTTTTCATTTTCTTCTACTCTTTGCCACTCATTCTACACTTTCCATACTAATCTTCTGGGTTTTTTTTCTTCTTCGAATATGACAAACTTTTCCATGCTTTTCTACCCTTGTGTATGCCGTTCTTTATGCTTGGAATGTCCTTCCTTCTCCCTATTAACTCTCTAGAGACAACATCATGCTTCAAAGCTCAAGTTCAATTGCAGCATCTCTGCAAAGCCTTCTTGTCCCAGACAGAGAAAGCTATTTTTTTTTTGCTAGGCTCTTACATGTGTTATGCCTAACTCCATCTTATAGTATTATCTTTTTGAACTTTTATTCTCACAAGACTGTAAGTTAGTCAAAGGAAAAGACCAAGCCTTGTTCTTTTTTCACGTTTCCTTTGGTCTCTTCTAGAGACCAGATATTTAACACTGTGCTCAAAACAAGGTTCCCACTTATAAAATATGTGTTGCATGGCTGAATAAAACTTTAAGGCAATCTGCAGAAAATTATCATCTTAAGGGCAAGGTGGCTCTCTTGACCTTCTATTGCTAATATTTTTTCCACCTCTACAATGTCTGAAATACTTTATTTTTTATTTTTATTTTTTTTACTATTCAATTACAGTTTTCATCCAATATTATATCAGTTCCAGGTATACAGCATAGTAGTTAGATTTATATAACTTACAAAGTGATCCCCCGATAAGTCTTGCACCCACCTAACACCATGTATAGTTATTACAATATTATAGACTGTATTCCCTAAGCTGTACTTTACATCCTACTTTTTTTTTTTTTGTCTTTAACCCTTTGGACTAGCTTTAGTGGATCATTCATTGAGAATCCTTATAATCAATTTTAAACTCTGCTTTTGGTAGATTGCTTGCTTTCAGTTTGTTTAGTTCTTTTTCTGGAGTTTTGTCACGTTCTTTCATTTCTAAGATATTTCTTTGTCTCCTCATTTTTGGCTGCTTGACTGTGTTTGTTTCTATTGGGTATTGGGCAGATCTGCTATGTCTCCCGGTCTTGGCCTTATGTAGTAGGTGTCCTGTGAGATCCAATAGTGTAGGCTCCTTGTTCACCTGAGTTGGGTGTCTTATGGGTGTCCCACGTGTGGATTGTGTGTGCTCTCCTGTCGTAGTTGAGTCTTGATTGCTGTTGGCATGTCAGTGGGTGGGACTGACTTTTAGGCTGACTGGTTTTAAAGACTCGCCATGACTACAGGGAACAGCTACTGTGTGGGGGCTGACCCCATAGAGTGGGATACACTTTAACAGGGCTCTGGTGCCTGTGGAGTTCACCCTTTGGCTGTGTCATTTGTGGCACTAATTGGGTGGTGCCCTGGTGTGGTCTGAAGCTGGCCGCCAGGTGTGTTGTTTCTGGAGCCTCTTGGGAGGGGCTCCTGTGCAAGCCAAAGTCAGCTGCCGCCTGTGTCTGGCCTGGAGCCACCTGGTAGGAGCTACAAAGTGATCTGCCATTGGTAGCTGCCTGTGCTGAGCTTAGAAGTGCCTGGGGTGGTTACGCTGTGAACTGAGGCTGGCGGCCACTTAATGCCAGCTTGGGGCTGCTTAGCAAGAGGTACAGGGTGCTCCAAGGCCAGATGCTGCTCGTTTGGGATTTGTGGACCTTTGAGAGGTTTTAAGAAAGTCTGCAGTGCAAGCCAAGACAGGCCATTTGTGATAAATACCCACTGAAAGAGGTGTGGGCCAGAGGCGTGAATTGGGTGGAGAGGAGTCTCAAAGAATCACCGGGGTGGGGCATGAGCTATGTTAGCTTGGAGACTCAGCTATGGTGCCCACCTGCAGCTGCAGGTCATATGGGAGGAGAGCTCAATAAAAGAACAGTGGAAACTTCTGGCATTTAGTTCCAGAGAGAGCTGCCCCTCCAGCCTCACTCTGAAGCCAGAAAATTCAGTTCTTCCCCATATGTCCCTTGTCTTTTCAAGCTGCTGTCCCTTCGCTAGAGCTTAGGGTGAGTGTTTGTGAGCAAGCAAGTCTGTGCTCAGGCCCTTTAAGATGATGCCTGGGTCTGCAGGAGCCCTCTATTTCACTCAGACTGAATCCCTGCTAATTTTTCACAGTCAACTGTTGTGGGGACCCCTCTTTCCAGCACTGGTGCTCTGGGCTTGGAAATCCAGTATGAGGCTGTGACCTCTCACTCCTCAGTGGGGACCTCTGCAGCTGGGATATCCCTCCTTATTCTTAATTGACACATGTGGGTGTGGAGCCAGCCTGTTTCAAGTCTCTGCTCCTCCTACCAGTCTTGATGTGGTTACTTTATATCCTTAGTTATAGCAGTTCTGTTCAGCTAGCCTATGGGTGGTTCTCAAGGGCAGTAGTTCTATAATTTAGTTGTAATTTTGATGTGCTTGTGGGAAGAAGTAAGCACAGAATTTACCTACTCCACTATCTTGACCAGAAGTCTGAAATAATTTACTTTTTAAAATCTTACATTTATGAACAAGAGAGATGGACACACACACACACACACACACACACACACACACACACACACACACAGAGAAATATTGGGGTAGGGTGAAACTGGATAGTACAAATGCCTGGTTAAGGCCAAAGCTCAATCAAAGTACAGATGGTGAAAAGACATTTCTACACATCTAGGGAAAAAAAGGGTTGAGCACAAGGATATATTGGAGGGATAAAGGGGAGAAGGCACAAATGATGTGTATATCTTAGTGTTTTGTTGATGGGCTAGCAATATTTGAGTAAGTAATAAACGATATGCATTATTCATCAATCATATGTTTACTCCATTAAACAGTTTTTGACTTTACTTCATCAAAACCACTTGAAACACATAAAAAACACATGAAACATTGTTACAATCAAGATTTTCATATAATTTGGTGACATTCACCATAATGATTGAAAGTTTCTTTTAAAAAGGAATTATATTTGAAGTGTATGAATTTGAATATATTTCATTGGAAATGTGAGTTAAATAAAAATAGAAAATTACAGTATTTCTCACAGACATTTTCAAAAAAGTTATTTTTTCTAAAATATTTAAAATGTTCTATTAAAATCAAAAGGCAAAATAGAAGTGACATTAATGTGTATCAAACCTATAAATAAAATTATTCAATTTTTAAAAATATAATTACATCTTACAAAATGTTTTTATAAAAATAAAACTATCATCAGTTCTAGAGTTTAATGTCCATCTAGTTGCCAAGTTGAAAAATAAATATCACATGTAACATATATTACGTGTAGACCTATATATCTAAAATGAAGAGTATTAAAAATTGTTTAATGTTGCAAAATATTTCTCAGTTAATAGATAGAACTGTTAAGACTACCATGTTAATTTGTACTACCTCAAAAACCATCATTTGGAACACAAAGTGAATCAAGAAAATGGGCACTTGGCACTCTTGGGAAACAATGCTTCCGCTTTTGAAAAATTTATTGCTTTCATCCCTAGAGAAAGGATCTGATACATTAACTCATTTGTCTTTTCTCTCACCTCCATGCTTGCACTACTCATATCTTCCCTGCATTCTAATGACAACAGTCACTTAACACACTAATCTTCTAGCATTCAAATGTTGTCTTGTTTTTTTCAGGACACAGGACAAGAGATGAGGAAAAGCATTTTCTTGGGGCCTGGCCAGAGTCAGTCATGACAGTAGATATTTAGGGTAACTTGCACTGAGATTCAGGTCCTTAACGATTCTTTATTAAATTTGCTTTTGGTGTATTTGTAACTGCAGAGTTCTCTATATCCCTCTTACTTAGGTATTTCTTATGTGTTCTCCTTCCAGTCCCCCTGGGCATACCAGGTGCCTTTCCATTCCCTCCTTGCTTTTCCTGTACTCCTATTCTACTGAGAGCAGCACGGGGAAGATTTACTCACATCAGCAGTTTTTCAGATACTGAAGAGGGTAAACCACCCTTGAAACACATGAAATCTTGAGGATCTAGGTATATTTGTTGTCAGTTATGAAGATTTTCCTTACAAGAATTAAATTATGAATTCCTTAAGGTGTGACCAGACTTTATAGTTTTCTTTTTCTTACTCCCAGGGAATCTAGCCAGTACTAGGCACATAAAAGGCCACCAGTATTAGATACAAATATGGCAGTAATTCATTTTTATAATATTTGATAAATGCGTACTTGATATTCTAGCAAGGATATTGGGACCTTGCGCTTGTATAATTGAAAATAAGAAATGTAGTCTTTTACTAATCCAAGTGTCAGCTTGAATGTAAGGAGTATAACACAAAATTAAAAAGAGACTTTTAATGCCCCGATAGAGTAGCATGCACTTATCCTGAAATACTCTTACTGTCACACTGCAGACATAGGTCCAAAGTCACTTGTTCAGTTTTTGCTTTGATATGGAAGATATCACATGCTCTGCAAGTGATTTCTGATTATTTTCCTCCCAGTCTTGCCATTTCTAAAAATAGTTTTTCAAGTGAATTCTAGCTCTCACCCACCTTTCCTGAAACTCATGACTCTTTCATAAGTACTAAAAATGTCAATTTCTTCATAGCCAGGAAACTAAAAAGCCAGAATTTTAACAACTAAAAATATTATGGAAATTCATTTTAGATCTCAGAATTATCTAGATTCCAAATATAACTGACTACTGGAACATCTTGTTCCCCATATAATGCCTGGCTATATCTTTAAATCTATAAAATTGCATGAGTTTGGAATGATCCTAAAGTATAATAAGTTAAAGGTTTTGTTTATTTTGTGTTATTAATTTTCTCATTGAGTTTATTTTCTTAAACATTTTTATGAAAACCTCAGGTTAGAAAAACTCAATAATTTGAAATAACAATCTAAACCCGTACGTCTTCAGATGTGTATTCTTTTGGCAATTCTGACTCCTGTATTTCCCTGAAAAGGCAGTATCTCTGGACAACATGTTGTCTTTCCTATGTTAGCAGGTCCATAAAACTCCTTAAGAGCATTATAATATGCAGAAACATTAAAACTCAAAGTTCAGCCATTTTAGTCTGTATAACAGACTCTTCTCTTTTTTCATAGCAGAAAAATTTGAGTCCTTCCCACAGACAGGCAGATGTTGCCTAAGTGCTGCCTCCATACTCATTAGCCCATAATGAATCTATTAATTGAATATGTAAGTTTGGTTAATTAGATGTAAGACATTTCTTCAGATTTAAAGGGTAATAATAAAAAATTTAAACTCTAACACCAGATCAAGCATTTAAGAGTTGATAAATGTGAACTGGAAAGTGCACAATTCCAATATAAATTAGTTAATTGCCTCTGTTAATTTAGGTGAAATACATTAGCTGAAAGGTCAATCCATTTGAGGCTTGATGTGTTTTTCAAATAGTAAATTAAAAATAGCAAATCAAAGAGCACTACAAAGTGGGAGGCATAGAGTCCACTTTTCTAGTCCAGAGGTTGCAGAGTAGACTCAAGTAACCCCACTGTGAGCCTGCTGTGGGGTAACCAGTGGTTCTCAAACCAGGCTGTGTCTTACAGACATAAGGAAACTTTGTTAAAAATATCAATGCCTTGGGCTCTGCCTTAGACTAATCGAAATCTCTGGAGGTGCGATCAGGCACCCATATTGTTAAAAGCTCCCTAAATGATTATAATTGAAACCCGGGTTCAAAACCATTGTACTGTTGTTCCATGGATGTCTGACCCTCTGACTAAGCAGGAGTAAAGCAGCAACATCCATCTATAGCAGGTATGTAAGCATTAGAAACGTGATCTAGTGTCCTACTCAATGCTCTCTTTTCTTTTTAAGTGGGGAAAAAAATAAGCTGCTTTTGGTCCCTCCTATTTTCTCTTCTGGCTAGGTCTGTACCAAAGGGTCTTATACTTAAGAACATTTAACTTGGGTTTGGGAAGTAGGAGTCAATCTCAGCTCCAACTATCTGCTTTTGGGAATTTCAATTTTAAACTTACTGGATAACATTAGTTATCGTTAAACTAAAATATGCCAAAAGAATTCTTTGTAGAGCCCTGTTTTCGAAAATGTTATCTTTATCTCTTGTGTCTCAACTCCCCCATAGCACCTAGAAGAATATAAAGGCTCACGGAAAGCCCCAACAAAAGTATTGTGAATAGGTTTTCTTCTTTCTGAATCCTCTTTCACTTTCATTCTGCACTGCATATTCTGACTTCTTTCCTATCTCATGTCCCTTGAATAGCTTCACTTACGCAGTTACTATTATTCCACACACGTCTTTTTTGCTCTTTACAGATAGTATGTTAATGCTTGGCTCACATGTATCATCAATGAGTATTTGTTTAACTGAATCTATCTGATTGACAGAGGGAGAAAAAAAAAAATCCAGGTTTAGCAACAGCTGTCAAGGAGTCACAGATGCTCTGAAAGGGGGAATATGTATTCCTGTCGCAAGAGACTCCTCCTCTGTAGTTTGGGGCTGGAAGTCCAAATTGGTTGTCTGTGTCCCGGCTCTAAATGCTTCTCCTTTTGCCCCGTGTCTTTCACAGACTGAGCTGTATGATTGAGAAGAAAAGGCTGGCATTCCCCCTCTGTTGTCAAGACATCCAAAGTGTTCCTCATTATCTTTCCAGTGGTTCATTTCAGCATGTAAATGAGGGAAACAATGACTGTTCATTTATTCTCATTTTCTAGTGAACATGAATATGAATCCTGTCCCAAATATCACCAAAGTTCATGTGACAATTTCTTAATGATGGGAAGACTTGGGGAAAAAGAATGTGAGAGCCCTAAAGTAAGTGGTAACAGTTAAAAGTTATTTGTGGATGTAAAGAAGTTTAAAAGTAAAAAGGAAAATGCAAACTAAGGAAAGTGAAAGAAAAACAAAAGAACACACTTAGTTACATGCCAAGCACTTATCTGGGCAAGGAAAAAAAGAATTCTGGAGCTTGCCTATTAGTAACTCTTCTTCACCCACCATAATAAAAATAGTCACTTCCATCTGAGATACACCCATGTGACTTGTTCTGGGATACTGCATGCTCTGAACTACTACGTGAGCGGGGACTGTAGGGTTCTAAGTACTTCACTTTTTATCGTAAATCTGGCTCGTGAACACTATCATTCTTTTCCTTAAAGTCAAAAGGTCTTTTAATGAAAGTCCCTCTCCTAAACTAAATGTAGTCTAAAATTTGTCTGAATTCTGATTTTTTTTCCTCCAAAGTAATTCAAATGAAAAATGTAACATCTCCAAAGATTTCTCATCAGTAGTAGATAAAATACGTTGAATTTAAGCTACTGCTTTTTAAATGACAATATTCACTTGCACATATATACCATCACCTGTAGAGGGAGCTAATGCCTTTTTCCTCAAGCCCAGCCCAAAAGGCTGCATAGCTGGGATTTTAATTTTTCCCTATGCCTGTTAAGTGTGATTATTGATACAGTACTGAGCTCATCTCTGCACTTAGATTGAAGCCTTTAAACATATATGAGGTGGAACTGGGCTTTACAACAAAGACAAATCTAGTTTCCACTTTTAAAATAGTCTCTTGAGATTCCCAAAAGGTGGAGGATATATTTTAAAAGGCAAGAATTGTGTTTTGTATCAAAACACAATTTTTGGAGTCATACCAATTAGGAATCTACTCCCTGCAACCATAAATACCCCTTTCATAGACTATGGTGACCAGAGGCCACATCGGGCATGAAGTACTTAATATGTAGAGAATTTTTATGGTTAATAAATGCCACAATCTCAGCCTCTTTTCTTCTAGATGTTGGAAGGAAAAGGATAATTAAATGAACGTTTAGATCCCAAATAAAAAGTTAATATTCACGTTAAATAAAAATATAAGTGAATTTATTTAATAGAAGTTTTCATAATGAGTCTAAAATACTTCATTAAGCATTTCTAGATTAAACTATGTAAAGCTCTTTATAAGCTTTTGTTAATAAATTAAATACCATTTCCCTATAAGTATACCATCCATTAAGCTTTCCTGTTAGAGTTTTCAGGAAACATTTCAAATAAAGTAGCCCGGTATATCTCATTTGAGATGAATGAGATCATTAGGAAACACTTATATCTGAAATAAGCACTCATTCTGCATACAACCTAAGGGCCTTAATTTTTAAAATATTTCCAACAGTGTGCCCCTTTCAAATCATTAGAGTTAGAGACATTTAAGGAACTAATTCAATTAACCCAGAAGAGAAAAATGCTATAATGCGTGATTTATTTTTGTGGATAAATTAAAATGCAAGTGTATCTGTTAGAAGAGGTAGGCTGTCATCATGGTTAGTAATGGGAATGGGAAAGCAATTAAGCAGGGCCACCTGAGGCTGAAATAGCCCCTGAAAATGGAAGCTTGAAGTTCAAGCTGGACATTCAGTTACTGTCAAAACCCAAAGTGTTGCTTTGTTGGGGGAGAACCTTTGTGCTCCATTCAGTTTCCTTCATTGATTTCTAAAACATGTTTCTCGATTTAACAAATACTTTCGGCCTTAACTGAAAACTAAAAAGAAGCCTAAATTGCTATGGTTTCATACCTCAAAGTCAAACTTCACATAAAGTTGATGTCTTAAAATTACAATTTTGCATTCTATTATTTAGGTGGGGAAATATGAGGCAAGAATTTATTTTTCTCCTCTACAACTCCAGGATATTGGCTCCACCAGGCCTAATAAATTGTTTTCACAAGGAAATAAATAGAGCATGCTGTAGCTTATATTCTCTTGCACAGGGAGTTTTAAACAATATGTATCCTAAACAATAAATAATTGCAGATGGGGGAGGGTAGAAGAGGGAAACGTTATAAGGGTGGGAAAAAATGTTTCTTGACCAAATCAGGAAAAAGACTGAATTTCAAAATGTTAGAAATTTGAAGTTAGTTCTGAGGAAGACAGCCACTTTAGCCATTTTGAAATCTATAGAGGGAACAAGAAGATAATAAAACAAGATAATAAAAGAAAAAATGAGGAGGAAAGAAGAGATGTTAAGGCAGCATTAAAAGTAACAGCAGACTAAAGTTCTATGGACAGAAACCAAGAAGACATATACTGACAAAGTAGTTATAATTCACTGTTCTCCGCTTAATCTTAGCCCCCAACTTGAATTAAGGAGCTTGGGCCCAAAATGGCTGCAATCATGAGCTGAAGATAGGGAGAAAACTTTTTTTCAGAGAATGATTATATGAAGAAATAAATGCTTAAAAATCCATGAACAGAAATGTTTATAGTAAAAGATAGGGAAAAGCAAAATAAAATCTAAGATCAGGAAAAGAAAATGTTGCTTAATCAGAGCGCATAGGAAAGTAGTCAGGAGAAGTAGTCGATAGGGCCATAGAGAATGTTTTGTCTTTTGTTCAAATCACTCAACAAAAATTCTTATTAAATAGTTACTATGTGCTTCATGCTGTTAAGAATTGAGGGAAGGCACAAGAGGGAAGACAAGTCCCTGTGCTGATCACTTTACCATCTAGTTGGAGAGCAAGGCTCACACAAAAGAAGCCATCAGGGAACAATTCAAATCAGTCTGCCATCTGTCACTGTACTAGACATTTTGGAGATGTGCATGAGAAGAAGCTAAGGAATCCTCCTCCTGTCTGGAGAAGAAGGGAATGTCTTTATTTGCTCTACCTTGCTGTGTAACAAATGTTAATAATCCCATTATGCTGTTTCTTCTTTGGGGGAGACTTTC
The DNA here is from genome assembly GCF_000325575.1 of Pteropus alecto. Classification (NCBI taxonomy): domain Eukaryota; kingdom Metazoa; phylum Chordata; class Mammalia; order Chiroptera; family Pteropodidae; genus Pteropus; species Pteropus alecto. Next base: position 15,739,725 of record NW_006442109.1, read on the forward strand.
CCACCATGGTGATAGAACTGGAGTTCGCAAGCAAGATGTGGGTCAATGGTGAACAACCCCATCTTATGCTTTGAGAAAAATATAAAGCAATGGTTTCTAGTTTGCGATAGTGTTTCCTGTCAATATTCATTTTAGTAGTTTAATTTATGAAGATTTTCCTTTTCTCTTTCTCTAAATCTTTTGATGGCTTCTCATTATCTCAGGAATTAAGGTCCTTATAACCTTGAGTTAACTGCCTTGCCCACCTTACTGCTGCTCCTCCAGCCATATTAATGTCCCCTAAAATAGTGGTGCCCAACCTTTTTGGCACCAGGGATCAGTATGCCTATGAGAATCTAATGCCTGCTGATCTGAGGTGGAGCTGAGGCGGTGATGTTAGCACTGAGGAGTGGCTGCAAATACATCCCTTCCCGTGGTCACTCGCCCACCGCTTACCTCCTACTGTGTGGCCCGGTTCCTAGCAGGCCACAGACTGGTACCGGTCTGCGGTCTTAGGGTTGGGGACCCCTGCCCTGAAAGATATTCTCATATCTCTAAGCCTTTGCTCTTGTGGAGTCTTCTGCCTACACTCTCCCTCCTCCCTTATTGAAGCCACATCTCTCCTTTAAGGCCCAACTCAAAGGTGTAGTACCAACTCTTTGGTGTAGTACCACCAGGTCATGTTGCTAATGCTCTCTTGTAACTTTTCCCCATAGTCTCTCATAGTCAATGAACTACTTCTTCCGGGGGAAGGGTGTCAAGCTCACTGAAGGCAAGGGCTGTCCCTCTTGTTTGTAACCCAGCCTCTAGCACATTGCCATGCATTGGAAGGTGCTCAAAACATGTTTGCAGAATTGTTCTACCAGCATCATTGGTTTTCCTTGTTGCTACCTTCTCCCTCTCTCCCCAACTAATTCCAAGACCTTACCTTTTTATTCCTCAGTTTTATCTCTAACCCTCTAAGGCTTTAATAAAAGTCTATCTCAGGAACATACACTGTTAGTAAGGCACAATTTTGGGCTATAGAGATCTCTCGTGAATTGAAACCATCTAAGCTAAGGCCCCTAAGTTTCTCCATGAAAATAATTTGCTCAGGTAACTTTGGGTAGATACTTCAGAGTCTGAAATGCTGGAAGTTATTTCTATATACCTAATACTAAAATGAAATATTTTTATCTTTTTCTATTGTTGTTTAACATCAAGCACTAAGCATTAGGCAATTTTATTTACTGAAAGTATGTATCTAGGGCAAGATCCCTTCTGGCTGTCACTTCACATCCGAAGAAATAGGGTTCTAAGGTCTCTGAAAATGGCACTTCAGGCAAGAATCAGTAGGACTCTGTCAGGCCTACATTGGGAGTGAGGAGGAGAAGTGATCTACAAATGTCTTTTTATTTGGACCCTAGATTTAGCCCACTGAGCCCAAAGCTTATTCTATTATGGGGTCCCTGAGTTCTTGACATACGCTTACAAACTAAAAGAAGGCCAGTAGAGCTATGGAAACACTTAAATTAGGGGGTATAGATATGAAAGCCCAACCCCAAAGGGGCAGTTAAGTGAGGAGCCCAATGTCTGGTGGGATGGTAGCTGTTAGCATAAAGAACAGAAAAGCAAAACAAGTACCTTCGTGTGTTTGGGAGTAAAGGCTAGAAGAAGGGATCCGAAACCAGGGAGGGGGCAAATAAAACCTCCACCTCCGAAGAGCAATGAGGACCAAGACCTGCTTACCTCGGGCGCAGCCCAGACCGCCCTGGGCGGTCCCGGCCGGCAGAGGGCAGCAGCTGGGTGGGAGAAGCCTGCCGAGGGCCGCGCGGCGTCGACCGGCTCGCGGGGCACTCGTTTTGAGTGTGGGGCGAAGGACTCGCACTCATCACTACCCGTCCCCGACCCTGCGGCCACGGCGAACCTCTGACTGCGTTGCGGGGCGTGGGTGTGTGCGGGGGTCGCTGCGGAGAGCCCTACGTCCCTGCTCCTGAAAGAATAGCGGAGGGCGCCCCTGTCCATGTCCTACGACTCCCGGGCCTCCGGGAGTAAAGGGGAGCCAGAGTCCGGAGGGCCCTGGGACGCGGGTAGGAGGGGATTTCCGCGTCCGCTGCAGCGTCGCTGCCCTGTCCTCAGGGGGGCCACCTCTTCGCCCCGGGAGTCGCTCTCCGGGCCCCGGGCTTTTCCCGCTCTCGGGCTGCGTCAGCGCCCGGCCGCTCGGGGTCCCAGTCCCTTCCCGCTAGGCTTCCGGGGCCCCGACCAACGTCCGTTATCTGCCAAAGTGCGCCTCCCGCCGCCGCTGACCCGGCCTGAGTGCAGCCGGTCGAGCCGCCGAGCCCCGCGCGGCCGGGGCGCAGATTCGCGCTCCCGCCGTCGAGGACAGCGGCGTGGGCGTGGGCCGGTTCCCGCCACCGGGCAGAGGGGGCGCCGGACGCACTTGACCGTGGGCTCCGAGCGCCTGGGAGTGTGGCGCGGGCGGCGGGTTTATGTAAATCCGGGCTGCGCCGGGGCGCCCTAGGTAGGATGGACCAGCCCCCGCGCCTCGGCCCTTACGTCCAATAAGAAGAGCCCCAGCTTGACACCTGCCTATATACAGGCGAGCGCGCCCCCGGGCCGCGGACCGCGCACACAGCCCGCACAGCCCACGCCGCGGGCCAGCGACACCCGGGCCCGCCACCATGACTTCCAGCAAGATCGAGATGCCAGGCGAGGTGAAGGCCGACCCCGCCGCCCTCATGGCTTCCCTGCACCTCTTGCCGTTGCCCACGCCCAACCTCGAGATCAAGTACACCAAGGTAAGCGGCCGGCGAGGACTGGCCGTCCACAGAGACTTTCTAGAACCTTCCTCACCTCCTTTCCTTGCTCTGTTAGGGGGCGAGGACGGCGTGACGGGATCGGGGTCGGGGTTGCAGGGGCCAGCTTGTCATCCCCGCGCCGCAGAGGGGACGCCCTGTCCTCGGGGTCGGGGCTTCTGAAGTCCTGCCGGGGACTTGGGATACCTCGGGGACTCACTGCAACCTGAAGCGCGGCGCAAAGAGGTCGCCGTCAACTGCTCCTTCCCCAAACCGCATCTGTCGCTGCCTTCAGATCCCATTCCCGGGGTCCCGGACGCTGCGGGGAAGGCGTCGGCACCGCTTCGGCTCCTCGAATGGGGAGGAAGGGTGTCCCGCCTGGTTGGCCACGCAGCCTGGCCATCTCCTCTTCTCAGCCCTCCGCCTTCAGCGGCCGCTCAGCCGCAGGTCCCGCTCGGGTCCTCGGAAGCCCGGACGGAGCGGAGCGGCTTTCGCGTAGGAATTGTCAAGACGTGCCGCGCTCTGGGCTGTCGTTACGGATTTCATGGAAACTGGCTGCTGGGTACCAGTAGATCCAATGTCAGCATTGCATTTGAATTTTGTAGGCAGTGGCAATTTTCTTGGAAAACTTGGAAAATCTTAATTTGTGCAGATTAACGGGTTCGCTTTTGAACTGAAAAAATTATTCTTTATAACGAATTCTGACATCTTGGGTTTGCCAGGCAGGAATTTTGTTGTTGTTGTTGTACCACATTTGAAAGAATATGCGTTCGCTACCTAATATAAATTGAATTTGCTTTCTTTCCATAAATTCGACATAGAAAAATTTATTAAATACGCACATGAGGGGTTATAATGTTACTGCATTTGGGCAGAGGGAGAGGTGGGATTTAAAGTCATGTTTCTCAGTTCATTTTACATTTTTCTTTTTTGAATTTCTATCTCTTTCAGTGGATTTCTACCCTAAACTTCTCCCGATTAGGCTTAAACACACACTGAGCACAGATAATATGGTAAAAGTTGTTTTCCATCATGCTTATTACAAGGTAAACTTAATTTTGTCGAGAAGTGAATTGTTTGGTTTTGGCTTAATGGTTGAAAGAAATGCAGAAAAACAACATGAGAATACTGAAATTTTACTTGCGTTGAGTTTTACGATACAAACAAGGTGATAAGCGTTTTGAGTGCAGCTTTAGATGGATTTCATGTACCTGTTAGCTTTTTTAGATGGATTTCACGTACCTGTTAGCTTTTTTAGATAGTGTGCCAAATTTTTGAAAGCCATCTTAATGAGAGGTAGTTAATAGTTACAGCTGTTTAGGCATTGTTTGTGTAACAATAATGCCAATGTGTGGAATATCTTCACTTTTAGGAACAAGCGGGGAAAGGCTGTAGCATAAAAGTTTTGTTTTATGAGAGTTCCTAACCTCTTTAGACTCTTTAAAGGTCTTAAGGTACAAGATCTACATGTGAGAGAGGACCTAACCCTCAGATTGGGAAAGGTTTGATTTTAGCCTTACTTTTAATGGGATTTTCCTCACTGCCCTGGACGGAGTTTTAGGTATGCAGCAGGCATCTAGGAATTTAATTTGGAGGCTCTTCCAGTTCTCTTTTTGTCTAACTACCCCATTCTCTTTTTTTCTCTTCTTCTACCCCAGTAGGAAAGACAACTGATTTATAGCTAATTGAATCCTTTAATGTGGGGTCTTTACGTTCAGGGGAGACTTTTATCCAGTATCCACTTTCCCACTTATTACAAAGAAAAACAATCAGAAATGAAATAATGGATTGTAACTTGATTCTTTAATTTGTGGGGAGGAGGCACCTTATTTTTGGCTTGACAAACAACCCTCATAAACACTAATACTAATCTACAAGCAACCTCTTTTCACAAAACCTTGTAAAATCAGGTATCTTTGAACATTGCTAGCAGCTTTCTTCCTCAGCTCTTTAGTGAAACTTGAAAATTCTCTGAGACAAACGTTGTGGGCAAGCAGCTTTTTTAACACAAAGAGTAGAAGCTGCTCTTTTAGTAGCTGAGGGTAACGACTAATATGCTATTTTACTTAAAAGAAAATTAAGATCGATGAAGAGTTTTTAAAAACTCACTTATGATCAGAAGTGAGGGAAATTATATTAACAATTTTAAGCAGAAGAATGAACAAGGTAGAATGGACAATTCTTTAGGACAGTGATACTACATTCACTAGGAATTTCTAAAAGGGTAATGGCTGAACAATTATAATGCAGGAGGGCTTGTTAAATAACACATAGGAAACAACAGTATTTGTGTCAGAAAATGGTACAAGACAAACAGATAGATCCTTAATCATTTTTGTCTTGTTAAATGAATACGTGGTGAAGGCTATTGCGATAGGATTTTTAAATCTGATTTTAGGACCAACGTAAATAAAGTCACTACTAATGTTTAAATGGTCCGATTATGAAAATGTCAAGTAGCATACACTTAGAAAACTTTGCCCTGTGATGTTGTAATTTTCTGTAATTTTTCACTATTTGTTTTCTTCTCCTAAAAGTATTTTACATTTTTTTCAATAAAAGAGGAATGGGGGAGATCATTAGAAATAAAAGTTATTGCCTTTTCTGTCAGAGATCCAGTGAAAATGCTCCAAAATTAAAGTTCAATCCCCAAGGATGTTGAAGTGGCTAAAATCATGGTTTTGTTCATATTGACTTTCAGGCAATTACGTTTAGTGTTTCAGATAAGCCTACCTCTCTGAAGGTCCAGTACCCATTTTAGACTAAGATCAATGACAATACTGTCTTTGGAATATGTCTGTCTTTATTTCCCTAATACAGCAAGGTAGACCCCCAAGTTTTAAAAATGAATCCTTATTAAAGAATATGTTAAACAAACAAAAAAGACTTCATTAGTCAAGAAACAGTAATAACTTCACCAATATGAAATAGTGAGGGGACTACTTTTGGGACATAGAGAATGTATACTCTGTAGCTTGTATCCTGAGAATGCTTAACAGCTAGCATAGGAGTCTGATTGCTTTTAGCTATGCTTTTATGAACTAAAGATTTTCTGAGTTGTTTCTGTTTTACCAGTCTGGTTTTTAGAATTTTTGTATAGCTGATTATATTATAGGAGTACACACATTGTAAAATCAAGGCTAGTAGTTTACTGACTGCCCGTAACTACAGGGGAGATTACTTCCAGATTCTCAGGTCTTTGGAGACTGTCCGGCTTTATCCCACCCCTACCTTCTCTATTGTCTCTATCATCAATTCTGGCTCTGTCCCCCCACATCCCCACTACACACACATTGTGCTCTTTCTCTGTTGATCACTTTTCCAGTGAGAGTTTATGCCCATAACTAACAGTAACATAAAGTGTTTATGTTTTTCTCCAGCATCTGATTCTGTGGGGAGCTAGAACAGAGGGAAGAAGGAGACATTTATGGGATATTGACCTACTAAACTTGAAGAGAAAAAATAAAAGGCAATCAATTGATAATCAGAGCTAATGTGCTCTGGGTAACTACGATTTATTCTTTTATTTATTCATTAAACAACTTTTTATTGAACATCTGTTTTCTGGGGTCAATTTTAATTCATTTCAAAGGATTTTTGAGTGGCCATGTTCCTAACAACTGTGCTTTCCATTATGCTATTTGGGCTGTGGAAGCATCCGCCTTCTAGGAGCTTAAGATCTTATTAGAAAGATTGAGTGCCAGAAATTGGTTGTCAGGTGATCAATGGCGGTAGTTCAGTTTGATCAACGTAAAAATAACAATAATGATAACAATACTTACAGTGCTACCTACATTGTTTATAGAGCCTAACGGTTTACCTAGCACTTTCATATATCTTATTTGATCCTTGCAAAACATTTTGAAGGAGAAAGAGTGGGAAGAAATTGGAATAATTGATAAGGAAGATCTTGGCCTTGATTTTTAAAAAATTTCTAGAGCTTTCCTCATCGTATGCTTTGCTTTTCCTAACAGTCAAATGCTGTGTGTGTGTGTGTGTGTGTGTGTGTGTGTGTGTGTGTGAGAGTGAAGAGAGAGAGAGAGAGAGAGAGAGAGAGAGAGAGAGAAAGGGAGAGAGAGAGATTAAATCTTTATTTTTTCGTGTTGCTTCTATTGTGACTCTGACGAAAGAGCCACCTTCTGTGGCGTTTGATTCCTTGACTTTAAATTGCTATTTTTGTTGTTTCAATGAGGGTTTTTTGTTTGTTTGTTTGTTTGTTTGTTTAGGTCTGCAGCAATATTCTTGCCTATTCCGGGGATCAATCTTAAAAGATGATGTGGGTCTAGTTGTTTCCAAGCTTCTATTCAGATTATCTGCTTAATCAGAAATTGTTAATCAAACTTCATATTCATAGGCAACCTCGGGTTTTCAAAAAAAAAAAAAATTCTTCATAATTGTACAGCTTTTGATGTTTATATTTCCATTTAACCCAGGGAAGCTAAACAATTTCATTCTAAGACTTGAATTAGAGAATCTTCCTGGGGTCCTGCCCTGACACCTTCTACCGCAGGGGCATATGTTACCAAATGGAATCATCATTTGCTGAGGCTCTTCTGTTCCTTATTTCTATAAAGTGAGGAATGATTGTTTTTTTTTTTTTTTCTTTTAACTGAAAGTGGAAGATTCTCTGAGAAGTCTGTTCTGTGAGGTCTGACTTCCTTGTAGCCAGACTTTAGTGAAGCCAGACATGCAGTTAGTTCTCTGTTACATTAGACAAGCACGATGATCAAACCATGACCAAACCAAAAACATCTCAAATATCAACATACACATCTCTTTCAAGTCAGTTTCTCAGTTGGATAATGAAATACAAATACTGATGTATATTTTTGTCTTTTTAGTCATCTTAGTGACAGCTTGCAAGGGTCAGCAAACTCAGACTGTCAGCCTGATTTTGCAAATAAAGTTTTATTGGAACACAGCAATATCCATTCAGTTACATATTGTTTGTGGCTGCTTTTGGACTACAGTGGCCAAGTCAAGTAATTGCACAGAGACTGTATGGCCTGTATCTTAGAAAAAGCATACAAGCCCTTGACTTAGAAAAAAGAAGGCTCTGAGTTAAAACAGGCCTTTGATCAAATCTTGCTGTGTGAAAAGTTAACATTTATTCACAACACAGTATGGGGTATGGTGCCAGGTTCTAGAGAGGCGATCGTAAACAAGTTATAGATGGTGTCTCCTCTTAGGAGGTTTCTTCACTGGGTATCAATTTCTGCATCTGTCAAAATTGAGATAATAGTATCGACCTTACAAGATTGTTGTCAGGACTAAAGAAACGAGTTTGTGAAAGTAAATGGCATATAATGACAACCAGCCTAGGGCTTAAGTCCATTTCATTTTTGTAAAGTGATGATTACATTTGTAATTCCAAATTAAGGGAGGCCCATTTTAAGAGAGATCAGAATCGTGTGGTTAATAAAGTTTTACGAAACAGGCCATTGTTTACCATTTTAATTAGAATAGTTCACTATTATGGGTACCTTTTACATTTACACTGGATTTTCATCAAATGGGATCCTTTGGAGGTCTTCTAAGTTCTTAGCTTTCTTAAAAAGTCACCAATTAAACATTTTCCCAGGCAGTACAGTCGTGTGCCTCATAACAACAGTTTAGTCAATCAGGCACTGCCTATATGACTGTGGTCCCATAAGATTGTAATGGAGTTGAAAAATTCCTATCTCCTAGTGATGTAGCTATCATAATGTAGCAGGCATTACTGTTTTGTGCCATCTCATCCTATCGGTAGTCACGCTATGGGCTAGAAATGCCTGGGGACACTCATCTGGCCCGCGAACTTCCCATAGACATCCCCCTTTCTAAACCAATGTTACCACTGGACCTACCCTTGCCGTCTTATTATGATTGCAAGTCGCCCTTCAGTGGTAAGCATTCGGTAACTTTGAAGGAAAAAGAGCTTGTTACTTACAGACCCTGGATCTACCAGGTGCACCCCAAGGCACAGCAAGGTCAGAGTAGAGAGCGCATGCGCTGGGGTTTCCCGGGCTCACTCTTTATTGGTGAATTTCAAACATAAAAGCGGGAATTTAAAGCATGGGAAGATAAGAAACAAGTAGCCCAAATGGTCAGTTATCTAAATCAGCCAAGATCTCTAAACCAAAGCAGCTTCAGTGCAAGGAGCAGCCTGGCTCTTTATCCAGTCATGCGGCTGGCACTATGCATTCCAGGTAGGCTTCCTAGAAGTGGATGCCTCTTTGACGTGGAGACTGAGCAATTGAAGCTTAAATCAGTCACTTGCATTACAAAAAGAAAAGCCAACAGCCAAGACTTAAACTATAGTTAATTCATATGTTTGTTGTGATTCTGGTGTAAACAAACCTACCATGCTGCCAGTGGTATAAAAATAAAGTATAGCATAGAGAATATAGTCCATAATATTGTAAGAACTCTGTATGCTGCCAGATGGGTGCTAGACTTTTCGGGGTGATCACTTTGTGAAGTGTATAAATGTCTAATCACTATATTGTAAACCTGAAACTAGTATGATATTTGTATGTCAACTAAAATTGAAAAACACATGTTAGAAAGTGTAACACAGTTATAGTAGAAGGCTATACCATCTAGGTTTGTGTAAGTGTACTCTATGATGTTCATGCAAGGTTGAATTGCCTAACAATGCATTTCTCAGAGCATATCCCTGCCGTTAAGTGGTACATGACTGTATTCTAATAATTAAATTAGATATCTGACACTTGTGCCAAAATTCAGCATTAATATGCCTCAGCATACCCAATTGACTGGGCCCAAATGTGAGATTACAAAGAGCCATTTCTGCTACTTTAAGTGGTTTAGGCAAAGATGTTGCCAAGTCATTGGTGCATGAATCTGGGAAGTGTGGCAACATATGAGGACATACCCAGAAGGTAGATACAGTTTGGAAATTGGCAGGTATTTTAGGTTATATAATTTAAAATTGAAGAGACTTTCACTTGTCTTAACTGTCCAGGTTTGGGGCACTTCACATTTCAGAAAGTAAAAGCACCACAAGGTGACTTATTTTGAAAGCCCTTCTAACACTCTTTTAATTTCTTAATTGGCCGTGACAGGTCATTTCAAAGCCAGTCATTTATCTTCGTACATCAAGTTTAACGCATATAGAAGTGATTGCCATAATGTCACCTTGATTCATTTTTAATTGCCTTTTCAGACATAACTTTGAGCTCTGTTCCATTTTACCTTTCCGACATATGAGATAATCCAAATTGGAAATTTCTTATTTCTGGCATTTCTCTGTTACTTGTTTTTCGGCCCCTAAGATGGAGTTATGTTCAAATTGTTTCCTTTCATAATCTTAACTTTTAATGAGTTTATTTACAGCAAGTCTGTTATGTCACATGATTTGAAAATACTTCCAGCCTTCGAGAATTCCATTTGTAATAATAATTGGGTGCTTACACCATCTAGACTTTTTCTGAGCTCTCAACAAAACTTCCCTGTGGCTAAACACAGGTGTTTATTGACCTCTGTAGAATGTGGTTAAAAATTAGAATGTTGTGAGTGAACGTTCTAATTTTTATTATAGAAGCAAGCTTTCCTTTTCCTCCAGTTCAATTCTGTTACCTTCAGAAGTCGTTATTTGCTCTATTTCCTTTCCTCGTCACAGTTTGACTGTTGGAGAGTCAAAGTAGCAGTTATCTTTATGCCTAGATCTGTGGAAAGAAAACCATTGTCCAGTTGAAACTGAAAACACCGTCTCTTATTTAGAAGAATTTAGATATCATGGCTATCAAAACACTTTCCAATCTAGAATATAAAATATACGTAAAAATTTCAAAATAATTAAAAGGTTATAATTTTGTATATTTTTCTCATACATAATTTCATTCGTCTGGCCTAAATTTCCTGATTTCGAATCCAATGACTTAGGATTTTTTGCCCTAGGTGATTTCTAGGGGTTTCTTAAAGATTAAACTGAATCAGAAAATGGTATGAGTTGTGTGGCTCTTTCCACAGGTAGGATGGACCCTGCCTCCACGTAAGTGGATCTGGCAAAATACGGTGGATTTAGTAAACCCACTAACAGGCAAAAATATACTATTTCCTTACTTTCCTAATCCCCAGCACCAACACACACACCAGCTCTATGAGCTGAGGAGTATGTAATGATGGAGGGTTTAGGGTGAGAAGGAAGACAGGAATTAAGATCTTGCCTAGAAAGACAGAATTATGAAATGTCTGTACAGATCTCCAGAGGATAACTTAAAGTCTTATTTCCCTAGGTGTGAAAATTGGACTTCCTCACTAAATCCTTTTTTTTGGGAGGAGATCAGGTATCAGTATGAGACCGGTTCAATTCCCTAGCAAGCCTGAAACAAATGAATTCTGCCTCATTTATATTTTAGAGTCTGATACCCAATGTACCAATATAACTTAATTTTCACAGGGAAGGTTATCTAATTGTATTATCTTGGGGTCATTTTTATTTTTAACTGCAGCCAGAGCTACCCTTTTGCTTCCCTGAATTTATTCATTTGTTTATTAATTTGACATTTATTAGGGCCTCTTATAAACAAAGCATTGTTAGTTGATGTCTGGCACAAAGATACATAGATGTGGGTTCTGTCCTGAAGAGGCCAGAGAGGATTCCCACTTGGGCATGGCGTGGAGACATGCACACATCTAACTATGGTGCATGATAGAAGATTCTAAACACTTTAGATGAGTGCATTTACAGCACCATGAGGATTCAGAAGGTAAAGATGTTTGCGGCTCAGATCAACGGCATACTGTGTTGTTAGACATACTTGACAGGAAATGTAGTGTTTCAATCATACAGGAGACTATGGACAATAATATAACAAATGTGTGTACGTACACACAGATTTGTTGGTTCTTAACATTTTGCAATATTTGTTTCTAATTTTTTAAAAGAAGTACATTGAAGTTCCCCCTATGAACTTCTCCTATTTCCCTGTCTTCCTCCCTCTTCCTTCCTCAGAGGCGTTTATCTTTCCCATAGGTGTGTGTATATGTATTTGCGAAGAGTATAGGCTATTGTTTTTCATGCTAAATCTTTTTATGTAAATAGCATGCTGTTTATATCCTTCTGCAATTGGCTTTGTTTGCTTAACATAATGTATGCAAGGTTCATCCATATTGTTGCACGGACCTGCAATTCATTCATTGTCATCGTTGCACAGTATTCTGTTCTTTGGATTTATCAAAACCTTGAGTTCTTCTCTTATTCCCATTAAGATACTCCTAACATTTTGCTATTGCAATAATTCTGCATTAAACATTCCTCAACATATCTCCTTATACACCTGGATGGGAGACCTTCTAGGATATAAACTTAGAAGTGATATTGCTGGCTCATGAGGTATATGCATCTACAGCTTAATTGTGGATTGCCAAATTTCCGTCCACTATGGCTAGGCCAGTTTCCACCTCCACCAGCAGTGTATCAGAGTCCCCCTTACTCTACATCCTCACCTGTCCTTAGGGTTCTCATATTTATGACATTTTGCCAACCTTATGAGTGTGAAATGTTATCTTATTGCTGTTTTAATTTGCCTTTCATAAGTTGAACATCTTTTCATATATTCATTGGCCATTTGGCTTTCCTCCTTTGTGAATTGGCTAGTATATCATTTACTCACTTCCGTTTCTATATGGATATGTTTCTTCCTGATTTGCAGCAATTTTTATATATTTGGAATTATAATCCTCTAACAGTTGCATGCTTTGTGAACATTTTCTTCCCCCTTATGCTTCCTCTTCCTCCTCCTTTTGTGGTGTAATTGTCATGTAGTTTTAAATGCAAATGGAGGAATTTTTCTGTTTTTTTTTTTTCCTTGATATTTAGTGCTTTTGGTGTCTTGTTTAAGAAATCGATTCTTATTCTAAAAATTTAAAGATTCTATATAGTCTTCTCAAAGTTTATTATTAAAATTTTTACTTTTTGCATTTGTGCCTTAATTCATCTGTAATTGCTATTTATTTATGTGTAAGGACACAGGTAAGTCTTAAGAACAGTGATGTAACATATAGGAAAGTCAGACAATTTTAATTGTAAAGAATTTTTCAAAATTATATTCTATGTAGCTTTGGAATAAGATTAGGAGGTTCAGAATGTGTGGGTTTTTCTCTAAGCCTAGTCTTGTTCATAATGGGAAAATGTCAGAAACTAGTCTTACTTTGGTGGATGATTTTAATACACGTTGGTTTCCCTAACCTAAGAACAGTAGTGGATTCCATAAACCTACCTTTAATAAGGAGTCATTGTACAAAACTCTAGGATAACATGATCATTATAACTTTTTCATGTCAAGACTATTTTCCCTACCTTTCTTATATTACCTAGAATAGAGTAAGTACTCAAATGTTACCTCCCATTGTGTTCTCACTCACTCACACACACACACACACACACACACACGCACACACACACACATACACACACACACACACACAACTCATTTTTGAAGGGCCATTACCTGGTAAATAGATGAATTCTTCACTGTGTGCTGTTTGTTTATAGAAGTGGAGAAAAACTGGAAAGGTGACAGTGAATATAATGTGAAAAAGAATTTCTTTTTTTCACTTAAATAAGATTCATTTGTAATAACTATCTTTAATAACACTATATTTACCCTGGGGAGTACACAAATATAGATATTGCTAGCTATAACAGTTATTTAAAAGGCATACTCTTTATACTAGCATTAGTATAAGGATAAAGCACTTATTCCCACTCTAAAAATCTCTTCTTTACTGTAAGGAATTCTCAATGCATTCGAACTAAGGCGCTGGAGCACTCACAGAGGAATTTGGGACCACCGACCAGAACCAGTAGATTTTCTCGATTCTCAATTAGGCAACTGAAAATAGGAACTCAGTTCTAAATATTAGAAGCCAAGTCTAAATATTAGAAAAATAAAGAGAGGGAATGTACTAAACTGCTTCAAAACAGGCCTGAGGTGAGAAACGGCTTATACTTTCATGTTGTGGCAGCTTCTGGATGAAATCTTCAGTTTCTAATCTTAGGGTTTGTATTTTGCCCATCTTTTTCTCAGGTCTTTGATTTGGTCATTCTTCTTTGTAAGAATCTCTTTCATGTTTCAGTAAGCTTATGTATGTTGGAATTTCTTCTCTAATTCCTTTTCAGCCATGCTCAGCTGCTCCTGAACCCTGATTAGGTATTGCTTGCCTGTCACTAGACTCTCCAACAGGGACTTCTGGTTTTCTGTCTTGTTTGTTAAGTGTCTTCTGAAACTCATTCTTTAAAGTGGCAACTGTTTTCCAGGTCACTCAAGTCTTGGGCCTTTATAAAATCCTTTGGAATTTTTGGATCAAGCTTTAAATCTTTTAGTGCTTTTTCTGGTTTGACTTCTCATCCAGTGCATTTGTAGTCTGTGTTTCAGTGGTCTTCAGCCTTCAATTTTTCATTCTCTTCTTGAAGTTTTAAAATTTCTTTTTATTTAGGTTCTGTTCCACCTTCATTAAGTGATGCAAGTTTCAGCTTTATATCTATGATGAGCTTTTTATTTGAAGATGTTCATTCTGCTTTTTCAAATTCTGCAACTTGTTCTAATAATTCTTTGTTTTCAAGTTAAGAGAATCTGTTTAGCTTGAGGTACCACTTCTCAGCTTGTGAGGAAAGGTGCCATAGAAGTAACATGTTGGTGTAGGTCTTGTTGATGAGCTCAGACTCCATCTTGCTGTGGACCACAGCCTACCTCCTTTCAAGACTTCAGAGACTTCATCTATGGTGAAGGTCTCCTACACAAGCCTGCTGTCCCTAAGATCTTGGAAGCAGGAATCTGCAGTTTTGGGTCTCAAACCTCTTTTTGAACAAGCAAACACATATAATTAATAAGTTCATTTTGATGGTGCTCATTTAGGCCCAGCTCTGCCATGGCAGTGTCTGGGAGTCAGCAGCCTGGAGCAGCGAGAGGCCAGGAGGAGCCTCACTAAGCCTGAGATTGCTGAAAAAGAATTTCTAATAGAAAGGCCTTTTTTTTTGGAATAACTAATTCAATGCTGTGCTTCATCTTGTTAGTTTAGAGAATTTAAATTATTCACTAGCACCAGGCTTGAAAATAACATTGTTTTGTATTTTGTTAATGCTTTAACTCGTTGTGTTTTAAACTCAAAGCTAGTGTTGTATATTCACCTTTGTGCTTGTATTTCATAAGTTGTTTGATCCGTGCATGTGTGCATCTAATTCTGAAGAAGCTACTGCAGCAGAATGAAATTCTCCATCCTTAAAACTAAATCTAGCCTTTCTGTGTATAGTACTTATGTAATACCTAACAGAGTTGGCCCCACACTTATTTTGGGAGGATAAACCTCTATTCTTTGGACGCTGATATTACTTGTTTGCACTACTCCTAAATGCTGCAATTTTTGCCTTGCATTATGTATGTTCTGTGTAACTCCCTATTCCTAAACTGTACTACATAATAAACTCCTATTCATTTTGATATTTCTGAAGTATCTAGCTCAGTGTTTGTAGTGTAAATGCTTGGGAAATGTCTATAAAATGAATATTTGTTATATTTTATCATTAATAGTTATTAATAGCTACAGCTTTTATTATAATACTACAATTTCCATAGTGCTTTTCACATATGATTATGTTTGATAATTGTGGCAGCCCTGTAATGTGGATACTATGTTAATATTCCCATTTTATAAGTGAGAAAATCAAACATATTCAAGTTAAATAATTTTTCCAAGCTCAATAGCTAGTAGGTGGCAATTCCAGGACTCAAATTATTCTCTTCCTTTCCTTCTTATAACAACAGCAAGCACGAGAAGCACAACAAAGGCAAGAAAACATCAACTTTTAGCCTAAAGCTCTGCTGAGTGTTTTGCGGGATAATCCCAAACCCAATTCTCCAGCTACAAATCACAAACTTAGTTTTAGCTGATATTGTCATAGCTACCATTAGCAACAATTTCAACCTGAGGTAAAGATGAGTGTCCATTCAACCCCCACCCCCGCAAAAAAAAATTGTTTATATAACTGATGCTTTAGGTATGAATCACATGAGTAGGTGTGATTCTTTAGGCTATAGTGAAGAACGTTTTTTAGGTTCTCACTGATTGGGTAGTCACACACGGCCCTTAATAACACTTATTTGTTTTTTGTTTTTTGTTTTTTATTCAAAAAGTGCTTTTCTATGTTGTGGTTATTTATGTTCACTTGGGAGCAGGGATGTATGAGACTGTTGAAAACGAATATATTTAACATTCTTTGTAATGCTTCCTCTCCCCCTTAGGCCGTCATTTGTGTAACTTGACTATAACCTGTGTGGGAAGACACTGCCAGTGAGTTCGGTGGATATCTTCCATCTTGTCTTTTATGAGCAATCATTTCTCACTAAGGCTCAACTATTATCAGATCTGTCTATTACCTGTAACCTCAGTGGGGATGCAGAATAGAGAAATAGAGAGTGGTCCCCAGAAATTCATGCAATATCCAAACTTTAGTAGAGTCTCAGTGACAGAGGGTGGTGGTGGTTGTAATGCACGATTAATGTTTCATTGTAAATGGCTCAAAAATCCTATTTAAAGAAACTGCTGACGGGTTGTCTTCTTAAGCCAGATCTTATAATCTCCAAATTTCTCTGTCTTCACTTTTAGAGAGAACACATTTCTTTCCCCTCTATTTCCCAGTCAAACTTACCCCTCTTCTCATCTTTTTCATGTCCTTTTCTATTTTTGTGCACTTCTGCTTCTCTTTTGCTTCCCTAAGTATTTCTCTCCGGACAGGCTCTTGATGACTCATTCCTTGGTTAGATTCATTTACCTGTTTTCATAAAATGGTTATATGCCTGGGAACCTTTGTAGTCAGCTCTTCCAGCTGTTGGCCTAAATAGTCCTTAGGGAGACCAGAAGCAATGAACCTGGAATAACCACATTTGACTTCTGTGAGCCCTCTTGAGACTTTAGTAATTACTTAATGGATTGAATTGGTGACATATACTATTCCAGATAACACCCTGGGTTGCATTAAATTAACCTTCACAAATGGGTATTTATTGGTGTACTCTTAAAAGACTGCATGTGTTGGCTATAATTGCTCTTCCATGCTTCTCCGTGCTGATAGGTATTTGTACTGAGTGAAAAATTTCTCAGAATAGAGCCTGGGTGGTAGTTCTAGCCATTTAGTGATGTGTGTCATTGTGTTCAGCACATTGAGCATAAATCCTGTCTTGTAAACAGCAGGGAGACTAATGAGATTTGCCCACATTCTGGTATCATTACCAGGAATTCCAACAGAGAAAAAGAGAAGGTTTAGTAAAGAAGTACACAAAACAGAGATTTTTGGAACTCTTAATTTTCTGAATTAAGGAGAGGGATTAATGTTCAACATTTAGTACAGATGTGTATGTGCAAATATGGGTACATAAACTACACTTAGCTAAAAATGAAACCAAATATTTTGCTTTTAATGAACCCTTCCAAAATCCTTAATTTAGTTCCATAGAGAGCTAATGAGGAGCTTATTTATGAGTGTCTCTAATTGTGTGAGTGGTATAACAGGGACAGCTATTGAAATAATGCAGCTGTTAAAATGATGGCACACTTTTTGCTTTCTTGGAACTTTTCATCATTTCGACCAACTAAAATTCCATAGCAATTTTAATCTTACAGTTTTTGGAATGATTCTGCAGTTATTTTTATAGTGACAAATGACATCTGAATGCCCCAAGTCTTTTTGCAAGAAACCTTTCAAATGTGTCTTTTTTAAAGGGTTATTTCAGATCTTTATTTCATTATTACTGCTAAATGATGTGTATGTTTGATAATGTTACACCAAGGGATCCCAAGGGTGCCCTTATAATTACCAAAGAGTAGTCTATAGAAATCTGTTAATGATTCTCCTTGTGTTAGTGAGTGATTAGCAATGTCATAAAGATCCACTGGAAATCAAAATTTATCTGTTTGCTAAAGACTGTAAATTAGAGCAGTGACTCCCAAGATAATGCCTTCTTTACATTTTGGGACAAATTGATTTTAGTGCTTGATAATAGTGGTAGAAAGAAGAGGTTCGTTGGCACTTTCCTTCCAAACCATTTCAGCGGCTTTTTCTGTCAGCCTAAGCTCACGAAAACCATGGTGATTCAGTTAAACTCTGTGGAGAGGGAACTTGTCAGAAGCTTACGGCTTTTCACTTGAGTCTAATAGAGACTTAGCACTTTGCAGGTCAGTGCCACTGCTATTTGTCTCTGACCTAAGAGATCTGGAGTTCTTCACATCAAAACCACATCTTGCTGAGCAGAGATCAAACGTAGGAAGGTAAGGATTCTGCCAGTGATTTATCATGCCAGGGAGAGTGATCAGGCCATATGGGGCCACTGCAAATGAAGTTGACATTCCGGCAGTTTCTCATACAGGTTTCACATGTAGTTATGGCTAGTTTTTCTTGTAGAGGAATTCCAGGTCAAGTGGCAGCTTTCAGTGGCTTTTTTTTTTTTTTTTTTTAGCAAGACTTAACTGCCAAAATGAGCTGTATTTCACAATTAAGTCCAAGATTTTTCTAATATTTTATTTGAATGACATTTACGGATTTCTTGATCAGATGTTTGAAGCTTAATTTGAGCTTTTCATTTGATGTCTCCTTTTCTTCTTTTTCCTTTCCCGGGAAGGTGCCTATTTAAAAAAAAAAAAAGAAGAAGAAGAAGAAAAAGAAAGAAAAAAAGAAAAAGAAAAATTAAGTTCTTTTGAGGACTACAAAAGAAAACTTTCTGAATATTAGGTGTGACTTTAATGAAATTGACTCTATAAGCTATGCACAGTTATGCTTATTAGTTCATTATTACCTTTTATGAACTCGGGCTTTTGGAATGAATTACTGCTAAATATTACATTTCAGTTCCTGGGTTAGGGGAAGGCAACACATAGACCTTTTTGCATATTTGTAGTGGTCAAGAGCGAAGAAGAATTTATCATTTAAGTACAAATTGTGTTTGAAAGTATTTGCTAAAATTTGAGTCAAGGGCAAAAATTTTTAAATCAATCGGAAAAAATAATAATAATCCCTCTCTTCGGCTATTTATTTATATCAACAGAGATATGAAACTGATCGTGCTACACAAAATTCAGCTTGCTTTTTTTGTTTGCTGTCACAAGCAAGTGTTTAGTCTCCTGTGGCGAAATGACTTATTTATTGGTTCAGAGACATCTTCAACCATAGAATATGCCCCAGGGTGTTTCAGCTCTTCTGCATAGGATATTTGCTTTGTGACGTAAATGAAAGATGATATTGGCATTTAAATTACATAGTTCTTCACTTTAACTTCTAATTCAACTGAAGATACCAGTTGTCCCTTTTGTGTTTTACTTTTTCTTTTTTATGAGATTACCATAAATGGAATTAATTAGCATAAATGAAACCGGCTTTGGCAGTTAGAACTAGATCTCATGCTATAGTCAAAATTCACTTCATTTTCTGAGGTATCACTTTATCTCTTTATAAACTGGGAATTATTTTGACTGATGAAGTACTTCAACTCTGCAGGGAGCAAGTATAATAATGAAATGGAAATTCTCTTAGTTTTCATTTGGCATCCTTGGAACATGTACAATATCCATGAAAACCTGGTAGGGTTGCAGATAAAATATACGGCATCTTAGTTAAATTTGAATTTTAGGTAAATAACAAATGCTTTTAAAATATAAGTATGCCTCATGATTTGTCAGTGATTTGGGACATACTTACACTGAAATTTAATTCACTGTTTTTCTCAAATTCATATATAACTGACATCTTGTATTTTTATTTGCTAAAACTGGCAACCCTAAATCGTTATACACACAGTTTGTGACTTTTATCTGTGACTAGCAAATAAACATCATTTTAATGTAAAATTAGTTGGTAATAAAATCAAAGACCAAAGCAATTCTTTAAAATTGTTGCACTTGAATAATGAAGAAGAATGTATTAGGAAGACTCTTTTTTTTTAACCCTAGCAATACTAGTGAATAAATAGGTCAACTAGGCCCATTGTAGAGACAGCTTAATCTTCTAAATGAATTGCTCCAACCTTTTAATTCAAAATCATACAAACAAAAACACTGAGATAAGCTGGGTGCTTTTTCAAATGAGGACCCCCGTGGCTTTGAAAATAAACACTTCAGCCTACCCCCACCCCAACACCCACACCCACACTCACTAGCCTTTCTGATGTCCTCCATTTGCAAATGAACAGGCTGAATTCTGAGAAAGTCAGAAGACTAATTAAACCCAGGGAAGATAGGCAATAGAACATTTGTTTCCAAGCAGAAGACAAGAAGAAATCATGTTACACTCTGCTTTCTCAAGACTGATTAGAGGACATTAAAGCCTTTTCCCTGAGTTTCCTCTTCTCAAAGCGCATTTTCCACACCACTGCTCAGACCACCTCAGGTCCACCTCACCTTAGTATGTTTGAATCTGCTACATTAGCCTATTTTCATGGCATTCAGAAAGGGATAGCAATGAGAAATTCCAGGATACCAGTTAATGTATTAGATGGCCTTCACCATGGTTACCTTCTCCCCCCATCCTTTTGTCCTGTGTGTCTTTGATGGTTTGGCAGACAGGTCTTAGATACTAGAGAAGAATAAATGAATGAATAAACAAACAAACGCAGAATAAGAAGTGACTAGCTTTTTGAGAGCACTAATAAATTGCATTTAATTGGTTGTTTACATTCAGAATCAGAATTACTTAAAAGTTTGAATGTAGAATATGCCAGGCTTTTCAGTAATCCAATGCCTTATCTAATCCTCATGACCTTTGGATAAGGTAGTTTTATTATCTTATTTTACAGATGAGAAAATTGAGCCCCAGAAAGTTTAAATGACTCCCTTAAGTCACACCATCTAGTAATCTTTACACACATAACAGTTCTACCCATTGAGAAATCATATGAGAGCATTGAGGAGACAGAAATGAACCTTTGCCCATTTTCGTGGTTAAAGATGACCCAAAAGATTTAAGCTAGGTGCTAGTCATGACTAGGAGGTTTTCAGTTGTCCTTGGTGATTACTTTGCATAGTTGTTTAAATGTCTGATGTGTAGGACTCTTCCACTTAAATTTCGCTTTTTTGAACTGTATCTTTCTAGTACATTAGTTACATGTCCAAGTACTAGATGTAATGGGAAAAGGAGGCAGTCACTTTTGAACCTGGAGGTCAGACTCTGCTATGGGCAGGAAGATATATTATTCAAATGGTTATGACTAAGGGAAACTGGAAAATTACAGTTTTGGTCTGTGGTAGAGATATTCTGAGTCAAACAGAACACTAGGTCCGCCCTAATCTGTACCACGGGTCTCTGGAATTATCCCAGAGCCCTTTAATCTGCATCTTCCAAGCAGCTTCATTCTAGGAATCTCTACCTTACTTCACCTCCCAGCTCATCTCTCCCCCAAAAGGCTGGCCAAACTGAACTGTCCTTTGGGGAACCTGACTAATGACCTTTTGTCTCTGTACTCTCATCAGTGTTCTTTCACTTTCAGAAACACCTTGAGGTTAGATGGATATGTGAGAAGCTGGATGCATCTTTGCTACCTAAGTGTTATGTTAGTGTCCTAACTTATTTCTGTTTACAACATCAACACAATTAGTGTAATCATTGCACATTAGTTTAATGCGTTGGACATACAACATTTATTTTAAAATACTCTGGTGCAATCATTTTAGATTAATACATTCCAGATGTCTTAAAATGTTGCCCCTAGTTTCTCATTTCTTTTGACCTTGTGTTATCTGCATACTTTGTAAGTCTAGTTTGCAGTCTTTTCCAGTGAAGTCTTCTTTTCTGCCTTTTAGCCTAGGACTTGGGATAAGCGGAGTTCAGGACATACAGCATTGGGTCTATTATTTAAAACCATTATTTCATTTAAAATTAGAATTAATAATTTAGTCCTTGTCAAAGCAAATTTTATAAAACCATGTTTTTTTTGCCAGTAAAAGATGACACCTATTAAACAAAGGCCATGTCTCTATAATATCAAAACATTGACTTTCAAGTGAAAAATGCAATCAATCATCTAAGTGTTTTCCTATACATTGCCATTTGGGTGTTTTTTCTCTTTTTAGCCAGATGTTTTGGCGTGAAGCAGAGTGAAGAATGGAAGTCAACAGAACCACTTTTGCTCTATCTAGATATTTTAATAAGAAGGTTCTCCCCACTCCCACCCATAAGTGATCTGATCATTTGCTTCATTATTTTACTTGATATAAGTAACCTGTTAATTAGAGTAAAATAAGGTGGGGACATTTTTCATTGAAGTTAAAAATACCTTTGTTTTCTTTGTTTACGATATTCAATTATGTGCTGCTTTGCAGAGCAGCATAAGGAAGTCATCAATACAATTTTTCATAGCAATAGAAATTTAATTTTATATAGTTAAATAATAGTACTGCCCTTTGGTGTCTGGAAATCTCTTAAAAGTACATCAGTAGAAACAACGGAGCAATCAAGTAAAAGGAGATAACTAATATGACAAGTTCTCAAACTACTTCTTCGTACTGCTTAATTAAAACTAATTGAACTTTTTCCTATAAATAGGTCAGTCTGGTTATTGATTTGCTATCTAGTACTCTCCTTTGATGAACCAAAAGCAGTTTAGCTGCAAGGTGAGTAAAATTCAACTCTCTAAGGCACAATCTACTGCAGGGTTTAATACAAATCATTTGAAGCATTCACTATTAAAATAACAAAACATTTTATTACTGAAATAAAACATGGCAGCTTTATGTCAAAGATTCATCGAAGATAGGAAATTATTTACACCTAACTCCCATTAATGCCTGCTGCTTTGAGAATTATTCCTCAGGGAGTTAGATTCCTCAATTAGAAAATTCATGGCAGCCTCTCTGCATAGTCACGGCCACTTTGCTATGGGCCATAAAGTGTGGTAAGCCTGATTTGTCCTCGATTATCTTCTGGCTGCAAAAGTGACCAAGTGATGTGGCTTGGCTTACACAGCTAAGCTGCACTGTTTTGACTCTTTATTTAAGTAACTGCTGAGATTTATAAAACGACTTAAATTAACTTTTAGATAAATCGAATTCCTGTTAACAGCCAATCTGAATTCCTTATTACATCTTCACTTCTTTTCCCAGTACTATGATTGATTATATCTTTTGAACACTGACTGTGTGTTAGAATGTAGGGGAAATGAAATGAAGCCAAGAGATCCTTCTTCAAGGAACTTGTGAAGAAGAGAAGCTTTTATTTTAGCCAGCTAAGCCTTAGGCACATTCATATTTTATCTACTTAACTATACAACAGCCCTCCAAGGTAGACAGGCCTTCTTCTTCTTCTTTTTTTTTTTTTTTGTATTTATACTGAGAAGAAAACAAAGCTCAAAGAGCTTGAGAATCTAAGATCCTTCAGAATTATGCAAGCGGTGAAAAGACACACTGGTATTTAAATGCCATCTTTCAACTCTAGTACCTCCATTCTATAAGGAAAATAAAGGAATTCATGATGCAAGATTCATCACCACAGTCCTCAGTGAATTTTCTTATTTCTCTACTTTGTTTTACATGCATAGACACAATCTTCATAACATTTAACCTTCATGATTGAATAAATTAAGTAACTTCAATCTCTACACTTGTCTTGAGGAGAATAGACTTGAATTTTACTTTGTTATCCTGATGGTCTCTTTTAGGAAAAAAAAAAATTGTATAAACCAGCCCAGTCACCTCGAATTGGCTTTCAAAAAGCCCTCCTTTATGTCTTTACTGTTTTCATCCAGGACACAACTATATTCTCCATTCATATTTCAGACCACCTCTCTTGGACACTATGAGATGTCTATTTTTTTTTTTTTTATGTTTGGGAAAGGACACCTCTTTGACAGAAAGCCTTTGTTGCAGTGCAATGTTGTCCTTGTTAAAGTTCTTAAAAGCATTCCACCAGGAAGGGAATAAAATTTCTGAGATGGAGAAATATATGACATTTCCTGCCCAGGTGCCCAGAATCTAAGATGCTATGAAATATTTATGGAAGGAAATTGTACTCACAATTTTTTTTTCAAATGCCTGTGTGGAGTGTCCTAATAAAGTGCCATTATGAATTTTTATTTTAATTCCCTTTGCTGAGAGAAGTAACTGTGAGCCAAACATCTGTGAGCATTTTATAAAGACTTTGGCATTTGATGCCCTTTTCTTATTCAACCTTGGATACGTAGATTCTACAGAGAAAGGAACATATGAAAAAAGAATCACTTTGATGCAGTGCAATTCTGACCAGCTCCTAAATCAGTCAAGGTTGGCTATTCCCTTTTTCCTCTGCTCATCCAAAACCAGCCCTCCTGTGGGAAATCATTAGGATAGGGATTGGTTTTGAAGTCCCCTTCCTAGATCCTCAAATATAGCCCTGTGACTGTAAGAGCACAAAACTGTTGTTTAATGCATGTTGGAAAATAATTTCCTATCCTAGGATCACAATAGTCTGGCTGCTGTCTGTCTTCTGGCAGAAGTTCCTGCTTCTGCACCTGGGGAGACTGCAGCACATGTCCTAGGACGTCACCTCTGAGCAGAATCACATTAGGAATGTAAATCACCACTGTTTCCCTAACACATTTTGCTTTCAAGAAAGGAAATGAAAAATTATTTTGCAGTCACCTGTGTTGATTGTGCTGAAGAAAAAAGAGACTCAAGCAAAATTCCTTGTGCTGAATAATTTTTAGAAGACATTGTGAAAGAGATGCCGTGAAACTTGCTCTTATTATCTGGCCAACCATCAAATCTTCTTTATAAAGAAACATCAGCAAAAATTAAATTTAGACAAAGCACTGCAATGGGAGTCAGAATATGGATGTTCCAGTCTCTATTCTGCCACTGGTAGGGTATGTGACCTTGGGTGAGTCACTGGATTTTTGACAAGTTTATTTGTGTAACACCATTTGCATAGGTTATATCTAAGGCCACTTCCAGCTCTGTGAATCTATTTCTTCCGAACCCAAGTGGCCTCCACTATATTTAGACCAAGAAAAAGCTATTCATTTATCAGTGCATTTTAAAATAGTGCTTTAGTAAGACTTGGCTGTTAAAGCATGATCTTATCATACTACATATTTCACAACAAGAAATTAAAACCAGTTTTTTGCGGGGAGGTAGGAGGTTTCCAGTTGTTCTTGGCGATTACTTTGCATAGGTTTTTAAATGTCTGATGTAGGACTCTTCCACTAAATTTAGCATTTTCAAATAGTGTCTTTATGGTACATTAGTTACACGTCCATGTACTAGACATAATTGGAAAAGGAGGCAGTCACTTTTGAACCTGGAGGTCGGATTCTGCTATGGGCAGGGAGATATATTATTCAAATGGTTTTGAAACATTAACATGCACTTTAGAGAAGGAAGAAGCAAGATAAACCTCCAGTGTCACAGAACCTCTGATAAACTTTCTTATTGAGTGCCCACTAGTGGCCACATGGGTTCTATAGCCAGTACCTCAGATACACAGAGTATTACAACTAAAAAGTCATTAGAGATGACATCTTCCATTGAACTGCTAGCAGCTTTCTAAAGTGCAGTGTTGGGAGGTGCAGTGATCAAGTATCAATGTTTGTCAAGAGTCTGGACAGAAGATTTGTATCACAAGTGCCTAGCTTAGCCTGCCTTTGGTTACCAAGTCTGGCTCTCTCATAGACAAAGAAACTGAGGGTTGGGGAAGCTGGGAGACTTGCAGAACATTTAGGGAGAAACCAAAACTAGAACACAAGCATTTGACCTCCTGTTCCTGTCATGAAGATTTGGTTCTGTGGTTGAATTACTCTGAGGCACACAGATTACCTGTCTAGTGTTTTATACAGATATACTCTTTTTGGAGCATATTCATAGTAGGCATTAAATAAATCCTTTTGAATGTTGTGACCACATCATATTTTTGGAGCTGTTACTGTGTTGGTCTTTTCCACTACAGTGCTGAACACCTATTTCAAGGATGGGCGCTGATCCTTACTTATTTCTGTATCCCTCAGTGCCTCGCATACTTCCTGACATGTAGGAGGTATGCACAAAACGATTGTGAATAAAGGAAGAATTAATCACTTCAAGGGAGGACAGAGATGCCAAGTGCCTCCTCTCCGTTTCTTCTTTTCTCTCTCTCTTTTCAGTTCTTTCCTTTCTCCCATTAATCAGTGTTGTGAGTCACTTACTAGCTTTAATATACCTTTTTAGAAGATTATATTTCTTTCATTTCTTCTCTTCACAAAAATGAAAGGTGACGTGTCTTCATTATAAAGAAATGGCCTCAGCAACTTCTGGAAAAACTCTAGTGGTTAATCAGTTACTTTTAATATAAATATATATGCTTAATGCTGAATTACATTGTAAAACTCCAAGGCTGATTTATGGTCACAGTCTGCCTTAATTAACATCGATTCTAGGGGAATAGTAAATTGGAATGGCCTTCACAGTTGAGGTTGAACAATGAACTCCCTGGGTGTTGTCCAATTTGTAACATGATTTACATGAAGCAAGCCCTTCCTTTCCCGGGGTTATCCCTTTTTCATCTGGTGTTTAGGACGGGTTATATATAATCCATAGATAGGAGCATTTGCTGTCAAATACTTTTGCTGATTTAGAGCTAGGCCACAAAATGGTCACTATTAATAAAGAAGGAGAAAAAAACCTAATCTGAGGCTTTGCAGGGATTCCAGGTTCTTGCTATGTGTCATCGCTTGTCCAGTTTGTGGCGTTTTTACGAAGTGGCCATAATGAAAGTCAGATTAAATGCATGGGATATATACATTTAATCAACAGCCATTGGAGTCTGTGGTGCTGGAAGAGTTATAAGAGCCCCGTGAATGCAAATTTATTGCAAAAGAATCCAAGGGGTCCGGGAATGAATGTCTGCTGAATGGTACTACCTGACACAGGACACCAAAAAACTTTCCAGAGTGAGTGATTTAAGTGTAAGGTTTGGCTTGTAAAGCTGCCAGCTGCTTGGTTTCAAAACTTGAAACATTTCCAAAACATTGGATGAGGCACTTTATATGTGCACTAGAGTAAATACTCTGGTTTTACTGCCAATTTAAATGTGCTCAGTTTACAGTAATGAGCTTGTATAGGCATTACCTTGTTTATAGAAAGTGGAACAGGAAGAAATGAACATTAACCATTACCAGTAGCAATTCCCATTGCCTTCTGCACAACACTGATGGCAAGTATAGTTTTTTTCCAATGTGGGAATATGTCACAACTGACATTGGTGTGTACTTGCCTTTAATGCCATGTTGCTTCAACAGAGTAACAAATGCTGTAATTCAATGTGACTCGGCCAAGGCTGCTAACACCAGTTGGCTGTTTCTACTATATTTCCTAAAACAGACGTCAATAGCATTATCAGATATGGGAAGTATGGAACAGTAAAAAGTTAGATAGGTACCCTGATTATATATAATTGAGTTCGTTTTAGCCAAGTCTGTTTTCTACAAGTGAATCCGTCATGAGAGTCATTTATTTTCTCTTACAAAATTATTTGAGTGTGTTTTGATGCTCTACATGGAAGCCTTTGTCTTTTGGGATGACTGGCACAGGAACCCCTTTAGCCCTCTCGTACTTCTGGGGTCATAGACTGGAGACAGGCAGATATATTCAGCCTGAAAGACGTAATTTGTTCAACCTGGAAAAGAAAGAACATACAGAAATCTAAAGAGACACTATCAAGTACAATACCTAGAAGAGAGTAGACATTCAGTAAAAACTGTTGAAGGAGATAAGAAAGGAAGGGAAGAAGGGTGTTAAAGGGAAGAGACCATGGAAACTCATATCTTAAGAGACATATCCTCATGAGCTCAGCTGTGTTTAGACTAGGCTTTATAAAAAGAAAAAGTCCCTACTGATTGCCAGGGACTCCTTGTCTTTATTTCTGCATTTATTTGCATAGCTTCTAAGAACCTTTTGACCCAGGTACACATACTTATGCATATCAGGATTATGCTAGCCAAGGATAACACATTTCCCCCCACAGTATGATTCCTTCCCTATTGTGTGGGATACTAGCAAAGTGCAAAAATTGACCCAAACTAAGAGCATGGTGTATGTTTGCAAATAGAATTCTGATGACATAAGTCTGTAGCTATCAAATTGTTCTCATGCCACAGGCTATATGTGTTTTCTGGCTGGTCTTGTTTTAATGCTTTTTATAACAGCATTTTCATGGTGAAAAAAAAAGAAAGCTAGTTATTCAGCATTGAATAGTTAGAAATATATAGGGAATGCTGTTATTAGTAATGTAATGGCTAGGTAGAGAGCCAGAGGAAAGAGCAATTAGGGGGATCATTTTATAAACTATATAAATGTCTAACCAATGTACTGTATACTTGAAACTAATAATAAAATAAAATTTTTAAAAAAGTAAATGTTTATTTTCTAACACTTTTTTTCAATATTTGTTGTCCTTCTCTTTTAAAAGTCTCCTCTTCCTGTTTCCTCTACAGAATTTACATGTGTTTAACCACTGATCTTTCTAAATGTTAATTTATAACATATTTAATTTTTTTTCTCTTTTCTTTTGTCTTCCTTTCTATGACTCTGTTTGACAAGCTTAATGAGTTTCTGACCTGTATACTCTGACTCTATGGATTTTTGTGGTTTCTGGGCCCTGCTTGCCTGAAAGCACCCTGCTTGCTCTGAGGTCAGTGCAGTGGTAGAGGCTAGTGCTGAGAATTATAGGGGCTGCTCAAGCACTGAGGCTGCTGGTAGTGGGGGGAAGAGGGGAGGAGAGAAGCTAAACTTTGATTTCTTCCTTCGTTGTCATAGTCCTTAAACCAAGCTATCGTATATTCCTCAGACAGGAGCTAAAGTTGAGGAAGAGGGCCTGATCAGGCTAGATGAATCACTTTATTAGGGATAGAGTTTCTTTCCTCTACCTTATCCATTCCCTTCACCAAGTCATACGCCCTCA
Organism: Pteropus alecto; assembly: GCF_000325575.1. NCBI lineage: Eukaryota > Metazoa > Chordata > Mammalia > Chiroptera > Pteropodidae > Pteropus > Pteropus alecto. The sequence goes on from NW_006442109.1 coordinate 15,768,369, forward strand.
TTTCTTGTTTCCCCAAAGTGTTCTAACATGTCAGCCCACACCGATATCTTCCTTCACTGAAGAGAACTCCTGCAGTGCTTATCTCTACCATTCATCTTGGCACTAAATCATAGACTGTCTTACGTTATTTAACTTTCCTGAAAGTAATCTTGTCTTTGAAACTTGATTATAAGCTTCAGGACAGCAGAATACATGTCTTCTGTGGATTTTCAGTAGTGTCTACAAACAACTCTGTGTTTAGAATAGGCCTTTAGTAAACATTTTGCAGTGTCTTTTTTTTTTCTGTGAAATCAAATTTCTGCTCAGCTATTCTTCTTAGTTCCAACTCGCAATATTTTTGTTCTGTCAATCTATTTCACAGAGGAGGATGCAGGAGAGAGTTTTGCAGTCTCCTGAATTTTATAAAATGATTGCGTTGCAACTAAGAGCCATAAGTCTTTATACTCCTTTTTTTAGATTATTATTTTTAAATTTGCATAATTTAAAAGGTTAATAGTTGCTGCCAAAAGTTCTGCTCAAGATTTCTGCATCTGGAGTTAGAGTAAACTGGTACTCTGTCATATGCAGATAGATCTTGGATGAATTAATGTGTATATGTATAATATATGTATTTAAATTTTATTTTCCAATCATTTGTCAATAGTATATTGATCTCATATCCTGGGATGTTGCTAAATTTATACTTCTAGTAATTTTTTTAAGATTTCTTATGAATTTCTATACAGATAATCATGGTGTCTGAAAATAAAGACATTGCTTATTTCCAACCTCTTGACATTTTATTTATTTTTCTTGCTTTATTACATGGTATAATATCAAATATTATTACAGTATTCAATAGGAATAGTAAGAGCATCTATTCTTGCATACATTATTTTTAATGTATTGATTAATTAAAAGAACAGTGATCTGAAAATTAATCAAGGAGCTGAAGGAAAATGCAAAAGCTGGGCTTTCTAGAAACAAATATCAATACTGGTTCTAGGAGTGGTAAAGTAAACAAACTTCCGTCCAACAGCAGCAGAATACACATTTTTCTCAAGTTTATTTGGAGCATTCACCAAGATAGACCACATTAGGGCCATAAAACACACTTTAGCAAATTTAAAAGAGTATAGGTCATATAGAAAATGTATTCTCAGACCATAATGGAGTTGAACTAGACATTAATAACAGAAAGATAGTTGGAAAATCCCAAAATATTTGGAGATTAACAACACATTTCTAACTGACACATGGATCAAAAAATAAGTCTCAAGAGAAATTAAAAATATTTTACTAAATGAAAATACAGCTTATCAAAATTTAGGGGATGCAGTGAAAACAGTATTTAGAGGGAGCTTTATAGCATTGAATACATACATTAGAAAATAAGAAATAGTCTAAGCTTCTACCTTAGGGAACAAAAATAAGCAATATAAACCTAAAGCAAGAAGAAGAAAAATCTTTAAAAAAATTTGTAGCAGAAATCAGTGAAATTCAAAACAAGAAAATAGTAAAGAAAATCAATAAAACCATAGGGTGGCTCTTTGAAAAGTTTGATAAAATTGATAAACATTTAGCCTGGCTAACAAAGAGAAAGAGATAAGACAGAAATTACAATATTAGAATTTATCCACCTACAACACCTGGTCTTCCTAGGTGGTCTTCCATCCATGTACTAACCAGGCCTGACCCTGCTTAGCTTCTGAGATCATTAAAAGGATAAAAAAAGGATATTATGAACAACTCAATCCTCCAAAAAAGGGATCATTAAAAGGATAAAAAGGGATATTATGAACAACTCAATGCCCACAAATTTGATAACTAATGGGTCAATTTCTTGAAAAACACATTCTATCAAAACTCATACTAGGAGAAATAGATAACATGAATAGCCCTATATTTACTGAAGAAATTGTAGCTAAAAAACCTCACAAAAAACATAGCTCCAGGCCCAGATGCTTTAACTTTTGAATTCTATCAAATATTTAAGGAAAAAAAGATACCACTTCTACACAATCTTCCAAAAATATTGAAGAAGAGAGACTAACTACTAACTCGTGTTTTGAGACTAGCATTACCCTTATACCAAAACCAAAGGCATTATGATGAAAAAAAAAATAGTCTTTAAAATCTCAACACCTACCAAAGTGGCACCCATTCCTGAAATATTCACCACTTGTCGCCTGCCACTCCACAGTCCTTTTGAAGAGAGGTTATCCTGATTCAGAACTTGGCCCTTAAATGTCCTCGAATGGCACAATATGACTTCTTTTCCTGCTTCCAGATGTTTAGACCCAAGGGCAGCCATTTAATTTACATCTGGAGATTGGCTTGAAAGATACATAGAGATCCAATCAAATGCCCTTCTTGGAGGCTGACCTAAGAGACACAAAGGGAAAAAATAGTTGGTGGGAACTGAGGCTGGAGACTCATACTGACTAAGCCTAGATGGGTCTATATATTTAAGAAATTTAATCAATAATTAATTATCTTCCCAAAAAAGAAAGCACTAAGGTCAGATGGTTTCAGTGGTGACTTCTACTATCAGATTCTTCACAATCTCTTCCAGGAAAATAAGCAGAATGAACACTTCCTAACTCATTTTATGAGGCCAGTGTTACTGTAATACCAAAACCATATAAAGACATACAGGAAAGGAAAACTATAAACCAATGTCTCTCATAACATAAATGCACAGATACTCAGAAATATTAGCAAATAAGATTCAATAACGTATAAAATATTATACACCACAACTAAGTGGGATTTATTCCGGATATACAATACTGGTTCAATATTCAAAAATCAGTTATTGTAATCTGTCACATCAACAGGCTAATGAAGAAAAATTATGTAATACCTATACATACAGAAAAATAGTATTGATAAAATCCAAAATCCATTTATGATACAAACTCTCAGCAAAGTAGGAATAGAAGGGAACTTCCCTTACATCTACATAAAACCTATAGCTAACATCATTCTTAGTGGTGAAAAACTAGATATTTTCCCTCTCTGGGAATAAGGCAAGATGTTTTCTCCTGTCATTCCTATTCAACATTGTACTGGAAGTACTAGGTAATGTAATAAGAAAAAAGGAAATAGAAGATATGCATTCTACAAAGGAAGAAAAAACTGTCTTAGTTCAAGAATGAAATAATTGACTAGAAAATTCCTAAGAACTGACCCTCAAAAAACCCCAAAATGAAAACAACGACGACAACAAAAACCCTCCTAAAACTAATGAATGATTATAGTAAGATTGCAGGATACAAGGTTACTTTACAAAAGTTACTTGCTTTCCTATATAGCAGCAACAAACAATTGGAATTTGAAATAAAAAATGACAATATCATTTACATTACCACAAAAAAGAGAGAAATACTTAGATATAAATCTAACAAAATATGTACATGATCTTTATAAGGAAAACTGAAACTCCGATGAAATAAATAAAAGGAGAGCTTATGAGATGTTCTGTGGATAAGAAGACTCAGTATTAAGATGTCAGTTCTTTCCAAATTTATCTGTAGATTCAATGTAATTCCAATCAAAATCCTGATAAGTTATTTTGCAGATATCAACAAAGCAATTCTATGATTTATATGGAAAGGCAAAAGACCCAGAAGAATCCACACAACATTGAGAAGAACAAAGTTGTAGGACTGACAGTACCCACCTTCCAAACTTTCAGTGAAGCTACAGTAATCAAGACATTGTGTTATTGGAAAAAGAATAGACAAGTCAATGGAATAGAGAGTCCATAAAGAAACTCACACAAATATAGTTAAATGATACTTAACAAAGGAGCAGAGGCAATAATGGGAAAAGGATAGTTTTTTCAACAAATGGCGCTGGAACAACTGGACAATCACATTCAGAAAAATGAATCCAGACACAGACCTTAAACTTTCACAAAAAATAACTCAAAATGGACCATAGACCAAATGTAAAATGCAAAACTATAAAATTTCTGGAAGATAACATAGGAGAAAATATAGGTGACCTTGAGTTTGGCAGTGAGTTTTTAGATACAACACCAGAAGCATGATCCATGAAAAGAAAAATTGCTATACTGTACTTCCTTAAAACAAAAACCTTCCGATATGTGAAAGACACTGACAGAATGAAAAGACAAGCCACAAATTGGGAGAAAATATTTGCAAAACACACCTATGAGGAACGACTTGTATCCAAAGTATACAAAGAATTCGTAAAATTCAACACTAAGAAAACAAACAACTCAATTAAACAGTGGACATAAGATCTAAGACACCTCATCAGAGAAGATATACAGACAGCAAATAAGCATGTAATAAGATTTTCAACATTATATGTCATTAGAGAATTTCAAACTAAAACAATGAGATGTCACTATATACCTATTATAAATGGCTAAAATCCAAAAAACTGACAATACTAAATGTTGATAAGGATGTGAAGCAACAAGAGCTCTCATTCATTGATGGTGGGAATGCAAAGTGGACACACTCTCTTTGGAGGATGGTTTCTTATAGAACTAACAATAGTCTTACTGTGTGATCCAGCAATCACTCTCCTAGGCATTTATCCAAATAAGTCAAAAACTTATGCTCCAAAAAACCTGCACATGGCTGTTAATAGCAACTTTATTCATAATTTCTCCAAACTAGAAGCAGCCAAGATGTCCTTTAAAAAGCAAATGAATAAACAAACTGTAGCATATCCGTACAATGGAATATTATTCTGTATTAAAAAAAAAAAAAAAAGAGCTAGCAATCCATAAAAAAATAGAGAAACCTTAAATGCAAATTTCTAAGTGAAAGAGCCAGTCTGAACAGGCTACTGACTGTAAGAATCCAACTAAATGACATTCAAGAAAAGGTAAAATGATGGACACAATAAAAAAGATAAGTGTCAGAGGTTTAAGGGGAAGATGGAGCACAACATTTTTAGGGCAGTGAAACTATTCTGTATTACACTGTAATGGTGGGTACATTATTCATTTTTCAAACCCATAGAACTGTACAACATAAAGAGGGAATCCTGATGTAAACTGTGGACTTTGGTTAATAATAATATATCAATACTGATCCATCAATTGTAACAAATGTACTACACAAATGCAAGATATTAAAAATAAGAGAAACCGAGGAAGGGAATGGAGGATGTATGGGACTATCTGCTCAATTTTCTGCAAACCTAAAACTGTTCTAAAAATTAAAGTATTAATTTTAAAACCCAAACAAAATGACCAGATTTGAAAGAGAACAAAACAGAACTTTTAGAAATAAAAAAATAAATATTGAAATTAGCTTAGACCTAGGTAAGGAGAATTGGATAATAGATCTGAAGAAATTACTCAGTTGTAGTGGAGAGGAAAAAGGAGATAGATGGAAACAACTTAAAAGTCCTTCAGTAGAAGACAGTTTGATTAAAGTAAGTTATAAACAAGTAAATGAGTGAAAACACACATGTATATACATGTGCATAAACCCACGTTGGTATACAAAGAAACCATCAAAAATGTCTTCTTATATTGTTAAGTTTTTAAAAAGCAAATTGTAAAGCTCATGTAGAGTTGATTTGTTTAGTAGAATTATATATATATACACATATGTGGCCTAGAGATATGTCTAGAAGGATCGTCATGAGTATGTGAACTTTAATTATCTCTGGATGATGAAATTTGAGGTGATTTTTTACTTACTTTTTGTATTTTCCTGTGTAGTTTGAATTGTTTAAAACAATGTATCACACATTTACAAAAGCAATAAAGTTATTTTTACATAAAACATTAAAAAGATGGAAAATATTAGTGGTTAAAAGACATTGAGGATGAACTAAAAAGGTGTAACACTTGGAGTTTCAGAAGGAGAGAACAGAATGATATTCAAAGATATGATAATGATTAATAATATTAATATTTACATTAATATAAATAATATTATCCCAGAACTTTTAGTGACAAAATTTTACAGACATTGTAAGCACAATGCTTAACTATCAAGGTAAATAAAAAAGAAATTGATACTTAGACATATCGTGATGAAACCTAAGAACGACAAAGTCAAGATCTGAAAAGCAACCAAATAGAAAAGCAAATCATCAACAAAGAAATGGTAATCAGAGACAGCAGACTTCTCATAAACATTATTGCAGGATAGAAAATATTGGAATAATATCCTCAGAGTATTGTAAGAAAGTAATTGTCTTTTGGGAGTATCTTTTGAGAATGAGGGTGCAATAAATATTTATTAAGAATTGAGAATTTATCACCAATAAATTTTTACTAAATGAAATTCTAAAGAATTGTGAGAAAATCACACACACACAAGAATCGTAAGAATAAAAATAAAAAATTTTCTTAGAAATTATTTTCTGTATAAAATAATATTTTATAACAAACTCCTGGAGAAGAGCAATAGGTTTAGTGTTCTAAGATCTTTTTAATTGGGAGGAACTTAAGCTATATATTGACTTTAGACTTCAAGTTGTTAAACATGGTGACAAAATATCATGGACAACCAATGAAAGAATACAAACTTCCAAACCAATAAAAGGAGGAAATTGAATTATACAATGAACAACAGCAAACATTAATCAACTTAAAAATAGAGGTGAAAAAAGAGAAAACAGAAAGTAAAACAAAGCAAGACAAAAAGCATCAAGTTCAAGTATCACACAATATATAACACAAAATATAATCACAATAAATACAAATGTATTAAACTTGCCAGTTAAAAGACAAATTTTTATATTGAATAAAATAAAATCTAACCACACCTCACTTAGATATATCAAAATAATTATATAATTAAATAATATATAATTAAGGATAAAAAGATGGGAAGAGGTATATTAGGACAATACTAAAGAAGAATTTGGGTAGCTTTACTAATATTAAACAAAATAAGCTTTAAAAGACAAAGCTTTATTATTAATATAAGAGAGCCACTTCATATTGATAAATGGTTCTGTTTTACCAGAGAATCTAATACTTACAAACATATTCACTAATAAACTCTGAAATTTATAAAGATAAATGTAATGGAGCTAAGAGTTATATTGACAAATCTACCAAAGTGGGAGACTTCAATACAATTTTCTTAATTATTGGTAGGACAGCTTTGTGCAGTGGCAGTATGGTAGCCAATGAGGTTTATCTGAGGCGCAATTATTGCTAATTGAAAATTATTGGTAGGACAAGCAGCAAAAATGTTAATAAAGACCCACTTGATCTGAACAATGCATTTCACAGTATAGATATATTAGATACTCGTAGAAACCTGTACCTAACACTTAGTTCATAAAGGCAAGAAAAAGAAGTATAGCTAAGATTAAATAAGTTAAAAATTCAGAATAGTGATTACTTCTAGTGGCAGAGTGGGTCAAGCAAGAAGATGGGATCAGGAAGAAACACACAAGTAGCATCAGTGATATTAAAAGCATTCTAATGCTTGAATGGTGTGTTCATGATGTGTATTAATGTATTATATATACGTTTATGTTGCGTATATTCTTTTGAATGTATTAAATACAGTATAATAAAAACACTGCTCAAATATATTCTTCATTCTTTAGTGTGCTTCAGATTTTATTTTGGGGTGGGAGGTACTTTATTTCTAATCCTATCAGGAAATGTGTTAGATGATGATTCATGTTCTCTCTCAGCAGACAGTCCATCCAGTTAACAATAATTAAGCACCTACTCCATTTGTTATGTCTTTTAATACCAACAGCAACTCATAAAATGTCAATGGACAGTTCTTCACAACCACGGAAAGAAAGTTAGGTTTATGAGCTAATTCATCTTATCCTCTTAGAAACCTAGAGCAGACAAGGACCTCCTTTTATGAATCATCTGTTTCTTCTCCCTGTGATTAGAGCATCACAGAATTATATAATGCTATAAGTCAATATTTGTATATTTTACAAATGAAGAAACTGAGCAAGCTCAAATCATTTAGCTAGAGGCAGACATCTTTACTTTCAAAGAGCTCTAGAGTGCAAAAGGCTACATCTTCTCTGATAACCTATTCTGAAATTCAGTAAAATGCGAAGAATTTTCTAGTTTCTCATACTGATATTAACAAGTATTTTAATTGAAATAATTTGTAAATTTAAAAGGAATAATTTTGGCAGCACCGGGCCATATTTTAAGGCAGAGCTTGAATTATTTTATTTACTACAAATTCTCATTTGAGGATGAACTACTGTGAAAAGGAAGATGTTAAATCTTTATTCTTTCATTTAACAAATATGTTTTGTAGCATTTATGGTATCAAAGGTAGGCATAAAAGGGCCACTCTAACCTTTACATTCTTTTTTTTACTTTTCATTTTGAAATAATTTCAGATTTATTTTTAAAAGTTTCAAAGATAGTGCAAAAAATTCCTATATACCATTCACCCGGATTCTCTAAATGCTTACATCTTTTATAACTACCCTGCAATTATAAAAATCAGGAAATCAACATTTATACAATGTTATCTAATCCAAAAACCTTACTCAAATCCCACCAATTTTTCCAATAATATGTATTTTTTTCTGGTTGAAGAGCCCATTCACGTTCACGTGATTCACTTATTTTTATGCATCTTAGTGTCATTTATTTTTGAAAGAGTTTTTAGTCTTTGTTTTTCTTGATCTTGGCACTTAAAAAAAGTAAAATATTATAGGCCATTTGTTTTGTAAGATGTGCTTTAATTTGGATTTGCCTGATATTTCCTCATGATTAAATTCAGGTTATACCTTTTGAATAACAATACCACGGACGTGATCTGTGTCCTCAGTGTATTATATAAGGAGCACATGATATCAATTTGTCCCATCAGTGGCGATGTTAACTTTGATCACTTGATTAAGGTGCTGTCTGCCAGTTTTCTCCAATGTAAAATTATTTTTCTCTTTGTAATTAATAAGTATCTTGAGGGGAGATACTTTGAGACTAAATATCCAATTTTTTATTATACTTTTTCCCATTAACTTTACCATCTGTTGATGATTTTTGCCTGAAGCAATTATTACTGTGGTGATTGACAAACGGTGATGATCTAATTCCATCATTCCTTCATTGCTATTAGTTGGCATTCTACTGTGAAGAAGAGCTTTTCCTTATCCCCCATTTATTTATTCATTTAAAAGATTTATATCATTATGGCCTCTTGGATGCCTTTTTTATTCTACAAGTAATAATCCGTTAATGTTTTTATTTATTTTATTGCTTAAATAATTCCAGTAGTGGCTGTTGGGAGCCCCTTCATGTTGGCTCCTATGTCCTTTTGATATGTCCCATTGGTTTTTGAGCGTATACTTGATTTCCGGCACCACATCTGGCTGTCAAGGATCATTTTGTGCTTTCCTGATACAACCCTGAAATAAATTATTTCTCCAAGGAGCCCTGGTCAGAGTACACTTTAGACATCGTTCAGAATTTTTAAAATAGCTCAGAGAAGCTGAAAACCTTCAAGTCTTGTGGAGATATTTGCTACCTTGTGTACCAATAAAGTTGTCAATACAAGTTTTTTAATCATATTATATGGCTAGGTCTACAAAAATAGTAATGCAGTAAAAATATCAAATATTTTAATCTTTATCATACCAGGAGAAATAGTCATCATATCTACCATTTGAGTCCAATGGATTCTTCATATTTTTTAATTTTTAAGTTATTTTGTGAAAAATTTACAGAAGTAAATAAAGAGAGCATGAAACCAACAAAATAAGTGTTTAAACAGCAAATCAAATTTTCTATGTATTTAGTTGGGGAGGTATATGTATCTGAAATGGGCAATGACCTTTGAGTGCAACTATCTGTTCATCAGCTTTCGTGTATGAAATGGGAAATATTCATGTCACAAATATTGATTACAGATTCTAAACACATCTCTAGGAGATTGTAGCTTATTATTTCTGGTTCTCCTGGCATGCGCATTATCATGGTGTAATACCATTGAAAAGTTTGAAGGCTCATAATTTCATAGAAAAGAGAATGCTCATCTTTTTGTTCTGTAATTACAAAACGTTTTAAATTTTAGTTTTATAAACATAAATTAGATTAATCAGTCCAGTGAACTTTTTAATTTTTACAGAATATCTTTCCAATCACCTTTGTGTATACACCTGCCTTCAGCATTTGTCCATTTATGAATCATATCAAGTAAATTTTTATCCACACATATCATAAAAGATAAAAGAATCTTCATGAGTACTTTCAGCAAAACAAGATGATCCAGGTCCTCGTTGCAAAATAATAAATGATCAAGTCCTCCTATTGAATGACTAACTGGTTAAAATATCATATTTCCTTTTGTTTTTATAAATATATTGTTTGCTCTTTGGTTCTTGTAGTTGAGAAAATTTATTTGTCCTAAAGATTCATAGTCCAAGATTTTGCTTACAGTCAAGTTCACCCTCATCATTAGAGTCTCTAGTGATTTTGTCTCTCCACCTTCATCTTGTGACTCACCTAACAACTGTGAGATGTCTTTGTTAATTTTCTTCTCTTTCCCATTATGGATGGAAATGAAAAATTCTGAATTCTTAATTGTATTCAGTGAAAGCTAAAAAAAAAATGACAAAGGTTGTGTCTCCAGACTTCTTTCATACCCTTTTGAGAGATGATGCATTACCTAGGACAACACAATAAAAAAACCAAATGGTGATGAAACAGTGGTGATATGTTTGTTTATTCACTTCTAGGAAATTTCATAACTTTTTTATTTTACTTATTTTTTTAGCATAATTAGAAATAATTGATGAGCAATGATGAAATAGCAAAATATTTTAAGATATAGGAAAAGATCACTAAGATCTCATAATGTATCTTAGATTTATTAAATAATCAATGGACTTAAGTGATAGTAGTAAGAGAATGAGTTTTATCCTATTAAAAGATAAGTAATTTTTTCTTTTGATCTGTGGAAAAACCCTAAGAAATAATAAAACTCATGAAATATCAGTCCTTACCAATAGTTAGAGCTACTCAACAAAAAAAGCTTAAAAACTGAAGTTGGATCATGATGATATACCAAAGATTAAGATGTTTCAGTCAAATAGGCAAATAGTGAATAAAAGAAATAAGAAATATTGGTAAGAGTTCTTTTTTCCTTAAACCTGATGATACTCTGAAGGGAGTTCTTAATGAAACTAACTTAAGTAATTTTTTTTGGTTTGTTTTTTTATTACCTTATAAATCATACTGTGTTTCAAAGAAACTTGCAGTTATGATGAGCTATGAACTGTTAGGAAATTTGTTAAATAGAATGAAAAGAGAACTAGACCAGGAGCCCAAGAACTATACCTCTAATTTAAATTTAGACAATAACTAGTTGTGTTTCTTTGGGCTGAGCAATCCTGGAAACCGTGGTACAGTGAAAAGAGCAGGCGACTTTGGACCAGAACCGCAATGAGAAGCTGCTTCTTAGGACTCTTGTTGGCCTCTCAATTGTCTCACCTTTTGTAGAGATAACAAAATTCTGCTGTGAGAGTTGTTATGAGTCTTTATGAACTACTAGAGACTCTAAGACCCTACAAGGCTGGAACTCTTCTGTGGTCATCTTAGCCTCCACTGTGTCTAGAAGTATCTGAGTATTTGTTAAATAAATAAGTATATTTTATTAAGCATGTTTATAAATTCTGTATTAAGAACTATAACATGTATACAAGTACAAAGTTGTGTTTGCTTAATACATTTATACTAAGTGCTATTCAGATTTAAGGTCCTTTCCCCCCTTTGTCTTAAAAAGCCATTAGGAAAAGAAAACTTCAACATAGGCTCATTGTTTTATCAAATCCAGGAAAAGCAAAGTTTTGTAATAATCTAGAACCTGATATTTAAAATTGTAGATCTATCTTCATTTAACCTCATCTGTGATTATTAAAATGGCAAGCAATGACAAATCAGTTTATCATTGTATTTGTTCTAAGTTGACTGACTGGCTCATGAGTTCAGAAATCTCACTGGCATGTCACAAATTTTATAGAGTAAAATATCTGTGTATTCTTCGAGCTTTCATAGTCCAAAAATATTAGATTGGGTTTTTCTCTTAATACAAAAATTTTAATTTCTTTGCCTATATTTTCTCTTTTAACTCACATCTAACAAATCTGAGAAATTGACTTGAATAATTTCTTAAACCATTAGTCTCTTTGCTGTTTTAATAAAATCTTAATTTTTTTAAAAAAAGAAGACATCCAAGGCTCTTAAGAAAGCCTACAGAGACCAATTTGAAAGTTATAGACCTTTTCCCATTGCTAAGCCTACATGTAGCCTACCCAACGAAGAGAAAGAAATCTAACTTGGATTTGACATGTAACGTATTTAATTTACTAGTTAGTTTGGTCATCGTTCGGTTCAGGGTCTGACTATAAATTAAATAAATGCTATTTCAGCAGCCTTCAAGTTTCCCTGTGAAGTCACTTACGCTTGTGACAGAGAAACTAAGACCTAAGATTTGACCACTTTCAGTTTAATACATGATTTACTCCTTATGGGTATTGGTCAGAGCTTGAACTGTCGATAACTATTTTATCAGCCTCAGTGTGTGTTTTATATGTATTTGAGACTCTCACCTTTTCATTCTTGTTTGACTCTCTCACTGGTTGACAGGTTCACTATCTTTAATCTTTGAATCGCATTGAGGTAAAATTATCATAGAAGAGATTCCTGAATTGGAGGTGAGGCAGGACTGCATAGTGTTTAAGGGTCTCTTGCAACTCTTCAAATTCTATACTTTAATTATATACCAGCAAGCATATAGAATAAGTATGATTACTGTGATACTTCCATAACACTTTGCCTTGACTGGCTTTCTCTCACCTGTCTCACCAATCCCATTTTGTTGTCTACTCCTTTAGATTTTTATTAACAATGAGTGGCAGAACTCGGAGAGTGGGAGAGTGTTCCCTGTCTATAATCCAGCCACAGGAGAACAGGTGTGTGAAGTTCAAGAAGCAGACAAGGTATGTCCTTCTCAGAAAAAGATTCCCTATTAAATAACTACTTCCAAACAGCAGAGCACTAAACTTACGTTTTCCAGACACAACCACTGACCTTCACTCATCACCTTTTTTGTGAGAGCAGATGGTTCTTCCTTTATTTGGAGTGTTGTCTCTTCAGTTGTGCCTCTTCCTCTCTAACAGGCAGATATAGACAAAGCAGTGCAGGCAGCCCGCCTGGCTTTCTCTCTTGGTTCAGTGTGGAGACGAATGGATGCTTCAGAAAGAGGACGTCTGTTGGATAAGCTTGCAGACCTGGTGGAACGAGACAGAGCAATTCTTGCAGTAAGTAGCCAAAGAAAATATTCAGTCTTTACCCCAAATTTACCATTCCACTGAGATTTAGATTCCTCAGACTTTCTGAAAATACAATGTGAAACTGACCTGGGGAACAAGCTAAAGAGTACATAATATACATGAAAAATGAGATGTTTGGCTTTTGTGATAAGTGAGGGAAGTGGAGGACCAGCTGAGTGTCTCTTCTTACTGAATTTTGAAGAACAAAACCATAGCTTCCCATGCCTGGTAAGGACCTTCCTGTCTTCCTTCCGCCCTTGACAAACAAAACAAAACAGTTAAGCAGCAGGAGAGCTACCATGTGCTTCCAGAAAACAAATACCAAAAAATCATTTGAGAATCAAATAGGACTGTTTTTACCTCCCCAGAGTCAACCCCTCTTGACTAAAGAGAATCCTTCAGAAACAGGCCATGATATGGACCTCCCATTCACTTCTCTGTCACTTTCAGCAACATTTTTTTCCCCATTAAAACAATCCTTTTCTTACATAAGAAACTTCCCCTCTCCTGATGGTTTTTTGTTGTTGTTGTTTTTAAAGTAAAGGTCAATTTTTAGAGAATATAGGCTTTTTGGAAACTGGAATCATTGGGAAATGCCTGTGCTATACACCAGAGATCTCCACATGGGTGACCCAAAATTGATCACTTAATACTTGGGGTATCCTTGTTCAGTCAGGGCATTCGAACCATGAATACTATATCCTATCCTCTACTTGAGATAACAGGTCACTATTGGGCTTGGTTTGAGAGAGGGAGACAGTACCCTTTCTCAGTGTCACTGCCACCATGGTTCTTCCCTCTTGCCATTCTCCCCAGGCATCTGTTCATAGTATGGGAACTAAAATGAATCCTTTATAGAGATGGTTTGGAACTCTAGCTATTTGTAACATTTGTCTATTAAAACATTTCTAATCTGATACTTTAAGGAAGGGCTTATGTATATTGTGAAAAAAGTGTTTCATGGTGAAATGGCTCTTTCTTAAAGATTCACAAGACACCAAACACATTAAAGACTCTGAAAAGCCCTACTCAGTGTTTCTCAAACTTATTTAAGCCTCAACACTATTTTTATGGCTAACTTATTGTGCAAAACTGAATTTTTTGGAACACCTCGAGGAATCTGGTCTGTGTGCTTACCTCTTCACTGAATCATGATTTCTTTGAGAGTGAAAATTGTGTTTCACTTTTTTGGTAATCCTACCACAGTTCCTGGCACATAAATAAGTCAGTAGGGGTACATTGATGGTCTGTAAGTATCTGTTTAATTGACTTCAATGTGTACAATATTTACAACATTAGGTTAACAGTATGTACTAGATGATGATATAGTTAATTTCTGCAGTTACAATTTTCACGTCATAAAATTCAGACACCATTCTTTTTCTGACATATGTCTCACTGTGACACACTTAAATGACATCCCTACTTTTAAACACTATCAAGCCATGAGAGGAGTAAGTTTTAAAAAGGGGTAGGCTCTGGAATGGCTCCTGGCCAGAAAACTGAACTTAATAGCCAGGTAAACACAATTAAGAGTAAACCTAAGGCTGGCAACGCTTAGGTGAATTCGACTGCTGTCAATAGCTCACAGGGACCGTTTAGGTGGCCCACATTTTGGTTATTGACTGAACTTCACTCTACGCTATGTAGACCTTGACTCTATGCTAGCTGCATGGAGAATGTAATGCCCATCTCATGAACATATAAATGTTCTAACTAGTACTGGGAAATAATTTGATTCCCTTCAATAAATGTGAGCTAATATATGGTAATAAAGTAACATGATACTTTAAAATGATTTCCATCTTATACACATAGTAAATGGATAAATTACACTGTAGATAATAATATTTCATGTCATTAAATGGAGAATATTTTAATTTTAGTTTTGTCAGCACTCAAATAATTTTCACACCGGTGTGTGTTACAAAACGTCCTCATAGAGAATGAAGGACATGAGGTTATCAACATGTTTTTGTTTGTTTCATTCGTTAAACTTATAACACCTTTAATATTCCTCAAGTCAAAATACTCTTTTCTCATTTCACTGTGTTCATTTGTAATTATTTTTGTTATAGATTTAACCACTTTAGGAACATGTCCTTAAAATAATAACATTTATAATCTAAAACTGCTTAATATCTCTATTTTTATTAAGTGAACCAGATACTTCACTCTTAATAGATAATGGCTGTTAACATAAATATTTACAAAAAACCCCAGCCCTCAACTTGTTAAAGTTTGAGCTTCCCTAGAGGAGATCTTGTTTATTTGGTGGTAATAAATAAATTCGCTGTGCACTGTTGATATTCCATTTCTCAGCAGGGGTCTTGGCAGCTGTGGAGAACGTTTTATATTCTCATCAGTTGCATAAAAGCCCATATCCCTGTTCTTCTTTATGGATTCAGATTCCTGGTGTAGACTCCAAAAAATCCCCATGCAGCTCTGATCATTAATATAACAGAAGCTGGTTTGACAAGCAGAACATTTCTTTATCATCAGTTAATGAAATGTGTTTATATATTGAGATAGTGGTTACTGGAAACACACAGCCACAAGAATATGTATATATATATACATACATACATATATATACACACACACATATATATATATACATACATATATATGTGTATATATATATACATATATATATGTATTCATTGTGACTTTTACTGGAAACTAAACTAAACTGATAGTGCTAAAAACCTTTGTATTTGGGAAATTAGAGTTAACCAGGTATGCATCATTGTTCATATTTGTTTGTATTTTTTCTCTTTCTTTTTAAGTCTGCTCCAGACTTATTTAGTGTATTACTGGAAAGTTCTTTGTTTCTTTTCTTACAGACCATGGAATCCCTAAATGGTGGCAAGCCGTTCCTGCAAGCTTTTTACGTGGATTTGCAGGGGGTCATCAAAACCCTTCGGTATTATGCAGGCTGGGCTGATAAAATTCACGGGATGACCATTCCTGTAGGTATGTGGAATTTTAGTGCATCGAAAGGGAAACATGAGACTCCACCAGAAACACAGTTACACCACCAATCACAAATAGCAGTCACATAGAATACAGATATGAGCACACTTAACAGCAGCTTGAACTGAACATATTACATCATTCTGACATCCCTATTTCTGTATGTAGACAGTCCATACCTAAGTACAGGGACAGGCTGCTTACATCAATGCATTAATCAATCAGCCAAGGAACAGGTATGTGTTTGTCAGCTGCTATATGCTTAGCACTGTGCCAGGATGAGTTCTGGGGGTATGAAGAGGCATTGGGCATGGAGAAGTCAGAGAAAATTCCGAGAAGATTACAACTTGGTTCTTACCCTTCTGAAATGTAACATCTACTTGTTTGGAAGGAAATACTCTAATAGTTAATAGTTGTTTTCTCTTAGTGGTGAGATTATGGACGATATATTTCTTTTTAAAAAATATTTTTCTGTATTTTCTATAATGACCATGAATAACTTGTACAATCTATAAAAACAACAATCATCCTGATACCTTTTTTTTTTTTTTAAGTCATATGACTTGGTCCTTTAAAAGGGGAAGGAAACTAAACTAAGTTAGTTGGTGGGAAGATCTCTATCTGAGTGGAACTACTGGTGATAGCTAATATCACACTGAATGCTTTCACATCATTGACAGAGGAGGAAACTGGGGCCTAGACAAGTTAAGTAGTTTTCCTAATTCGCCCAGCAGTAAGTTGTAGAGCTGAAATTTTGACATTAGAGCCTGCTGACTCACTTCATTTTAGATACTGGGAGGAAGAGATATCCTGACAGAAAAAGGACTGACTGAGGGAGCCATGTGGATATTGGGAGTGGTGAATAGGTATAAGGAAAGAAAATATATGGTCATTGAGTGGCTCCTGGATGCTTCTAAGTACAGTGCCAGGTACTATACCTGTGTTCTCCAGAAAACAGCCTGATTTCCATGTGCACACTAGGAAGAGTAGAAAGTAAAGCTAGGAACTTTGGAATGCTCTTTCAGGGCCTTCCTAGGCTGAGGAGTGTTGATTTAATAGAAGAGAGGATGGTTGTCTGACAGTGAGGATGACTTAAAGCAGCGCTTCTCAAACTTTACTGTGCAAAATTTACTGTGTGTATTTATCACCTGGGATCTTCTTCAAATGCACATTTTCATTGAATTGGTCTGGGATGGGCCCTGAGATTCTGCATTCCTAACCAGCTGCCTGATGCCTAGGCTGCTGGCCCTCTGCCCTAAGTAACAAGGAGAGGATGCAGAGACCAGCACTAACCAAGTGACTCTTGTGATGCCTCATTCAGGCATGGGGCAAGAAGAGAAGAAGTCACAGTAAGAGTGGAGAAGGGACAGAGATGAGACTTCAGAAGACTATTTTTAAATTACCTCTATGAATGATGGGGACACGTGGAATGTTAGTCTTTAGAAAATGGGCTTCCAATTATAGGCACTCTTCCCTGCCATCCAGAGGTTTCCCTTGTTCAGCAGACTCAGAAGGATGGGGAAGATTGCTTTTAGGGAATGTCAGAATCTTAGTTCAGTCCCAGCTCTAAGGATATCACAGAACCACTGTTCTCCAGCATCACTTGCAGGATTCAAAAATGGCCTAAGTGAGGCAGAGCCATTATTTGGTATGAGCAAACCTGTTAGAGGATCTAGGAATTAAACCTTTGTCAAAGACAAGACACGTGTCGACCTTTCTAGATTGGTCTCCTCTACTTCAATGCAGGAAGATAAATTAACAAGATCAAAGGCCCTAGCTTTTTTTTTTGGAGCCCCTCTCCACTGGCCATTTCACTATTAAAACAACAAATATGTTTCAGGTATTTAAATATCTATTCAAATGATTTACAGATATCTTAGGAATAAGGTGAAATGGAAGGCATCAAAATAGAAATTTATTTGTTAGGCCAAATAAGGATCTTAAGAGGTATTGTACCCATTTTACAGGTAAGAAAATGAGACAGCAAGGGTTTACTGTCTTGAACAAGGTCACATGGCTAGTAAGTAGCAGACATGAGATTCAAACCCAGGTCTCTTTCTGCCATTGTAGGCCCTCTTCTTATGGAGGCCAGTTTAACAGGGCACTAAGAGGAAGAGATCAATCGCCCTCTGTAGATTTTTAGATTAATATACAATTGATTCTCATTACTCATGGTAGTTATGTTCTATAATGTTGGTGTGGACACTGAATTAGCCAGCACTGAACCATTGCTCCTAGAGGAAATAAAAAGATGAAGAGTATAGTTCTGTCAGGTCATCCATAAAGAATAAAGCTGAAAGTCTTTTATTTTTTAACTTAAAATATAAGACTTAAAATATAAGACTGCTTTGTTACACCAAATCATAATCCATGGTTCATCCAGCTTAGCCTCTATGACATTAAATAATAAGCACCAAAAAGAGTGGGAACAATTATACTATTATCTCTTTCACTCCTCCCCATTTAGGAAGGCCAGGCAATCTACCATATAATGTAAAGGGCTCTTCCTTCACCTCCTGTACCAGACATCAACTTCAACTTCTCATTCACTCATTTCTTTCATTCTACAAGTTTTTTGGTTTGTTTTTGAGCACCTGTTATGTTTTAGGTTCTGTGTTAAGCATAGGGGCTACACAGTAAGTAAATACTGTAAAGAAAACAAACAAGTAGACAAGCAATTGCAATATAGTGTGGCTTATTCAGATATGGAAGCATAAAGTTCAATGGGACTTCATAGGAGAGGCAATCTCACCCAGTATTAAGGCTTCCTGGAGAAGGATGTGAGGTGAAGGGTAGGTAAGTGATGATGGAGATAGGGCCATCACAGGTGGTGGTCGTAACCGCTACAAAGCATGGAAGGAGGAGAGTACAGTGTGGCAGTGGATCTGAAAGTATAGCCAGATATAGAAGACCATGGGGCTCTTGGTCTGGGTAAACCATACTATGAGTTTTATTCCTTAGCAATGGTGAGTCACTGAATTATTTTAAATAGATAAATGTCATGATCAAAATTGCAATTTAGAAAGAACATTTCGACTACGTAATGAGAAATCAGTTGGAGAGAGCAAGTACCTGCTTTTTTCCCCTCCCCCTATAGTGTAGCCTCCCTCTAGAAAACTTAGGAAGAGAGGGGGAAAGTTATGGCATGACCATTGTTGAGTTATCTGCTGGACAGCTTTTCTCCTTCTGACTTGAGAGTGTCTCCCATTCCTTTCCGTTATGTCCCACTCAAGGTCCACACAGAATCATGTAGTTTCTGTTTCATTCACAAGGGTCTTAATGTTCGTTATTTCCTGCCATGGTACTCAATGGAGCCATTGTTTCTGACCATAAATTTTATGCTTTGACCCTTCTATTATGGCAACTCTTAATTATGATGATAAATAATAACCATTACTATGATTTATTGAACACTTTCTTTGTGCTCATTATATTATCTCTAATCTTATAGCAGGCCTGCATGGAAAGTATTATTATCCCCATTTTGATTATTTTAAAACTGTATCATAATCCTCTGTTCCTCTCATGTTCACAAACTTTTTAGAGTATCAAAGCTTGTTTTCAGTTAACTGAGAGAGAAATGGAGGTTAACTGATTTGCATATAGTTTTTCTCTGTAACAAGTGTTGATTTTATTGATTTTGTGGTATGTAAGCAGAGAAATATAGCCCATGCTTTAAGCTGAATTCTGACATAAAATAGCTTTATGATACATTAGCATGTAGAAAAGTTTAGAAAATTACCTATGTCATATGTAATTATTTTTCCACTTCGATCCCCTTTTAGTTTTACTTGTTAAACAAAGAATAAGCTAAAAACGCTCAGACATTGACTCAGATCCTGAGGTTTTACCTTCAACAGTGAGGTCTAGATTAGTGCTGTCAACAGAGAATGCATACGGTGAGATCTCATCGTTCACTCATATTGTTCACTGAGACTGAGGAGCTATTTGCTTTGCCCACCTGAGAATGTAGGGCAGTTAGTGGGACCTGAATTGGTGGTGGCAGGAGGTCATGAAGTCAGCTTCGCATGTAACCTCTTTGAGAGGTTAAGATTGAAAAAGACCCCAGGGATCCCTAAGACCAATCTCCTTGTTTTTCTGACAAAGAAACTGAGGTCTAGAGAAAAATAAAGTAACTTTTTTTAAAGACCACAGTATGGAGTAGTGATAGAGCTAAAACAACTTCCTGACAGATTCAGGAACGTGTAATCTAAAATCAGAGAAGCTACCGGCAGACTCCTGGAAAGAATAGTGTTAGCACCACTGTATACTAATGTCATCTCAATGTTTGTATAGGCATTTACGGTTTATCATCTAGCTGTAAAATGTTCAGTGAGATCTGTTCATTGTCAAAACACGTACTAATCTTCCGAGGGACATAATGGAATAGTTCAGTGTAGCTGGTCTAAGTGTTTAATACTGGGGCCATCAAAAAGGTTCTCAGCTCCTCACAAGATAATTCTGTACACAGATTAGATTGGAAGATGGCCTTCCATTCACTGAATTGTGTTACAGATTTTTATCTATTAAAAAATCTCATTTTTTTTTGTGCAAACAGGTATATCAAATAAGCTGCAGTTCTTAAAATACTCAGTATTGTAATTGAGAGCTAGTTCTTGAGGGCCATTTTTGATAAACTTCTCCTCAATTTCCAACACATTTCAAGTTTTTTTTTATTTTCCTGACTATATCTATCGCCCATTTGTACTGTCTAGTTTATTATAGACTGTGCCAATGTCAGACATTCTTATGAGAACAAAAATTATGTCAAATTTTTTTCAAGCAACTATAAAATCTGCTTTAAGAAGTGATGTTTACCCTGAAAGAATAATCCAAATAATTAAATTGTTCTAATTAACTAAGTACTTGCTATCTCTCCTGTGTAATACAACGAGCCCCCATCAAAGAACCTATGACAGTAATTCAGCTGTGTTTCACAAATACAGCAGAGGCTTACTTCATTACTCATTTCCAGGGATGAAGACTTTTCTTAATATAATTCTAGAAATGGCTCAATCTACATATATTCAGTAAAGTTTGGTCTATAGTTCAGCCAAATTTATAGTATAGTAAAGTCTCTAATTCTAAGATTTTTTTATTCCTCATGAGGTGTGAACATTCAGGTGAGATCTTGTAGTATTTGGAGAGCATGGTCAAGCATAAAAGATAGGAATATGGGTTATTATTTTTTGGAGGGCAGAGAAGAGTTAATCATTATATATCAATTTGGGTAGAGAAGGGAGAAGGAGAAGTTAATACTGTCGTCCTATGAGTCTGCTCTTCTAGGCGAAGAGGAGAGAGGCAACAGCTCAAGGGAAGAGGTTGTTGCTCTGCAGAGTTCCCTTTATACTTAAAATGCTGTAGTTTATGTGAGTTCTCTTTGTCCACATATTTAATCCTCAAAGAATCATTTTTACTTTTCACAAAAAGGTTATCATTTTTCTCCATTTGCATTCCTTCTCAATATAACACTGATTCTATGGTTTGTGATATCCACCTAAATTCAACACCTTATTCACAAAAGAGTCTTTAACATGTTTCTAAGGATAATGACCTTGAAGTCCAATGACCCAGCTCCTAGTCCAGGAGCCACAACTTAACTAGTTATATCACTCTGGACTTAACTTCTCTGCCATATTTTCTTTATTTATAAAATTCTGAAAATAACATTTGCCCTATATTTTTAATGTTTTGAGTGTGAAATGAGATATGAATGTGGAAATGTTTTGTAAGATTCTATAGAATTATATACATTTTGTTCTTATTTTGCTATTTTAAAAGTATTAAAAACATCGATCAGATTCTTCTACACTTCAGACTCCTTTCAGGCAAATTAGTAGAGTTATCAGAGAGGCAAAAAGTAAATAGCAATGAAGTCAGCAACTGTAAAGCAACTGTGGACTCCCCTTCACCCACTTGGTTCCTTTGAACTACTCAGATTGTGGTCTGTGGATCAGAAGGTGTAACATGGAAACTTACAGAAATGTAGATTCTCAGGTCCTGCCCCCAGACTCACTGATTCAGAATCTGCATTTTAACAAGATCTCCAGATACTTTGTGTGCACATTTAAATTTGAGAAGTACAGTATTATATACCACATGGCAAGATGATTCTATATAATAAAGTAGTGAACATTTTTTATTTTAATTATTAGATTTGAAAAACATTAGAAGAAAGTATTGCTAGCTCATACAACCAGTTGTTTCATAGATTTTCATTAAGGTGAGGCTGACAAGTAGCTATTTACATATTTTTAAAAGATGAGTTGATTTAACAGAATTATTAAGTAATAGAGTAAGTGATACTTGGATACAGCAAAAATTATGAAGATGGCTCTTGAGCAATTGGCCTTTGGGTAACTTTAGTCTAGAAACTTGGTGAGATTGGAGACAAGATTATAATAGCTGTGAAGGACCTCTGAGGTACCTTTTGCCCTAGACAAGGGTACACATGGAAAGCACAGTTCTTTGTTTGCCAAGCACCCCAGGTCAGAGTAGGGGTGACCAGATGAGAATGCAGACTGAGCTCAAGGTCTAAGGCCCTTTCCTTATGTCTTTCACTTAGATCTCTGTTGGGAAGAGTTTAAGCACCAAAACCACCCTTTATCTCTTAGTTAACTACTTAGAGGAACCGTAGGGATGGAAGATTCTTCATTCCCTTTCTTTGTGTCAGCTTTTAGCTAATCGTACAGTCTATAAACAGTTTATCCAAAGAAGTTTTCATTCTCCACGACTCAGTGTCTCTTGGGACACAATTATGGAATTGAGTTCAGTTTCTTATGAGGTCAGCTTTTTAAGATTTTGCCTACATTTTCTTCTTCTCTCTTTTATTTCTTCAGTACCTTGCAAAATTATGTAAGTAATATAACTAAATTCTTAAGGACTTAGAATGTGTGTGGAAATGCTTACTGAATCACCATGCTATGCTTGTGCAAGTGCCTTGTGGACTTTCTCTGAACCATTCCAGTTTCCTACACTTGCTGCTAAACAAACACCTGTGTTGTTCTTCAGTTTTTCAGTCTCATTTTTTTTCCTCAGTTCATTTGCCTTCCATCTTTATCTTACACTCTGATTTTAAGGTCTGTGATTATCTACCTGAATCCATCACCTTAGCCAAATTGTAGAGTTTAGTTAGGAGGGATTTCCCTGAAGATGAAACTCTAGCCTATTGATGGGTGTCATTGCTCCTCATAGAAGACCTTCCTTGGAAGAAGAGCCTGACATCACATTTCTATCTTCTGGGAAAAAACAAAAACAAACAAACAAAAAAACAACCCACAATGTGAAACATTAAAAGTATTAATATTAAAAAAAAAAAAAAGAAACACCTTTCTGGAGGTTTATAAATTGAATAATGCTAGTAATTTGGACTATTGTAAAGAATGATTTCTATGAAAATCTTAAGTTGTCTGCATACAAAACTAAAATACTTAATTTGATTTTTAAAACATTATTCAGACTTCTTACAGCCATCCTGTGGACAGTTTCCACATATTGTCTGTTTTTTGTTGTTGTTGTTGTAATAGAGATATAGTCTACAATCATTTCCTTCCTACATTTGCTGAATGCTGCCTACTTCCCAATTTCTTCCATTTAAAGAAATACACATAAAACAAAATTAGGAGACAAGCAGCAGATTAGGGAAAAACTTTGTTTATACTCATAACAAAGGCCTAATTTCCTTAATATACATAGAGTTCTTTGAGTGACTAAAATGATGAATAACCCAATAGAAAAATGGCAAAGGATATAAACCTGAGGAAAAGGAAATTGGCCAGTAAACATAAAAAGATATTCAACCCATATATCATTAAACACAAATCAAAAAGAATTGCCATTTTCCACCTGTCAGGTTGACTGAAATTAAAATGTTTGAAAAATCCCAGTGTTTAAGGGTAGGAAAAAATACCATGTTGTTGGAATTATGAATTGTGTAACTTTTCTGAAGGGTGATTTGGCAAGATTTCTCAAAATGCGAAATGCACATATGCTTAGACCATGAAATTCCACAGATATGCCAAGATATATAAAATGATAACTGTTTACAGCATTATTTATAATAGCCTAAACTGAAAGCAATCTCTGTGTCCCTCAGGATAGTTTACAAGTAGTACCATTATTTATTGAGCCAGTGCAATAACATTCAGCAGCCAAATATGTTAGCTTTATATGAAAAAGAAAAATTGGAAAAATATTGAAGACTGTGAATAATGTGATGCCATTTGTATTTTAAAAAATGGTAGGGTGGGGAATAAAAGGATGCTACATATACTTGTATGAAAAAAAATTCTTTGAAAAGATACACCAGCAACAGATAGCTGTTAATTCTGGGAAGAAGTCCAGTAGAGACAGTGAGGGAGGGAGGGAGGGCGAAAAGGAAGGAGGGAGGAAGACCTTTAATTATTTTAAAATGTATAATTTTGAATTTAATTCAAATGATTCTGTGCAATGAATATTAGTGATTCAGATGTGTTGAGAGACAATGATAAACAATCACATCATTTCTCTTCCCCAGCCCACACACTCCTCTTGTCCCCACCTTCATCCCTATCTGTAATAGTAACACTTTTCATCAGTATTAACTGAGGGCCTTCACTTTCCCAGGGGGATAGCTTTTGAGAGAGAAAACAAACATCAGGGCTGGCAACTGAGGGAAAAACAAAGACTTTGCCCAGTACCAGAAATGAAAAGACATATGCTAAAAACCAGTCATTCTTTGGTTATTTCACTTAGCCATTTAAAAGAATTCTGATAAACGTAATGGCATTTTCCTGAAGAAGAATTGGTTTGGATTTCTGGGGTGCTTATTTCAATTTCCTTTTGCTCTTATAAGGAAAACAAAGTTCTTAAATCATCCCTATTTCCATGGCTAGTTTGAGGGCAGAGGCTTTGGTTTATTGATGGAACATTCTTTAAGTGGACTTTTTTTTTGCCTTCTTGAAATAGACCTACATATTCCTGCATTCACCCAGTGCCCAGGAAGTGCATTTTGATGCCTGGATTGAATAATGAATAGATTTTACTTTTACTCCTCACTTTTTCCAGTAGCCTAGCATTTCAAATTTACCTAATAGCATTATACTTCGTTTTTAAGAAATACTTTATAAAGTTATTTAAAATTTGAGGTACCTCAGTTTTTAAATCGAATAACTGTTCTACATATAAGTATCATTTTAGTATTTAATATAAAATTTCATATTCGATATTTTCCAGTTTCCAGCTCTCCCAGCCCCCTCCCTGCCCTTCCCCAGGACTGCTTCTAGTGCCATCAGCTTGTCCTGCATTTTGCCTTCGAGGTCAGCACTCTGCTTGGGTGTCTGAGAGCCATATCTGGAGATACCTTATGTCAAGTGCTAGGTCTACCAGCTTCCATACATGGTTGAGGAGGATATTTTCTCAACTTTATTTATAGTTTTTTTTTTCCTTCACCCAAATTCTCCCTCTGCATTTTTTTTCTTGTAATCTGAATTCTGTGGTAGTGACCATGCTCATTTCCTTCAGATGGAGACTATTTTACCTTTACAAGACACGAACCCATCGGAGTGTGTGGACAGATCATCCCAGTGAGTATATCTCCTTGCGCCTCGTAATTTATTTTCACTTGAACCAGTTCTCTTAAAGATACATAAAACATGGACCTCAGCGATGTGTGTTTTCCATTACTGGGGGAAAAAAACTGAGCTCATGTTGTTGACATATCTTTAACAGCCTCCCTGCAAATGCTTATTTGAACAGGTTAATAGGGTTTCAGCTCCGTTACCAGGAGTTGAGTTCTCAAGTCATGGAATTCTCATGATTAAAATAAGCAAAGCCAACCCCAGTGTATTAATAACCTGCCCCTTGGTTATGGATGTCCATTTGGCTTATGGAAAATTAATGCTTTGTTATATTTGCTTGTTTATTTTTTAAAACTGTGACTCACCATCTTTCCAGGCATATTGTTTTATATGGTCTTTTAATCCCCATTCTTTCCCACTGTTTCTTTTCATAAGAATCGAAGATAGAAGACTCTACAGAAGACACAGCAGTACAATTAACGTCACGGTCATAATTGAAACCATGCTAGGCTGTTGTGTGTCTTGTAAAGGGAAATAGATGCAGTGCTTTGTGTTTGGATTGAAACATTAAACATTGTCTTTTTTCTCTCTCTCTCCCATACACAGCCTTGGCACCATACATCGAAACTTGCAACAATACTAGCTAATAGTTCTGGCAAGGATTTCAGGGGAGGTTCAAACTAAACTCTTACACTATAGTCAAGAAGTTTCTCTTCTCAAAACACAAGAGACTAAGTCAAGATAATCTTTGGCTTTGGGGGCAAAGCTTTTTGAGCGGTATTAATGTTTTGTTTTGTTTTGTTTTTTTAATGACTTACAAACTCCTGGTTACTGTGAAATTTATTAGAGAATGAAAACGAAAAATGAGAGTTTTGGTTTAAGTTCTGTTCCTAAACTACCCAGGGAAAGAAATCCCACTTGGATCAGAGCAAGGTGAGGTCTGTCACCTTAACTGCAGGAACTCAAACCTGCTCTTCTTGCCCTTCCCAGACTTTCAGAGCTGCAGCTTTCACTGACAGGACAAGAGCTGCTTGTCAGCCAGCTCCAGCTCAATTACAGCAACCAAGATTTATATACTGTAGATGGAATTAAAACATCACTGTGGACTCCCAAGTTTATAAACAACTAAGGGGAAAAGAAATTGGGTGTTTGGTGAAGGCAAGACACTTGTATATTTTTGCAAGCTTGCCAGGGCCAGTGAGAATCTTTCAAGGATGGCAGCTGAGATGCTTCAGGCAGAAACACATTGTGGTCAGGGGCTGAAGCCAGGGGACCAGGATTTCTGTTTTCTTTCTTAATGAAATTATCAACAACACCTGATAGTGCTGAGCCTCATGCCTGAGCATATGACAATACAAGACAAACTAAAATTATTGCATACTAATAATTTATTAATTCATAATAAATAAAGATATACTTTACAATAATAAATAAAAGCATATCTTAATTTTTTTGCAATCATGTGTTTTGCGACAATACGCATATGTAAAGAAGAGGTGCTACCTTGAAATGTGCATTGACTTAAATGTAATTCACAGCTGGGACTTTCTCTTCTCGTTCTTCCACACTGAAGAGTTTTCATACCAGTCTGACATTTCTGTGTAAAAATCACAAATGTAAGAAAAAGTTCTCATACACAAGAACTTACTGGAACCAAAGTTTAGTTTTAAAAACATGTAGAATAACAACAATGAAAAACCAAAACAAAACAAGGGAAAAAACAAAGATTCTCTTTACACCATGAGATTTCTTTTGGTGGGTACTTGGAATACAGTAATTTGGATTGTCAAGGTCAGTCCTATTGTATTCGTAATGAAGTAATTAAAAAAAATCCAAACATCTACACTTTGTGGTGAGACAAGATTTATGTTGAGGACTAGTCTGAGAAATCTGAGAAGTCACAGCTTGAAAACAAAGTTGTGGAGGAATATTTTTCATCTATCAACCTTGAGTTTTTTCCTTTCAGTGGAACTTCCCCCTGCTGATGTTTGCCTGGAAAATTGCTCCAGCTCTGTGCTGTGGTAATACAGTAGTTATTAAACCAGCAGAGCAGACACCGCTCAGCGCGCTCTACATGGGAGCCCTCATCAAGGAGGTAAGAGAAACCGCCTTTAGGAGTGTCTCCCACTTCCCATACAGTTGGTGCCTACTGGAGCATATCTGATTTAATGTACTTCATCACAACCCACGTTTCCTTCAATTTTGTTTTGTTAGGCTGGCTTTCCACCAGGAGTCATCAATATTTTGCCAGGATTTGGGCCGACAGCTGGGGCAGCAATAGCTTCTCATATTGGCATAGACAAGATTGCATTCACAGGGTCTACTGAGGTAGGTATCTGGGAAACCATGGGTTGAGGATCAGTCCTGCAAATGAGTAGAAGGTTTAAAAGAAAACTGAAAATGTTACACAGAGAGGCTGGACGCCAAAGGGCGGTGAGCACCGAAACCCTCAAAGGGCAGCGTCGGTCGTGTAGCTGGAAGACGGACGAATGTCAAAGTACAGGCGCACATTTGATGCCACAGATCTCTGAGCACTTTTGTGATTGCCATCTGTGTAAAACCTGACCCAGACAAACAAACAAAACCCTATTACCTTTTGAAATAAAAAGAACACATATCAGAAGCAAACACAAACAAAAACCATTCCAGAAGAGATTGCCCCAATGGATGGGGTTCTGATGACTTTCTTGAGTCAAGAACAATAATAGCGGAAGCATTATTGTTTATAAATTAATCTCTGGTAGAGATTAAAATAGAAACACAACTCTCTCCTCTCATTATTTCACCAGATCCTGTTGGTGCAGTTGGCAATTAACAGGTCCATGAGTTATAAGGGATGATATAGAGCAGAGGTCAGCAGACTTTTCCTGTAAAAGGCCAGATAGTAAATGACATAGACTTTGTAGGCAATACAGTCTCTGCTGCAGCTGCTTGTCTATGCCCTTGTAGTGTGAAGTAGCCATAGGTAATGTATAAGTTTATGGCTGCAGGCCCATAAACTTTATTTACAGATATTAAAATTTGAATTTCATATAATTTTTACACATCACAAAATATTAATCTTCTTTTGATTTTTTTCCCCTCAACCATTTAAAAACACAAAAACTGTTCTTAGCTCTTCAGCCATACTAAATAAAATAGGCAGCAGGCCACATTTGGCCCATAGGCCATAGTTTATTGATTCCTGATAAAGAGTCAAAAGTCTGCTTAGAGAGGTTTTTAACGAATGCTACTCCAAAATGTCTTGGATTCAGGTAACAGAGATGATAAAAAAGAGAATCTCATTTACTTTATCAAGTAGAACTTCACAGATGACATCGCCATTAAACAAAAGATGTTTGCAGATCTAGGACAGTGCTACCTAATAGAAATAGAATGAGAGCGACCTTCGACATTTAAAATTTGCTATTAGCCACATTAAATTTTTTAAAAGTTAATTAATTTCATAATTTTATTTAATCTGACATTTCCAAAATATTTCAACTTATGACCAATATAAAAATATTACCACAGTATTTTGCATTCTTTTCTCCAAAATGAAGTCTTTGAAATTAGGTATGTATTTTACATTTACAGCACATCTCAGTTCAGACTAGCACCTGGTCAAGTGCTCTGTAGCCACGTGTGGCTAATAACTACCATGTTGAACAGCACGGGTCTAAGGACTTGATTACATCACCTGATACCGTTAATGATACTTGGTTAAACTGACTCATCTTTAAAAATTTCGTTAGAGATTAATATACCTGAGTGTTAATTTATAGTTACAGATTACAGTTTTATGTTTGTCAAGAGTTAATCTTGTTTGTTTCCAAACCTTTTATTCTAGTTGTACTTGTTACAGTAATTTTGAAATTTTAATGATATCTGTAAACCAAAATGTAAGTGTAAAATAATTTATTGTTCTTACTTAAACTAAGTCTAATTCTTTGAAAGGATTTGCTAAGGACTAGATGCTAAGGGAAACTGGAATCATCTAGGAGTGGGCAAGACAATTGTAAACAATTGGAGGGAAAATATAAATCTAGCTAGAGTGTGCGCTTGGATTGTTTTGCAAATGTTTTAAAGTCCTCACTCCACTTTAAAGAAACTGAAACCAGAAATCTTAAAAAATATTTTAAGGATATGTTTTAATCAGAAAGGATAGGTGGACCCATAATTAAAGAAAAGTCCTTGGTCCTATATCCAAAGACTGGAGCATGAATGTACATAATTTTTAAACTAAAATAAAGTACTTAAAGTATCTTTCCCTGCTTTAACCTTTTTATCGTTAATCAACCAGTGGTCCATTGGACTTTTAATTGGCGTTGTTACCTGTCAATATTAGATTGAGAGTAAGTGCTTTCTCTACATGATTGACTCTTCATCTAGGAACATGGTCTAAATCTCTCATTTGTCCTGTAATGTTCATCACTGATGTCATCATATAGCTATTAGGATTTCTAAGCATTTAACTTTTTCTTCCAAAGATATTTTGGTCTAAAAACTGAGCGCTCTTTTTAAAAATTCACAGTGTCACATATTGGAAACTTAATTCAATGGATGACCTAATCTTTCAGGCCAGACAAGAAGTGGCATAGTGAATCAGTAAGATGATTATGCTCATTTCCAGGCTGCTTGGGTTCAAATCTTTGTTTTGCCATTTAAGACTTTCTTTTTAACTTCTAAAAAGACTTCATCGAAGTATAATTTACATACAATAAAATGCACTTATTTAAGTATCAAATGTATACACTCATGTAACCATCATCGAAATCAGGATACAGAATTTTTCCGTACTTTAAAAAGGTTTCTCATGTCTCTTTGTGACTAAAGCCGCATTTCCAGACAAACATTGATACTTTTAATTAATTTTGCCGATTCTAGAATTCATATAAATGAAATAATGCCGTATGTACTCTTGTGTGTCCATTTTTTGGGTTGGTGTTCAATATTTAATTAATTATTGATATGGTTGCATTTAAACCACCCATCTTGATTTTTGTTTTCTACTTGTCCCATCTGGTGTTTTGTTCCTTTTCCCCTCTTTTTCTGCCTTCTTTTGGATGAATCAAGAACTCCATTTTATCTTTTATTTTGGATTATTAGCTGCACCTCTTTTTAAAATGGTTGCTTTAGTAATTATAACCCGCATCTTAATCACAGTTGACTATTACATATATTGTGTCCTTTATATATAATATAACAACAGAATTCTTCCATTTCTCATCTTATTCTTAATACTATTGTTTTCCTATGATATACTACTACATATGTTATGTACCCCACAGTACATTTCTACTCTTTTTGTTCAACTAGCTTTTTGAAAATTTTTAAAAATGAGAAAAAATTGTTTGACATTTACTCACATACTTGCCATCAATAACCCACAGTATATTTCTACTCTTTTTGTTCAACCAGCTTTTTGAAAATTTTTAAACATGAGAAAAAACTGTTTGACATTTACTCACATACTTGCCATCTCTGGCCTTCCTTTTTTTTTTTTTTCCCTTATATCATTTTCCTTCTGCGTAAAGATCTTTAGCATTTCTTATAGTGCAGGTCTGTTAGTGATGAATTCTCTCAGCTTTTGTTTCTCTGAAAATGTCTTTATCTAATTTTCATTTTTTATTACTGTTTTTTTTCCTGAATATAAAATTCTGATTAGACATTTTTAATTTTATTTTACT
Source organism: Pteropus alecto (assembly GCF_000325575.1). Lineage (NCBI taxonomy): Eukaryota > Metazoa > Chordata > Mammalia > Chiroptera > Pteropodidae > Pteropus > Pteropus alecto. The sequence continues at coordinate 15,799,834 of NW_006442109.1, forward strand.
TTCAACATTAAATATGTTATTGGATTTTTATCTACTTGTGCTGTTTCTAATGAGAAGTTAGCAGTCATTCTTACTTTGTTTTACTATACATAATGTTTTTTCTCTGGTTGCTTTTAAGATACTCTTTTTACTGGTTTTCAACAATTTGATTATGATGTGTTTCTGTGGTTTTTTGTTTTTGCCCTGATCGAGGTTCATTGAAAATTCAAGGATCTATGAGTTTATAGCTTTCATCAGATTTGGAAAACTTTGACCATTATTTTCTTCAAATACATGCATGTGTGTGTATATGTATTGGCTTTTTTCATGTCTGTTACTTTTTGAAAGCATGCTGAACATTGTGACCATTACTGAACATTTGGATTTTGTTATTCTTTAAAGTAGTGTACTTTTTTTTTCTGACAGGTGGTTAAGTCACTTACAGTACATCTTGACCTTTTTGACATTTAATTTTAAGCTTTATTAGGACTAGTTTATCATTTACTGAGATACTAAAATTTACTCAGATTACTAAGTTGAGATCCTTCTGGAGTTTCTACTGAGGGCACCCAGTGTTCAACAAGGTCTTTTCCTCTCTGATTGGTCAGAACCCAAGTGTCTGTCTGCCAGCCTGTACAAGCTCTGGGAATTATTCAGCATACAGATTACCTGGTCTTTGTTCTTAATCTAGTCTCATAGAGCCTCACCCCATTTATTCCCAGCTTAGCAGTCAGCCAAAGACTCATGGGGGCTTCCTTGGAATTTTCTGGACCTCGTTCTCTTCCTTTGGTACTCAGCCCATCACATTTTAGCCCCCTCAGCCTCTGAAAACTCTGATCTGTTTCATCAATTCAGTAACACTGCCATGTTCTACTTTGGTCTCCCCATCCCATGCTGTAGTCTACAGTCTTTTGGCAGAAAGGTCTTCTCTTGTCTGTTTCTCTTATATCTAGAATCACAGTCCCATACTGTCTGATATACAGTTTGAAGAAAGAAATTTCATGTACTTGTCTAGTTGTTTACAGTGTCAGGGGAAGACCAATGCCAGTTACTCCATTATGACCAGAAGCAGAAACCCCTATTGTATCATTTTATTAATTTTGATATTTTTCTTTGATTTCTTTCTCTAGGTTTCAGGCAGATTACTTATCCTCATAGTGTATCATTGCCTCATACTCGATATATTATAGTCAATGAGGTTACAAGTTTACTTACTTCAGTAGATATAATTAAAGCCTTAATACAAATCTAAAGACATTTGGATTCAGAAAGAAAAGTCTCTGGTTTACTTAGTATAGAATATTTAAAAAGGACTTTAGAACAATAAATAACATTTTAAATCTCTTTGGGTGAGCTGATTTGCTTTTCAGTTTCAGTGTTGATTTTTTTAGCTTTAGTTTCAGAAGATGACAATTTCTGGTCATATATATAGATTTGGCAATGGGGAGGATAGCATTCTTTTTAAAGTCTATCTCATAGGCTTCTCTTTACTACCTCAAGTAGTATCTGATGTGTAGTCAACAAGCATTATAAATATTTGTTAGCAACACCAAGGAGGAAAGACTTTGAGAAATAAATGCTTAATCTCAGAGCTAGAAGGTGATATGTCAAATGGAGCACTTTTCTTCTTTAAAAAGCCACCAAAAGCTTAGAGTTTGATCTTTTTTACTATGTATTTATACTATTATGGACTAGTCACTTAATTCTGTACAAAATTGGCTTAATAATTGAAGAGAAAGTGGGATTTGATACAGGTCTTATAGGATATGGATAAGTGGGGAGCAGTATTAGTAAACAACTAGAGTCTGCAGAGTATAGAAAGTCTCAGTGGAGTAGAATGGGGCTCGGGAAGGGATTGGGGAGAAAAGTTGAGAGGCAGATGAACTTGAAAATAAGATTATGCAAATCAAACCTTTGGGAAAATTAGTTAAAAAAGTTGAGGCCAAAGTATAGAAGACCTTCCAGACAAAGACATCACATGAGAACTATACACCAATGTCCTTCATAAATTATAAACACAAAAACACTAGCAAGCAGACTCTAGTGACGTATAAAAAGGATTATACATCCTGACCAAGTGAGATTTATCCCGGGAATGCACTATTAGTTTAACGCCCAGAAATCAATGTAATAATACTTCATATTGATAAAATAAAGGACAAAACCACACAGTCATTTCCATGCACACACACAAAAAGCATTTGACAAAATCTTAATGCCACATAGAGACTTGTACAAAGATGTTATTTGTAATTGCCAAAAAGTAGAAATAATCTATATGTCCATGTCCATCAAATGACAGTCGATAAACAGATTGTGGTATATCTACATCCATACAAATGGGATCTTATTCAGCCATAAAAATGGAATGAAGTACTATGCTATAACATAGATGAACCTTAAAAACATTATGCTAAATGAAAGAAACCAGTTATAAAAGGCCACATATTGTATGATCCTATTTATATGAAATGTCCAGAATCAGCAGATTAGTGGTTGCCCAGGGCTGGAAAAAGGGGAAAGAGGTGAATGACTGCTAATGGATATGGTGTTTATTTTTGGAGTGATGAAATGTTCTGGAGGTAGATAGCAGTAATCTTGTGATGGTTGTACAATGCTTGATATTGGCAGATAATCAACAAATTCCGGTACCATTCTATTCTCAGAATAATTTCCCAGGCCTAATATTGAATGATATTTGAAGGACCAGCACTTTCAAAAACCTCAATTGGAATTTGTGATGGTTGTACAACGCTGAATATACTAAAAACCATTGAACTGTATACTTCAAAAGATGGCTTTTATGGTATATGAGTTACATCTCAATAAAGCTGGTTAAATAGATAATTTTTTAAATGCATTTGAGGCTTTAAATTGTGATTATTAATAGCCAGCATCGATTGAGCGCTTACTGTATGCCAGGTACCTGTTAAGTGCTTTGCATATATCATCTCACTACATCTACATAGGTGTGCAGCATGTGTCTGGGAGAAGTTAAATAACCTGTCCATGGTCACATGCTAGGAAGTTGTAGGTCTGAGAATCATCCAGAGCCTGTACTCCAAATCACAGTGCTATACTGCCTCTCTGGCTAAGGGACTGTTCACCATTCTATGGGTGGAGGGAGCCATTAAAAATCAGGAATGGCATATCAAAGGGGGTACTTAGGAAGCATACTCTCTCAGTGGAACATATTTTGTTCAAAGCATGGTCAAAAGTAATTCCGAGAGGTCGTAGACACTGTTCTAACTCAAATATTGTCCCTTTTCTTCTAAAATTTACTTTAAAATTGTAATGGTTAGCCTTTTTATATCTCATTTGATACATTATGCTTCCATCTGACAGTCTCTGATATAGGACCTAGAAATTATAAACCCAGTCTATCTCAAGTCCATTCCACAAACATTTATTGAGCACCTATTAAATGTCAAGTACTATGCTGGACCTTAGATAACTTGTGCAATTCAGTTTAAGACAGGTGATAATCTGTGAATATGAAGCTACTGTAGTGTGGTGTGTATGGGTGCGTGGAGGAAGAGAAGGATAATTCTGCACCATTTTACTTAAAAATTTCCTGATTTTGAAGATGGTTTCTAAAATCAAGGCTAGAACTAAAATTCTCTTGTTCAGCATGGTTTTCAAATGTATCTGTGCATTAAGGAGCAATAGTGTTAGTTGAAGATATTTAAATTTGAATGAAAAGCTACTTCATGGAAACATAACAATATTTTAAAAAAAGATAACTCTACATCTTAATTTCACAGTTATTAATATTCACAGCTGGGAAAATGCAGATCAATCTTTCTTTTCCTTTTGGAGAAAATGAAATTGTAGAGATGTGGAAACCAGAGTACGAAAAGAATTTGAAGGAACCTCAGCTGGGGGACCCTCGGAAGTAGTTTGTTGCTTGATGTTGGCAGATAATCAACAAATTCTGGTACCATTCTATTCTCAGAATAATTTCCCATGCCTAATATTGAATGATATTTGAAGGACCAGCACTTTCAAAAACCTCAATTGGAATGTAAAATGAAAGATTAGATTCCACTGTTGCCTCTCAATAGTAAATGCAGTGTTCATTTTTTGACATTTCGGGCATCTCTTTTCTTTCTTTCTTTTCTTTCTTTCTTTCTTTCTTTCTTTCTTTCTTTCTTTCTTTCTTTCTTTCTTTCTTTCTTTCTTTCTTCCTTCCTTCCTTCCTTCCTTCCTTCCTTCCATTCTTTATGATGGCATTGGTTAATGAAATTCAATAAGTTTCAGATGTACACTTTAACAGTAAGGCATATATATATATATACACACACACACACACACACACACCTTCCTTCCTTCCTTCATTCCTTCCTTCCTTCCTTCCTTCCTCCCCCTCTCTTTCTCTCTCTCTCTTTCTCTCTCTCTCTCTCTCTCTCTCTCTTTCTTTCTTTTCTTTCTTGCAGCTCTACTTTTAATAGGCATTTAAACTCCAGAGCTGTAGATTTGTTACTAAGTCAGTGTGTATCCTTAAAAGTCTCTCTTGGAAGTGAAAAGCCTTATAGAGATGGAAAAAAGCCCCAGCCCTAAGAACCTAAATCATGACAGATGGGACATGTTGAGGAGTTAGTGTGTCTGATTTCCTAACGCCCTGGACACTTGGTAGATTGAGCCAATGCTGGACACCAGATGTTCGGTGATTGCTAAACACATAATCCCAGTGTTCTAATGAAAGTATTTAATTCTTAAGGGACACAAAATGTGCAGAAATTAGGTAAAATATTAGATTTTCCCCTATACCTATTTCCCATAAATCATCTTTCTAATCCTCAGATTATATACTCTCTCATACATTTCGGCCAAGTTAATTTCCATGTACAAAACTACCCAGTGGTTTATCATAAGCAAAGGTAAAAATTGAGCTGAACAGTTAATAATCAACTTAATGATCAACAAAGACCTCCTCATAGACTTTTACATAAATTTAGGAAGAACTTTATGTAGTTCAGCTTGAGTTGACTTCTTTCAGTCATTTATTTAGAATCCCTTAAAGGAAAATAAAGTACTCCTCATTGTTTTGCTGCAATGAAAGCTTGAAAGAGTACAATACTGTGCGTCTCTAAAAAAAACTAGTGTAAATCATCATTTTTTCAATAAGAAATTTCAAAAACAGTCTTTAAATCATACTAAAAGTAATCAAGATTAGATATATTAGATCCATATCAGAAAACTAGACATAATTTCAGTCTCTATAATGATTGTGTAGAGTTGTTCACTGTACATGTTATCATTTAATTTTCCAGACTCAGATTTCCTGTCTGTACCTAATTCATGGATTGTGAGGATGAACTAAACTAGTACATCTAAAGTATTTAGCACAGGGCCTGGTTCTTAGTAAAGTGTCACTGAATACTAGCTGTCATTGTTTTCTGTTTATTTTTAAATGAAATTAATAGAGCAATTTATGCTTGGGAAAGTGTGGTGTAATAGAAAGGGGTTAGATTCAGCTGACCTTGGATCAAGTCCCATCTCTCTTACTGTGTGGCAAATCATTTAGTTTTTCTGATCTCTCATTTCTTCATCAATTAAGAGGGGCTCCGAATAACTTCATACAGATTTATTTGTGGATTAATTGAGGGAATGTATTTGAAAGTTCCAGTCCTGTTGCTTGGCACATTCTAAGAACTCAGTAACTATTAGTTGAATCTGAAACTTCCATTTGTAATGACTATGTCTATCAAACGGATTCTTGCTCGCCTCTGCCAGTTTTACTTCCCTTTTGTTTGTTTTATGACTTTTATAAATATTTTACAAATATTTTTGTCTTCTAATAACTGTTTGGGTTTTTATTTTTGTTTTTGCCTTTGCTGCTCTATTTCACTTTTTGGAAGATTGCCTGGGTGCTTGCTTGGATAAAGTGATTTTGAATCTTTTTTTTTTTTTTTAAAGTAGAGTAGTGTACTCAATTTAGAGAGTAGCGTTGGAAGAGGACACTTGGTACTTATTAAGGAACTTGCTTATGATTCCGCTATGGCCTAGATTGGGGGGGTCTACTCCTTCAACCTAAGTTTGCCAGAAATGAATTCTGGTGTAGGGAGAAATTTCTTTGCAGCAAAGTGGAATGTAGTTAGCATTGTTTTTCTGTAGTTGTTCAAGAACCACCTCACCTACAGTGATGGGGGGTGGAGGACCAGCAGAGCGGAGAGGGGCTCATTTAAATGCAGATTCCTGGGCACCATCCAAGATCTTCTTGGGACATTTGGAAATGGGGTCCAGGGATTCTCATTTTAATAGGCTTTTCTACTGATTCTTGGGTTCATTAACATTCAAGAATCACTAGTTTACACACAAGAGAAGTTGGATAATACTCCAGAACATGTTCCCAGGCCCACTTAAGAAAAAAAAAACAACTAAGCTCTGAGTTTGTTAATCTGTGCTGAAATAAAATATTTGTGTAAACTGACAGGCACCAGTCACATTGTCTGCTATGTCTTTAGGTTCATTTTAGCAATTATCTCTCTCCTGAGCACCCGAAGGAAAAAAGATTAATTTGAAATCAATTTAATAAAGCATTCCCTACGCCCATGAATTACTCAACAAAGAAACAACAAAAATGCCAGTATATTATAAGATGTTTACAAATATTTCCAAAAGTTTATACATACTATGAAACTTACAATATTGGTCATCTGGGAAAAAAACTGACTGAACGCAGGGGAACTGGTTGCCGTGTAAGCAGAGTTCTGCTTTGATTATATTTCTCAGATAGCAGCTGTAACTCCATAGTGCAACTGTAAAGTGCCAAGACTTATTTCCATAAGCAACACCTCATGAGCAAGCAGCACAGCCACTGCTCTGCCACTCTTCAGTCTGTGTAGTTAATGACATTTCCCCCTAGTTCCTCCTCCTTGTGCACAAGAACAGCCCTAGCGCCCAGAGGGCACTAATGGGCTTGCTAGCTGCAAAGGAGGTGACTTTGATCATCTTAGAACTAAGATTCCTTTTTCATCCTATAAGCATTTTGATTCCCTGTGGAGTGCCAGGCACTGGTAAAGATGTCCTTAAATCACTCCTTATTTTACAAACAAAGCAACTCGGGTTCCCGCAGTGTATAGCATCAAGCTGATTCTTGGTAAATAGAACTGATTTCTTCATGAACTTATTCCTCTCTCTCTTCTCTGTTGTTTGTGTGCTCCAGGCCTGTTTCCCAGAGGATCTCATAGGTTTAACACAGCCCTAATGCCATCGCGCCACACCTTTATGCCCCCAGGCCCGTTATGTTCCTGAGTTGTTCAAGGGAAACCAGAGACTCAGCTGACGAATTCATAGAAAAATTTACCAGCCAGGCTTAGCTGATCGGATTTCTCCCTATGTAGAATTTTTGTTGATTTAGCCCTTATCTGCATAAAAGCACTGTTCCTAAAAGAAGGTCCAAGGTTCATTTCAATCATAACTTTGTTTCTGAACGTGGACATTAACTACCATTTCCCTGTCTGACTCTCTTCCTTCCCTATGAGACCGTCAGTATAGAAGCTTTTTTCACCCATAGTAACCTAATTGGTCCATTTGATTTTTTATTTACCTGTATGAAAATAATCAAATGAGTCAACACTAACATTTCATTTAAAACATTTCCCTGATATACCTCACTTAAAATTATTAGCCCCTCTTTTTCGCTCCAAACTTATGTCTGACTGCAGAATGGACATCTCTACTTCAATGTCCAGACTCCTTAAGGTTGCAGACAAATTGATTTGTGACCCGACCCATGCACCTTCCCCTGCTCTCTAGAGTTACTTCACTGTTTGCAACCCCCACCCCCCAGATGTAACATGCCTTTCACAGTTCTGTGCCTTCGCACATGCCATTTCTTCTGTGGAAATGACTTTCCTTCCCTTACCAACCCAGTGAGTCCTTAGCTCAGTAATTATATTCTACCTTCTGTGCAGATAAATGAGAATTGGTTGATTTCTATAGTGAGTACAATGCTTTATTCTTATTTAGATTTATAATCTCAAATGTTGCTTCCTTTTAGTTTCAATCATTCATAATTTCTTTTGTTGGCCTCTAATCTGTTCTTTATTTTCATCTCCTCTTGCTTTTTTTGTTTCTTTT
>NW_006442109.1:15807964-15834445 GCF_000325575.1 Pteropus alecto
TTTGACTTTTACTAAAACCATTAAACCATATTTTAAATAGTCAGGTAGATTCAATATAAATATCCTCACCAAGTCCACAAAGGACGACAAAGAGATGTATGCCATAATTGTTCTAATAAAGTAACATTTTTATTGCTTAATTTATCTTTATTAACAGCTTTATTGAGGTATAATTGACGTACAATAAACTCACATATATAAAGTGAACAATTTGATAAGTCTTGACTTACATATCCACCTGTGAAACCATCAGCACAGTTTAGATAGTAAATACCTCCGTCACCCTCAAAAGTTTCCTACTCCTCATTTGTAACCTCTCTTCCACCTTTTCCTCTACCTTTCCCCCACATTCCCAGGCACTGATCTGCTTTTTGCTACTATAGATGGTTTGCATTTTCTAGAATTTTATGTAAATTAAAACATGTAGTATATACTCTTTGGTCTGGCTATTTTTACTCAACATAATTTGCTTTTCTTTGTTTCTTTTTTTCTTCTTCATTTGTTCTCTTTCTCTTTGAAGCTCTGATTATTTTTTGATTTAATTAATTAATTTAGTTATTTTATTTATATATCAATTTTGTTACATATATAAATAATTCATTTATTCATTTCTTTTTATTGCTGAGAAGCTTTCCGTTTTATGGATATATCACAATTTGTCTATCCTTTTACCCGTTGATGGATATTTTGAGCATTTGGGTTGTTTCTAATTTGGGATATACTATAAATAAAAGCTCCTATGAACATTCTATGTGCAAGTCGTGTGTGTGTGTGTGTGTGTGTGTGTGTGTGTGTATTTCTTTTCTTCTTGGGTAAATACCTAGGAATGGAATGGGATCATATTAGGTTAAGAAACTGCTTAATTGTTTTCCATAGTGGATGTGCCAGCTTACATACCTACCAGCAGTGTATAAGACTTCTCACTCCTTCACACCCTTGCCAGCATTTGGTACAGTCAGTCTTTTTAATTTTAGCCATTCTAATAGGTGTATGGTGTTATCTCACTGTAGCTTTATATACCACAGGAAATTCTTTATCTGCACAGAAAGAACAGTAAAAACTAAGTACCTAATCTTCAAAGATGCAGGTATTCAATGGGGGAACAGAGAGAGAGAAAGAGAGAAAAGAGAGAATTTGGCAAAGAGAATGAGGTGGCAGGTGCCCCTGTGAAGTGTTTTGCTATTAAGAAAAGTCGCAACAGTGAGGTAGCTTATAGCAGTGTACATAGAGCAAGTTTCAGCTAAATTTTTCTGACAGAGTCTACTTTTGATATTTCTCTCTCTAGAGAGGTTTACACTCACTTGGAGAGGAGCCAATCCTGTGGACTCTAGAGTATCTCTTAGTTTTTCCTCTGGAACATTGACAGACCCGAGGAAGAAGCAATTGTCTAAAATATATAGAGGACCCGAGGAAGAAGCAATTGTCTAAAATATGAAAGCCAACTTATAGTTATCCATATTAACAGTGGCAAGTAGAGAATTTTCACAGGCAAATAAAATGATCACATAATCCCCAACCCTTTTTCAGTTTATAGTGTCTTATTTCTTTATCCATCTAACCTTTAAAAATTTTATAGGCTACTTGGGAAATTGTATAGATTCTCTCAGAGGGAACATGTCACTTAAATATAGATTTGAACATGGATCCTGTTTTGATTACTCTAGGGAGAAGGGGCCTATTGGTACATCACAAAGTGTCCGGAACAATCAGCAACAAGAAGTTTATTTGAGGTGGCTGCTTTCCATTTACTTTAGCAAAAGACCTTTAAAAAGGAAACAAAGTTACTCTTATTAAAGATACTTATGCAGCTAAACACATAGGCAATACATGTAAATATTTAATGAGTGAATACTAAGGGGTTCTAATAAACACAGAGTCAATAAACAACTGCAATAAAGTACAGGAAAACATTTTGCATTTTGCTTTGTATGGTGTTTTCTTTATTCGGTTAGATTAACAAACCATGATTTCATCATTAGTCAACAAGATAGTAGAGAGACCATCAAAGCAATCTACAGGAGAGTCCAGATTGATTTGTGCCAAATATTTGTAGCTAGCAGCTGTATTATCACTGATTCTAATTTACACAGCCGGGGTTCTCTTTTCATTTCCTAAGTGTGATGAATGCCGTGTTGCATGATGTGGACACCCTTTCTGCTGCTTCAGTAATGAATCAGGTCAGCTCTCTTCTCTGTGCAGCCTCAATCTTTCTAGGCAGAAGAAGCAGCCTGTTACAGTTTTAGCTGTTTTTTTAAAATAGCTAATGGGCCTCCTTCTAAGGTTATATGAGCCCACCAGGAAACATCCAGCATTTAAACCAAATAGACCAGTTTTGATGTGTTAAAACCTATGGAGGGACAGGTTTTAAATTATTAGCTTTCTTCTTTTTTCTAATTTAAGATTGAAATCTAAAGAGTGCTGAAGAAGAATAAGAAAAAGTAGGCTGTAGTCTCTGCCTGCTGGCTGAGATTCCTTGATTGCAACAGATTTCTCTCCTCAGAGCTCAGGCTGAGTATGGATAGTCCTAGGACGCCCGCCCTGTAGTTCACCTAGTTAGTGAGACTAACATGTAGTACTATTAACTTGACTATGCCAGGCTTTTTCCTATCAAAGCAGACCAAAAAATCAAAATCTTGATTTTTAAAAATTTATTCAAAATAGAAAGGGACAGTCTTATGTAACAAAAGGATGGCTAAGTGTACAGGGCAGTTGATTTAGAATGTCTCTCAGTTGTGGATAGTGTGTTTAGCTATCAGAATTTTACTCATAGCAGAGGGGACCTACTCCCCAGGAGAACATCTGGAGAAGAGAAGCAAGAACCACAGGGGGAAGCTATCGTGGAGCAAAGAGAACTCCAGGTCTGTTGTGGGCATCCAAGTCCATTCCTGGTCTGCCACTCACTGGGTGCCTATCAGCAGGTTACTTCTTAATCTCTCTGATTCATAGTTTGTTTGTTTGTTTGTTTGTTTCAACTCTAAAATGGGGTAATGATTCTTGCCTCACAGGATGGTCATAAGATTAAATAAAGTAATATTTGTGAGAACAAGCAGCACAGAATAGGTGCTCAATAAACGATAATATTAAACAATTAGAAAATAGAACCAACAGTGTAGGTTAGAGACAGTATGAAAGAAATGCCCTTAAAGATTCTTTAATCTCATGGTTCTTAACCCTAATAGCAGTACATTAAAAGGTTCTTGGGAATTTTTAAGTGTTTTAATCATAAATGGATGCTGTATCTTGTCAAATGCTTTTTCTGTATCTATTGATAGGATCATACGGTTTTTATCCTTTATTTTGTTTATGTAGTATATCACATTAATCATTTACATTATGTTAAACTATCCTTGTGCCCCTGGAATGAAGCCCACCCGATCATGATGTATATCTTTTTAATGTATTGTATTTTATTTGCTAACATTTTGTTTAGAATTCTTGTATCTGTATTTATCAGAGATATTGGTCTGTAGTTTTCTTTTTTGTGTTATCTTTACCAGATTTTGGTATCAGGGTAATGTTGGCCTCATAAAATGAGTTAGGAAGTATTGCTTCTTCTTCAATTTTTTGGAAAAATTTGAGAACAGGTATGAAATCATCTTTGAATGTTTGGTAGTGAAGCCAAACATTCACTAGTGAAGCCATCTGGTTCTGAACTTTTACTTTTTGATGATTATTTTAATTTCCATACTGTTGATAGGTCTACTGAGATTTTCCAATTCTTCATGATTCAGTCTAGGAAGGTTGTATATTTCTATGAACTTATCCATTTCTTCTAGGTGATTGAATTTGGTGACATATAATTTTTCATAGTATTCTTGTAAGGTGCTTTGTATTTCAGTGCTATCTGTTGTAACTTCTCTTTCATTTTTAATTTTGTTTATGTGTGTCCTTTCTCTTTTTTCCTTAGTGAGTCTAGCCAGGGGTTTGTCAATTTTGTTAATCTTTTCAAAGAACCAGCTTTTAGTTGCATTATTTTTTTCTATTCTCTTTTCGTTCTCAATTTCATTTAATTCTGCTCTAATTTTTATTATTTCCTTCCTTCTGCTGGATTTGGGCTTCATTTGTTGTTCTTTTTTTCTAGTTTTTTTTTTTTTTTTAATATGTTTATTTGGGATTTTTCTTGTTTCTTGAGATAGGCCTGTAATGATACGAACTTTCCTCTTATTACCGCTTTTGCTATATCCCGAAAGTTTTGATGTTTCGTTTTCATTCTCATTCGTTTCTATGTATCTCTGGATCTCTCCTTTTATTTTATTTATTTTTCCCGCTTTATTTTTGCAGTTGCTCTCTAGTTTTACAGCATTATGGTTGGAGAACTTGTAAAAAATACCCATGCCTGTGCACCCCACTCCAAATGAAGATCAGAATTTCTGGAGGTAGAGTCCAGACATAAAAAGAGCTTTTAAGTGCTTGAGAACTCCCATGTGCAGTCACTGTTAGAACCATGAAGCCATGCCCTTCATTAAAGATGCAGACATTTAAGCCAAAGATAAGTAAGAAGAAGAAAGCTCAAGATCATTCTGCTAGTTATGGCAAAGCTAAGCCTTGGACATAGGTGCCCTGTGTTCTAATCTTTCACTTCTGTTTTGTGAAAGACTTCATGTTCTCTGATTTCCAGAAACCTCAAGAGCAGCTGTTATGTTCTAACCCACTGACTCATCAAATGTTGAAAATCATTTGTGTGTGTGTGTGTGTGTGTGTGTGTGTGTGTGTGTGTGTGTGTACCATAGAGTCCTTCTGCTCACAAATTCAGTCTAGTGAGGAAGACAGCTATTAAACAAAAACAGTATAAGAGTTATGTGGGATCAGCCAGTGGAATGGGAACACTAAGCCCTGTGGGGAGGGTGGGTCAGAGAGTTAGCTTCTCAGAGGAGGTGGCAGAAGTAGGTCTGAAGAAATGAGTTTATCAAGTAAGCAGGGTGAGGAAAGGCACTGCACGCAGACAAAACGACTTATACAAAGACACAGAGGCATATTCTCGGAAGGGCAAGTAGTTACATGTGGCTGGAGTGGTGGGTGTGTGGTGGCAGGAATGGTAGGAAAGAGCCTGGAAATGTAGCCAGTGTCTCTATTGGTTTTCAAAGTCTGAATTTCACAAGTAAAGTTTTGAAATTACTATTATCACTTAAATTAGAGGAACTGCTTATATGCCTTGGTCCTGTTACTTTCTGGTGGAAATCTGAGCAGATTCATTTGGCCTATTATTTCTGGATATTTCAGAAAGACAAGAAATACCGAATTACGTACAGTTTGGGGATCACTATTTCCATCACAGTCAGAACCAGTGAATACGACGATGAAAATGAAGTAAAGGAGGGAAGAAGCATAGAGTCAATCTGTCTGGGGTTTAAAAAATAAAAATATATCGCAGAAAGAAAGCATCTTCAACCAGTTTATTGAGATCTTGACTAGAAATTTTTCCATTTAAAAAAAATGTGAGATACTTCTGAGAAAGAATCTACCCTAATATGTGTAGTTCACTAATCAATAGAAGAAAAAGAAATATCTCTGGGAAGGAACCTATCCCAATATGGGTTAATAACTAATAATAAAAAGAAAAATTTTACCTAACTTTAGAAACTCTGTTCAGGGAGCAACAACCTTGAATAAAAGAGCATGGAAAGCCGTCCATGTTCTCTGTCATCCTGTATAATATTATTTTCCATGCAAAGTGCCAGGTTGCATTTCTTATTCTGCTGCATTGCTGTGAACATGGTTCTGGTACATTGTGGCTCATCCAGGGATACTCCTGTTATAAATTTTGAAGACTATTCAAAACCAGGATGGGAGTCAGAGTTGATCTGTGCCAACATTTCTGCTGAGAATTAGCCCAGTTCCATTACGCATGGGGGAGCCCCAGTTTTCTGCTTTTGCCTGTTTGGGGTACATAGATCCAGCTGAGAGATTCTGCAGGGCGTGCAAAGTTGAGAAACCACATGATAGGAACTCTATCACTTACTCTTTCATAATGACCTATATGTGGGAGACTAAAAAAAGATCAGATTTTTCCACCATTCAGTGCAGCTGTGAAGCTTCTATGAAAAACTGCTTCTGCTCCATGAGGCTCGCAGAATGCAGACAAATTGAGGAGAGTCTCTCAAATTGAGCAGGGGCTCCAAGAGCCCTGTGTGTCCTTTTTAACTCTTTTTTAATAAACTGGGTTACTAAGGGACAGATTAACTGCTTGGCTTGTGCCTTCATTCATCAGATGAAGAAACTGAGGCCCAAGGTGGTAAAGTGGCTTTTTCAAATTGAAGATGAGTTGGGAGCCAAGCCAGAGTGTGTAGGACCCAGGTCTTCTGACTCCTAATGGCCAAACTGTGGTCCCTAAACCTGAGCATGGTGATAATTAGCTAGGTTGTCATAGATAGGGCAGGAGGTCTAATAAGAGTATATTGTGAAATCTTTGCTGATTGGAAAAAGTAACGATGAACTCAAAATTTGGTCTCTGTGCCTTTATTCTATTTAATCTATATTCACATACAAGACTTAGTTTCTCAAACTATATGTTTGTCTGTTTTATCTTACAGATTGCCTATTTCATCAGAATAGAGCTTATTTTAATGAAGTTCATCCCTATTGACTGGGCTTTTAACCACTCAGAAGATCTGAGTGTCCTTGCATCTTCATTTAATCTCACCATGTACTTCTACCTTCTGATCCTATATTAAGGGGTTCAGTTTGACCAGTGTAGCACATACTCCCCAAGGAACCCTACTTATTATTTTCCCATCTGAGATAGGCCAGTGAATCCCCAGGCCTTCGTTTAATGTCTAGATTTTGTTCGTTTTAGCTTTTCTAACCCCATAGATTTTTATTTAGGTTTGCATGAGATTTGTACAAGTAATATTTTGCATTTATTTGCACAGGACCTAAACAGACATGGAGTCAGTGCTCACTTGTACTCATTGTTTTTAAACATTACTCTTTCCTATTAAGAATCCCCTGCTTTGGAATGGCATCTGTTGTCCTTCCCATCCCCTCTTTCCCCTTTATGGTAACGATAATGAGTAGTGCCTCCCATTTGGGGTCACATAACCTTGTTCCACTTACAGGGAGAATTCATGAGTAGTAATATATTCTCCAAAGAGAATCTGACCTGGAAACTGAGAGTGTCACGGGAAGGCATATGATGCTCGATCCCATAACTAATGAAGGTTGTTGCATCCTAGCCCAGTTCTATGGGTAAGGCCCAGAGTGGTCTGACTCTGAGTTAGAACAAAGTGCTACAGAACCATAAATTCATCTGTTTAGATCTAATATTAAATCAGACCCAAATTTTCCTCTAAGTGGACTGCAAAGCTGCACGTATTGAGCACCTGCTAGGTTTACGTGGGAGTCTCTTAGCTGTGAGTTTTTTTGTCGGGAAGAGACTGTGCCTAATATTGCACCTGGCACATGACAGGAGAGCCAGGAATATGTGTTACATGAAGGAGATTGGTGAAAACTGGGATTTTTCAGAGTGTCCTGTCCTGAGGCCCCTCCAGATGGAAGTGGTTCTCCTGGGGCCTAACACATCCAGTTCTTTCTTGAGGCTCGGCTGCAATTTGACCTTCTTCCAAAGATGAAGAGGAAAGACATTATTCATCTGAGATTTGCCTTGCAGTGTTTAGCACAAATTTGGTTTCTAAGGAAAGGCTGGCAAAGCATTGATGCAGGAAAAATTATTCTTTGGTATTCTTCTCTGATGACCATAGATTGAGCAAGATTTTTGTATAGTTACTGTAGCCATGAAAATAATCACTGAGGAACATTACTCTTTGATGAAGGCCAGGGAGGAAGGCTAACAGAAATGTAATGCCAGTCGTCCAGCCCTCTCTCTACCTCCTCCAAACATTTATTCAGTGTTTTAAAATCCATGATTTCTCCTTGCTTTTGCTTGGTTTTTAAATGTCAGTCTGAAGGCAGAATGTATTTTTAACTGATTTGTGATCATAATTTGTGTCTATAAAAGGTAATATTCCTATTCACTTTCAAATCAATTTGCAGTTTGAAGATGAGGTTTTGGTGATATAAGACACACGTTAGGTGCTTAGTAAATACAGAAAGGAAAGGCAGAAAGCTGGGAGGGAGGATGGGAAGGAGAGGAAGTGAGCCCACACTTGGGCCCTGGATTCAGCCTGCAGAGTCCCTCAGATTCTGCCAGGAACCAGCCGAGTAACCTGATAATATCCATTGACTTCTAACTCTTGAGTTTGCTCACCTTTAAAATGAGATGGTATCTAACCAATGTGCTGTATACTTGAAGCTAATAAAAGTTTTAAAAAATGAGATAGTATCTACTTCTGGGGAGTTTTGAGAGACTTAAGTGGTGAATGCATGGAAACGTCTGACACAGACCAACTCAATAAATGTTAGTTTTTTAATATAATGACTAATAATGTTCATGACTTCCAGCGATCATCTTCTTTGAGATAACATTTCCCTGCTTATCTTTCTGGACTTTAAAATGAGTCCCTGTGAATTAATACATTTTCCTCAGGGCACAGAGAGCCACACACACTACAATACCTCAGAACAGGGAGCAGTCACAGACAACAGCCTTCTCAGGGATGTCCCGCGGTGCTGTCGCCCACCTGCCCTTAGGTGCGAGTTTCCCCTCTCTCGCTAGGGGTCTCAGGCTTCAGTCATAATTCTCACCTGACTGATGTTCTCTTGTCTGAACAAAGGGCCAGATGCTTCTTTCTTTTGTGTACATGTATTTTCTTCTTGAAGAAGAGAGAATGTTTGCCTGCAAATGGGGTCTTTATTAGCCCGTCTTCCCAGGGAGTTTATCTTGTGGTAGAAGAGAGACCAGCTAGCAAGGCAGAAAGGGGCAATCTGGCCGACTTCTGCCTATTCATCTTTAAGGCCAGATGTCGGTGTTTCTTAACTCACTGGTAAGTAACATTGTTCTGCAAACTATGAGACTCTAATTTTACCTCTCTCAGTGACATCGCAATTTTTTCCTCAAGGTTAGGTTTCCTCAGAATGAGGATATATCTTTTAAAATTTTTTGCCATGAGGTAGAGTAATAATAAAGCCTCAAAGCATTTAATCCAGCTAATGAGTAATATTGGAGACTAGAGGGAATTCAGAGAAACAGTTTCCCCAGTGTTTTCCTGAACCAGTTGGTAGGCATAGACAGTTTGGGACATGTGAGCGGAGACTGCTGTGGGTCTAGCAGTAGCTCCCCTTACGGTCACCTCCCTTTTTCTGCACTGAAAATGGAGTAAGATGGGCTCCAGCTTCTCACACCTGCGTGTGCTTAACAGGTGTAGGCACTTACTGTGTGCCAGGCCAGGTTCCAAGGGCCACATGTCTTAAATCACTTAATCCTCAGGACAACTAAATTCTGAGGTAGATCTTGTTTTTAGCTTCATTTACAGAGGAGGGAACCGAGGCTCAGTTAAATAAATTTCCCAAGGTCAAACAGTTGGTAAATGATAGAATCGGTTAAAAAAAAAAAAAAAATCCAGGCTCCAGAGTCTCCTCATGACTCTACACTGCTTGAGGAATTATTCATCCTTCTTGAGGATCTCAACAAGGGGCTGGACGAGTCAAATGTAAATTCAACATTTCTCTTCTGCAGGGTTTAAAAACACTTAATTTTTGGTAAGATCCAGGCACAAGTAGCATTTTTCCTCTCAACAAGAGCAAACTGCCCATATGAGCTATAGTACATCTTGGCATTTTTCCTAAAGTGACCTCTGCCCTCCAGTAGAACAGTACTCTGTTACCGGTCAGGTTCTGCAGAAGAAGTCCTGAGGTGGAGTTTGGCATGCAGATTATTTATTAAGGATCCCTGCCGAAGGGGAATGGACACGGGAAGTCGAATTGCAGTGCAGGCCTGACAGCCTCAAACCAACCATATGTGGCCTAGTGGCACGCATGTGGTCTCTCAGAATTGTCCTGTGGTGGGCTGAAAAGGCGTGGCCTTTATATCCCTGCCACCATCAGTCAGTAGATGTGGGACACCCCGGGGAGGGGATTGCCTTTGTCAAGAGAGCTCTTTTAGGCTGAGGCAGACTCTGAAGGAGCTGACAGCATTCCTCGTCACTGAGGCAATGTCATATCTTGCTCATACAGGTTGACCACCTGAGCTTTTCCTGTGTCATCCAATGGGCTGCATGCCACTGTTGCCCAGAGCTGGCTTTGGCCACTGATCATCTCAACTGTGTGGTGTGTAAAACCTATCTCCATTTCCTTTCTTTCAGGTCGGAAAGCTTATCCAAGAAGCAGCTGGAAGAAGTAATTTGAAGAGAGTAACTCTGGAACTTGGAGGGAAAAGTCCCAATATTATTTTTGCAGATGCCGATTGTAAGTCAGTCATAGATCTCATACGTGCCCTGGCACACTGCCCTTCAGTGCTCTCTCATATCTCCACTTTTGATAGGACACTAAGAAAAAGATCTTTGAAGCTAAGGGGCATTCATAAAGAATCTGGATCCTTTCTTCTAAGTAGAAAATAGTTTAATATTGCGAAAGAGCACTTATCAATTGGCAACTGAATAGTTTGTTTTCTAGACACCAATAAGCCATTTTGACTCTGTGATATAGAATAGGGTAGAAGAGGTAAAATAAAGGCTTGGTCAGTGCTGGATAGTGGAATGCTCTAAGGCTCTGAACACTTGAAATATAATCTCTGCCTAGAATCAAGAAATCTGAAACTTCTCAAGAGTGTCTGGTGGCTTCGTAGATCATTAAAAAAATTCTTCACTAGCTCTGCCAACATTTTCCCAAACCCACAACCCCTTCTCTGTTAACTCGTCCCAGCCCCTTTCTGTTGCTCCCATGACTTTCAGTCAGGATGACAACACACTATGATCAGTTCTGTATGAATAGACCTTAATCGAAGGTGATTATGCCCTGGTGGTAGGATTTCATGGAAGCTTGGAGCAGTAACCTAGGAAACCCCATGTCTCCAGGCAGGATGCTGTCTAGTTCACTCTGCACAGGTGTGGTCTCTGTTTTTAAAAACTTTCCAGGGAATGAAACTCCAAAATCTATTCCAGTCATCCTTTTTCTTCTTTACATCCTGGTAGGCAGAGCTGCTTCCCCATTTCACCACTGGCAAGAAGAGAAAGCAGTTTGCCTGAATTTCAGCCCCAGTTTGGGATTCGCAGAGTTCAGCTTCAGCTTTACATTAGTTGTCAAGGGGATCAGAATTCTTATACCTAAATTCCTCTTGAGGAGTAGATACTTCGTTGACATTGCATTGATTGATAGATTCAGTGAGTCATTTAGCAACTAGCACACACCAGATTTATTAATACTATCTTGAGGTATAAGAAATAAAAATGAAAGGATTATCATATGCTATTATACAATTACATGTAAATATAAAGGAAATTTAGCGTCTTCAGAGAAGATCCATTGTTATAGCTTAATTCACCAAAATACTAATTAAACATAACAGCTACAAGACCCTATAGAATAGGGGTTGCAGACTGGCAGTCACAGGCCAAATGCAGAGTATAACTACGTTTACCTGTCTAGATATTATACAGTGCTTAAAAAAACCTAAATCTGCGCATTAAAAATATTTATATTTCTGTTTTTCCTTAAAATTGGAAACCTGGCAACCGTGGGCTCATGCATAGCAACGGCCAAATGTAGTGGCTTTCCTTCTGAGTCTCCCTCACATTGTTTTACTACCTGGCAGATTCATACCATTACATCATCTGCCCAGCCCCTTTGGGCATTGGGGTTTGAGACTCCTGTTATAGATGATGTGGTCCAAGCCTCCTTTTTTACAGAAGAAGAAAGGGACTCAGAGAAGTGAAGGTGTCCAAGTTAACACAGCAAATAACATCAGAGTCTAGTTAGAACTAAGTTGCGTTCTCAATCCAGTGCTTTTTACTGCTCTACTCACTGTTCATCTCTGTGGTGAACATGACATTATACTTGGGGCTTTGGAGAGGAGAGGGAGGTGACTCCATAGACTGGCCCCTCCGCAGGTGAAGCAATGTTGAGAACATGGTTGTTTCCTCTCGTAGTGGACTACGCCGTGGAGCAGGCTCACCAGGGTGTGTTCTTCAACCAAGGCCAGTGCTGCACTGCGGGGTCTCGCATCTTCGTGGAGGAGTCCATCTATGAGGAGTTTGTGAGAAGAAGTGTGGAGCGGGCCAAGAGGCGCATAGTGGGGAGTCCCTTTGACCCCACCACTGAGCAGGGACCCCAGGTAGAGAAATCCTAAACACTCCCTTTCTTTACTTAAGCACATAGACTGGACACACTAGTGGGACCCAGCAAAGCACCATCTTCTTTTTCCTGCTGCCTCCTTACTCTTCCACCTCGTCTTCATGGCTGGGAATGTAGCCAGTGAGGCGTCCCTTATGACAGGATACCCTGAACTTTGGGAGTGAATTGGAGTCTCCACTCTAAAGAAAGACATAGGTGTGGTAAGTTGGATCTTGACATTAGAACCCAGTCCCAGTCCTAACCATTGGTCTTCAAACATCCCTACAAATGCCACAGTCAAGGAAGCTGGGCATCTCTTGTTCCCAGATGCCATCGATTCTTTTTCCAGCTGCAAAGGATTCTCTCCACCAACCGGACCTACTTCGGGGAAATCATTTGTAGATTGTGACTGTGTAGGAAATGAAAGGCTATCTACATTCCCCTCCACCATATGGCTGTCTCTTTCTCTGAATGCTTCATGCACATTGGTGGGATGGGGAAGGGCCGCAAAGGTCCCTGCGGCCCGCGCTCTTCAGCACTGCAGCTTCTCCACGATCGTCAGCACGTATTTCCCGATGAAATTCTGATTTTAACCTGTAGATAGAATCTGAGAATTTTTAAAGGACCAGATCCCATCCGGATCACAAAGCATGGGTTTTCCTAATAAGAAACAACACCTCCTAGGTTTTGGGGCTGTTTGAGAGAAGATTGATGTTCTAGCTGAGCATTTTCAAACTCAGGTGAATGTAGGTTTTTCTATTATTTACCATAACTGAGTGATAACTCTATAACTTTTGGGATGCAAGGCTGACCTTATATTATGGACTAGGAAGCTAGCTAAACTTAATCCTTTTCTCTAATGATGTAATAGCAGCTCCATTAAAAATTTACCCCAATAAGGATTTGACCTGTAGTAGCACGTAAAGAGGTTATGTGTTAACTCATCTATTATTTTCATTTTTTTAGTATCAGTACAACTTGATAAACTCTTCATTTGGCTATAGAGGTCAGTTTTCCCCCAGACAAGCAATGAACAATCAATTCATCAGTATTTCCTTTAGAAACATTGCCTAAATCTTCAACTGGTATTTCTGATTCAGCAGTATCATCGGAGCAGTCAATTTATTGGAATTCTCTCTATATTAGGTTGAACCATAAAAAATTACCACTTTTCATAGGTCAAAAATATTAAAATAACAACAGTTCCATATGATTTGACTAGGTACGTAGTTTTTAAAAAATCACAAATGAGAGATTCTTGAGAACGTGCTTATTTCCATTTTCTAGAGAACTTTACTTGCAGTCACTGGGTAATTTTTTTCTGTAGATTGATAAGAAACAGTACAACAAGATCCTGGAACTCATCCAAAGTGGCGTGGCCGAGGGCGCCAAGCTGGAATGTGGAGGCAAAGGGCTGGGCCGGAAGGGGTTCTTCATCGAGCCCACGGTGTTCTCCAACGTCACTGATGACATGCGGATTGCCAAGGAGGAGGTACCAAATCAAATACAGGGTTCTAACAACAGCCACACTTCCCCTGGGATGCTTTCCAGAACATTTCTAGTAGACGATAGTAGAGTTTCAGGTCTTTATATTTTATAGACATTGTACAATAGCAATAAACGTGACTATGAAAGTCTCGGTTTCAAGAAAGAAGTTAAACAAAAAGGCAAGGAAACTTGCTGGAGGCCCTGTGACAGGCCATGTGATTGCACCATTATTAACCAACAGAACAGCCATGATAGCCAGTCACTGTTTCACCAGGCTGTTAACCAGGAAATAGAAAGCTTCCAAGCTTCTCTACGGTTATGCAGGAGAGGGACCAGTTGCAGATCAGCCAGCTATCCAGAACAGTACTTCCTCAGTTCTGGAGCAGTGCCTGGGGCTCCTGGAGACTCAGCTTTAGTACACACAGTGGAATCGAGTGATGCCAGGGAGGGCGGGGGCATGGGGGTGTTAAACAAACTCTAAGGATAGACTCTTACGTAACTATATTCTGGGAAAGTTTGGGATATTTTACAGTTTTGTGCTGCTAAACTGAAACATCATTTAAATAATGAAAGCAGAGAACACTTGCTTTGAAATGTGAAAAGCAGGTGAAGGAATGGCAAAGCAACCATGTTGGGTCAAACTGTTTCGCTGCAGATCTTTGGTCCTGTTCAGGAAATTCTGAGGTTTAAGACTATGGATGAAGTTATTGAAAGAGCCAATAACTCCAACTTTGGACTTGTAGCTGCTGTCTTTACCAATGACATCAACAAGGCCCTCACAGTGTCCTCTGCGATGCAAGCTGGGACTGTTTGGTAAGATCAGAGTCTGTGTCGTCGTTCTGATCATAACACTTCCACTGGTGGTGTAGGGGCCTCATAATTCTCCGGAGCCTGGTGAAATACACACGCATCCTCTGGAAGGATGGGGAAGACTGAAGGCAAGCAGACGTCACCCTGAGAGGGGATACGTTCTCTACTGGCTAGAGCAGGGAAGCAAAGTGAATCTTAAATTATAAATTGTTCATCTGGAAGAAAGAAAATAAAAATAAAACTTACAAAAGAAGTATCATGCCAGTGGGATTATTTCTGTGCAAGCAGAATCCACACTAACAGTACTATGTTTTCTTCTTTCAGGATCAATTGTTACAATGCCTTAAATGCCCAGAGCCCCTTCGGGGGATTCAAGATGTCTGGAAATGGGAGAGAAATGTAAGTGTCCAAAGTTGCTGGTGCCGGCAGAGAAACAGGGATTGCAAATAGCAGCATAGAGGAATGCTCACAAAATCATTCTTTTCCTCTCATCCATTCATTAAACAAACATTTTATTGAGCACATATTACTATAAGCTACGCGCTTTACTATACATGTTACAAAGATGAGTAAACACAATTCTCTTACGTTAGGTGGGAATGGAGAAAAAAATTAACATCCTAGTGATTCCATGGAATGAAGGCTGATAGGGAAGTATGTCAGACATCTTGTACATACAAGGAAAAATCAATTCCTTTCACCTGACGGGGTCAGAGAAGACTTAGCAGAGGAAATAACATTTCACTTTTTTAGGAGCAGGCATTCCAGGCAGAGGAAACAGCAAGAACAAAGGCTTGAAGGCACATCAAATACAGAACCATCAGGGAGAGAAACAGTTTGGTGTGTTTAAAACAATGGTCACCAACTGACAGCCCAGGGACAGATCTGGCCTGCAGAAATGTTTTGTTTTGCATCACAGCATTTCAGAATCTTTACCTGCTATTCAAAAAGGAAGAGGCTTTACATAAAATCTAGATTACTTGCTTCTTTTCATCCCCCAAGAGCAAAATTGCTTTACCTGTTCAGTCGCCATCTTGCCCACCCCTCCCACTGCTGCCGGGGCCTGGATGTTGGTTGTCATTTATTATACACACATCTAATTCACTCACTTAGGTCCCCTCCTCAGTACCTATAGGTTCTTTGAGTTTGGGAATACAGGATTAAGGCATAGGATGAATGAGAGGTTTGAACCCATTTTCAAAGGGCTTTCTTTAGAGGGAGCTATGGAGATCCCAAAGTTTTTAAGGCCAAGATTCCTGGCACATAAAGGATGTTTTGGCAGAGGTTACAGGAAGAAGACCCAGTAGAAGGAATTTGCAATAACAATAATAGATATCATTAATTAAATGCCTAATTTGTGTATGGCTTTATGCTAACTTTTCTCCAAACATTGTCTCATTTGATTTACACAATGATTCTATGGGATAGAGACACTTATCTTTGGATTACAGGTGGTTCAGATGAGGAACTAAGAGTTAAAGGGGTTAAATAGCTTGCCTAAGTCAAATTGCAAGTAAGTGACATATCTGAGATCCGAGCCTAGGTTTCAGTGTCTCTAAATGCACTCAGTTCCCATAATATCCAGTCAAAGAAGCGGAGGTGGGGGTGGGGGACAGGCATAAGAGCTCTACAGGGACAAGATAAGGGGAGAGTCCTGAAATGCTAAGGACCTGAAAAATGAGACTATAGTAGAGGAAAATTAAACTCTAGGGATTTTATTTGCAGGCTTCATATATAAATGCATTTTTTGAGTGATGTTCAGAGAGTGACTGGTAGCCAGGGTCTTCCTGAGCAAATGCTTAGTTCACAAGCGATCTACTAACAAGTCTTGAGCATATACAGTATGCAAAGCATGATACTTGGTCTATGGGGAAGATGTGGCCCATTAAGAAACTTAAAATTTTGATGGATAAATAACATATACAACTTGAAAGAATCAGAAGAATCCCAGAAAAGATAGCTGGGGGAAAGAGGAGTTCAGGGATGGGAGAGATCCTTGTGAGCTGGAGAAGTCCAGGAAACGTTTAGATATGATCTAATGTAGGGATTTGAATTGGCCTTTAAAAGAGAGGAACTTTTGGTTAGATGGAGAGGGGAATATTTTTTCAGGGTTGGCGGGCAAAGCAAGGTAGCAGTAGGAGAAGGGTGAGTAAAGCCAGTATGGGAGAAATAGGTATGGTGTTTGGAGAAAGTGCAGTGAACCCATAAGACTAATGCAGAGGGCTTACACGCTTCATACACTTCAGCTGGTCATTTCTAGCCCCTAGCCACTAAATCATAAAGTAGGTATAACTTTGAGGTAAAGAGCAGAGTTTCTAGAATCACGCTGCTCAGATGTGTATCCTGGCTTTAGCACTTAATACCTGTGCAACCTTGGGCAAATTACTTAATCTTACTAAGCTTCAGTATTCTCATCTATAAAATGGGAATAATTACAGTACCTACACCAAAGGGTAGCTATGAGGATTAAATGTTAGGATTAACTATGCCAAATATCCAACAGAATGTCTGGCAAACCTTCAGAAAATGTTATCTGCTATCATCATTCTTGATCAAGTACTATAGATGAATGCCATATAGGTGATCCTCCTTTATTTTAATAAACATATTACTTTGGGAGTGTGGCAGAATTTTTCCTAAATCCAGCTAATGTCACCAATTTAAATTCTGTCTCTAGTAATGCCAGGGAGAAACTGCTCTTGCTTGAATCTTTGCTTCTGGCTTTCAGTACCTCTCACTTGCTTTATAGCCAGAACCCATACCCAATCTGGATCTTATTTGCTCAATTATTGGTATTCCTCAGCTTCTATAAAGTCTTCATGTATTCCGGGTATTCTTCTTACCTTGCACATGGCCTTAACTTTCTAGCTCTTACTTGTCAAGCTGCATTCAACTTGTTATTTTATTTCCTGCTCCTGTGTTTGTGCTCCTCCAGTCTCTGAAAGGTTGGAGCAATCATTGGTTCTTGGAATGCTGCTCGCATTGACTGTTTTGTTATAGATTATTAACAGGGTGAATCATGGGCATAAAATATACTTGTAATAAAGAATCGATGATTGATGGCTCCTAATCCCAGCCTCGCCCAGGACCCTCATCATGGTCAAGCCTCCTGCCAGGGTTCTGGTGACATTGTCCAGGTCCAGTCTGTTCCTATCAGAAACATTCTCCTTACCTAGAAAAATGGTCCAGGAGACCGTTTGGCTGTGTCAGAAACACACGGAACAGTGGCCCAACATACTGAAGAATAGCTTCTCTTGACTCGTAGGTGCTATAGTGTTTTGGCCTTCCCAGTACGGTTAAAAAATAATTAGGAAACTGTCCTCTTTGATGAGCCTCACTTTATCTTGTCTAAATGATATGCTTCTTTGTCCCCACTTGCCCCCAGAAAATGTTTTCTCTTCCTTAAATGACTAGAGTGGTAGGAAATGCTTCATATAAAGAACCTTCCCTGTCCTGGCCCTCCACTTTTCTTTCCCATTTAATACAGTCTTAGAAGCTCCACTTGACCCTGCATGTGGACAGCATTGTTTATGGCCCATAAACTCCATGCAGCTTCGGTCTTTGACATCTCCTTGCCCACCCTTAAGAGGAACAGAGACAGGAAGAATATATAGCGCTTTCTGGAAACAAGTTCCAAGTGGGGCTGGGGAGCCTAAGTTCTTCCCAAAGAGCTGTGGAGAGGGCTGCCCTCTACAGGTTACCTGATGGACTGGCCTCTGACTCCAGGGGTCAGAGACTTGGGCTGAGTTTCTCTCAGTTCTGCCTGTCTAGCTAATTATATCTGTTTCATTGTTCCTCAACCTTTTCCTTACTTCCTCATTTAAGCTCCTCTGAGACAAGGGTCATAGAGCCCAAGCTCTAAAATGTGTGTCACAAACCTAAGGAATAGAAAGCAAACTGTGAACTTCAGCATTTTAAAAATGAAGGACACAAGCTTTGAAGATGAGAAATATTAAGATACTCTAAATGAGGGCTTCTGAAGTCCGTGTGTGTATGTGCGTGTGCATTGTGCATGTGTGCTCATGCATACCATGCACGTGCACAGAAAGTCACCTGCAGTCTGGGGGGAAGGGGCTTGCGAAGCATGCCTATCTGGGGACCCACTCTCAGAGATTCTGATTTAGTAGATCTGGGCTAGGGCCCAGGATCTGCATTTTTAACAAGCTTCTGGAATGATTCTGATGCAGGTGGTCTGGGGACCCTGCTCTGAGAAATGCTGAGGTA
Source organism: Pteropus alecto (assembly GCF_000325575.1). Taxonomy (NCBI): domain Eukaryota; kingdom Metazoa; phylum Chordata; class Mammalia; order Chiroptera; family Pteropodidae; genus Pteropus; species Pteropus alecto. The sequence goes on from NW_006442109.1 coordinate 15,826,649, forward strand.
AGCCAAAGAAAAAAGCAGGGAAATATACACCCTAAACAGAAACCCCTATTTATTTAGTGGGCGAGTCTGACTGATTTCCCAAAATGGATGTCTGAGAGACACCAGAATCTAACCTCTTATGTGTAGGTATGCCGATTTGGTTCATCTTAAGGAATATAACCTAGTCTGGCTGAGAAGCAGGGATACAAGCTTTTAAATGTGTCTGTGCCCTGGCACATGGCCCTGCTATGAAGGTGACCACACAGAGAGATTGGGGTGCGTCAGTAACAATATATCTGCCTTTTGTGAAGTAGTGGGGTTCTTCCTTGACTGCGGAACTGTATGTACCACAGAGTTAACTAGATTATGTAGAATTTAAGTCGATTTGAGAGAAAAACCTTTGAATGAGATGGCAAAATAGCTGAAGAATCTGAACTTCAAAGTTTTCAGACCTCACAGCAGTGTTTCTCAAAGGGTGGGCCAAATAACCACCCATATCAAAATCTCTAAGGTTCCTTCCCAGACCTACTGAAACAGAATCTTTGGTGGGGGCTGGTCAAGGATCTGCAATTTAAGGCACCTTCAAGGGTGATACTTCAATATGCTGACATTCAGGAACTGCTGCCTGAGAGATGACTGGGTACCAGGAGGAGGGAGTGCCTCATCTGAAGTCATACAGCCAATAATGAAAGAGCTGAGATGGCACTCCTGTCTGCTGATCCTTCGCTTAGGTATTCATTCTGTGCTCTAAGCATTGCTCTAGGACCTCTCACTGGCTTTCTTTGATGCCTTGGGCCTATGGGTGGTACTTCTTTTAAATGGAAGATTTGAGATCACTCCTCTGTCTCAGAGCAGTCTGTGTGTGCACCCTGGTGACAGGTGGCTGCCTGGGACCTGGACAAGGAGCGCCTCCCATCTAGCAGGATTTTTCATTGCTTCGCGTACCCAAAGATCCTGGGATCCAACAGTCACACTTGAAAGCAACCATACCTCTTTCTGTAGTCTTCCCGTAGTCTACTTTCTTAGACTTTCTTACATTTCTCACAACCTAGACAGAGATCTGAGCAGAAGAAAAGTGGTGGTTCAGGGTCTGCCCTAAGTTTGTGCACAAGCCAGGAAACAAGAAGGGAGTAACTGCATTTCAAACAGGAGGCAGATGATGTCCGTGATGAAGAGACACATTCAGAATTGCCCAAGGGAAGGAAAAAGTCCAGAGAGAACCAGAACTGAGCTGGTAACAAAGAGACTCAGAGCCTGGATGGAGCTAATGAGGAAATCATATGCTGAGTGGGGCAGTCTCAAGTTTATTCTCATTCCTGTAACCAAAGTGGCTGGTGCAGATAAGAGAGCAGCACGCTTTCCCCAGTCTCTCCTCGGCTGCCCTCTGATGTCCCCGGAGCAGTATACCAGCTCCGTGGTCAGCCTTTGGGTGTTCATTTCCATTTATTAAGTCTAAAGACCAATGAAAAGGAAATTAGAATACCAACCCAAGAGGCCCCTAGCCTGGGAATCTTGTGGTTTTCTTTCAGAGAGAGACCAGAGCACAGACGCATCTTGGGTGTCAAGTGGCAGGAATGGGGTTTACGAAGACGAAAGCACACCGTGGTCCTGAAGAGCCAGCTGCCTGTGCTAGAAACACAGCCCGGGCATTAGAGTCCTGGTTCTGCCGCTGCCCATAGTGCCGACCCAGGCACAGCGGGGTTTCTGGTTGACCACTGGCCAAGGTGAACCCCCAGACCTGTTTCTCCGAGTAGTTGGGAATGTTACTTTTCTTTGCAATATTGTGAAGATAGATCATCATTTATTTTTAAGAAACAGTGGCTGCTCATAAGAGGACAGCTTTCCCGGGACTCGTACCGTGGCTTGGGTTGGGTTGCCGGGGCCTCTGCTGTCTGACACCGCCCATTTCTGCTTTTCAGGGGAGAATTCGGTTTGCGAGAGTACTCCGAAGTTAAGACTGTGACAGTAAAGATCCCCCAGAAGAATTCCTAAGAAGGCCAAGAAGGAAGGTGAAGGCCCGCCTGCACTACCCTCCCTCTCTGCTCTCCCTGTAGGGCCCAGCTCTCAGGAATCCAAAGTTGACACTCAGTCCTTATTTAAAGATTTAAATGATATCATGTAAGCCGGGCCGGTCACTGCATAACTAAAGCCAACCGGCTGGGCACAGTTTCTTGGCATTTTGTAAGGGATCACCTTAATGATACCAAATATTGGGGAAGGTGGGATGAAGGTAAGAGGAGCAGCTATCGGCACGTCCGGTATCTCTTTCTGAAGTGAGGAGCTGAATGAGGGAGCTGTATTATCTGATGCCTTGTGTCACAAAGAACTTTCCTCTTAAGGAAAAGTAGCCTTTCCACTGTCTTCATTTTTCCCCTTCCAGGCTCTCCCTGCTCACCCACTCCTCCTGCTCCTCCAAGGAGATCTCAGCTGAGCTCATTTGGGGCAGATGTTTGGGCCGGGAACAATTTTCCAAGATTTTGCAGCCAAATTACCATTTCTTGTTATCCATTTCTTCAAAGCAAAACATGAAATGGTTTTAGTTAGAGCCAGACCAGACTGAAAATGCCAGGAGCTGGTATACTGCAGATACACGAGGAAGTGAAGCTTGGGATGTTCCTGACCCAGTCCGGTTTTCTTACATTCATAAATAACATGTGCGAAAGAACAGGAAATGAAGACACAGAGATCACCATGTTTAGTTCACAGCTTCTGAGCTTGCTGCATGGGTTTGGGGTGTGTGTTTGTGTGCGTGCACGTGCACACACGCACTTGCACACATTTATTTCTGTCCTGGTTCTTCCAGAATAAGGTAGGGGGTGGGTTGTTTTTCATAGACTGATAAGATCTTTTCCAAAGCGTATCTTTAAAATCAACCAGAAAATGATCTGAGTAGGCTCAAGAATTTGGAAAAAGGTAGTGCTGGGTGCCTTGCAGAAATAAGATTGTTTCTCATACTGTTTGACAATTCTTAGTGAATTATCTCTGCAGTTGGATTTCTAGCTTCTTCTGCCTCCCGCCCCCGCCCCCTGCTGCCCTCACCAGTTCCCACCACACCAACATCTGCTACTCCCAGTGATCTGGGTGTTACTTTGGCCTATCGTGCCTTAAATGCCCTATATTCACTGGCAGTAACCTTAGAAAATCTGGCCAAGCCTAGTGGTTTTCTTTTCTGTTTGCACAGCTCTCGTGTGCCACGATGGCCATGTGCCACCAGAGCTCCTCTGTCATGCCCACTGGCTCGTGCATATGCCATTCTTGCCTCTTGGCCTCTGGAGGGGGCGATGAGAAGCAGGCTGGCTCCCTTTCCTCCCAGCCACACACTCCTGTTCTGCTTTCCAGCGAACCCACCAGTGTGACATGAGCGGTGTCAGCTTCCTTTCCTCCTTCCCTCTTTCCAACTGCTGAATTCAAGCCAGTCTCTAACCTAGATGAAGATCATTTATTTAAAAGTACCAAACATAACCTAGAGTATACGGAATATGGGCAACACATATAGCCTTCTGTATTTAACTGTTTTCTGCTTTCTAACCATATCGGTTTTCTGTTTCTAATCATTTTCTATTCATGATGTTTTAAAGAAATCTACTTGCTGTTATTTGCAAACGACAGTGAATTCAGTGGCCCAATGCCTGGAGAGATGCCACATTTCTGAGTTCGTCCATGTGAATGTCATGCTCTCCCCTTATAGCGTGTGTCCAAGTGAACATATCCATTAACCAGCTAGTTACCTTTGAACTGCAATAGAGAATGTGAAAATGAAGATTTATTTCTTTTAATTTACTTAAAAAAAAAAACCTCTGTGCTAGTAATAAAGCATTTATATTGTGTACTCCTTGGGATTATTTGGCTGTGTTTTATAAGTCTTTTGTGTCATACTCAGTACTTCTGAGTCCTTCCCTCAGCTGCAGGGTTATTCAGTTGCTCTCTCTCTGGTTACTGAGCCAAAATCTGGAAGGGTATTTTTACAGAATGCCCTTATTCTCTGACACTATTTAAACTCTGCGTATACACACGGTTTTCTATGGCAAACAGGTATAACCTCGATGAAATACATGAAATGACAATTTTCATTCAAAATAACCTCCATGAAAGCTAAAATGTAGAGGAGTTTTTAGGGCCTCATTCTCACAGACATGGACGACGTGATGCGAGCTCACATCGCTGGTGGCATTTAGCAGTAGCTTCATTTTTATTTACCAAAGTGAAATGAAGTCAACTCAATGCAATATCTTTGCAGCTTTAAAAAGGAAGCTGTAAGTGGTGATCGTCCGGCCAGCTCGAGCCCGTTCACTCTCAGTGTTTTCAGAGCTGAGCTTTCGGGGAGTGGCGTCCACCCTCTAGACCTGCACGTCCCGTCTTTCCAACCCTCGGAATCTCCACCCAAGTCCTGGTCCAGTGAAACAAAAACAAAAACTGGTGACTTAGCCAGAGGGGACATCAGACCTAGAGAGACATGTTGCCGTGGACTAGGATTCGATGCTCTGACTGCAACATCTTGTTCCTCGGAGGAACAAATGAAGCGTGGGAGAATGCAGTCCCTGGGGCATTGGGTTGAGCTCTGAAATATAAGAAGTAGACTCCCTGCAAACCTCCGTCATGTTCAGGAAGAAAATGAGAAGGAGACGGGCATCATGTAATCATTTAAAAGTCCTCTGCAAAGGTGCCTTTGTAGAGCTTCTAGACAGCAGAAATTGGAGTAAGATAGACATAATGTGATGGTTTTTTTAAAGCATCACGTTCCTCAAACCTCGTTCCTTTATGACCCTGACATAAAGGCGAATGAAGACGGCGTTACAAATGTCATTAATGAAACTAACAGAGACACGCGTTGGTCCTTTTTCATTCACTACATATTTATGGTCTTTTGTACTGTTAACCATGAGATGTCCATTGTAGCATTTCCTCCAAAACTCCCTCAGTGCATTTTTCATGACGTTTTAGATAATAAAGGAGATAAGAATACTATAACGTAGAGCCTAAAGAACAGAAAGAAACAGTAAATCCACTGGACTGTGTAATAAGACAGAAAGGCACCCAGGAAAAGAGGACAATCAAAGAGATGAAATGCATTTTGAACTGGAAGGAATATCTCAATAGGCAAGGCAGAAAGAAGAGGGCATTTTTGGTAGAAAGAGTAACCCACAAAGGCACAGAGGTGATGCCAAGGCATCCTTATGTGATAGTGAGGAGTCAGACTGCCCAGACGAGGCATCACGAGCTGGCAAATGGTCAGATTGCAGAGGGCCTTAGGGGTCAGCCATCGTTCCATGGCCATGTAATAAAATATAAGGTATCTCCGGTGGCTTTTTGGAGAGTGATGAAGCAGTGGTTAGAGCATACTAGTGTGGAGCAGAGTGAATGGGAGGAGAAATAGGCTGATTATGAGATGAGTTTGGTGTGATACTGGCTTGGGTCATGGGGATGGAGCGGAGGAAAACCAGTGGAGAAGTCACCGGAACTTGCTGAATGAATATGAAAGGATGAAGAGTAAATGAGTAAGTTTTCAAGTCTGGTTGAGTAAGGAAATGTCAATAGCACTGCCACGTAAGTTGAAACATGGAACAAAGTTTTGGGAAAAGATCTTACCTTCATGCTCTGGACATGTACACTTTGTGGTGATGCAGAGAGATCCAGACAGAAGTCTCCAGCAGGCATTTGGAGATAAGAGATCGGAACCTGGCTCAGGTGACTGGATTACGGCATGAACATAAAAGTAATGGCTCTGTGTATAAAGAGTGCAAGAATAAAAACAAAACCAGGGTCAGGGAGAAGGAACAGAGCAAAAATAAACGGAGGTTGTAGTCAGAGAAATGAAGAAATTGTGTCAAGTATATACCACGGAGCCCAGGAGGGAGCCCAGGGAGGGCAGGCAGCAAAGAGTATGAGAGAGAAAGAGGATGGTTTGAGGAGCCCTCGCATTAGGGGATTTTGAATTTCTCTTCACTTCTGAAATAGAGGCTGGTGGTGTCTGCTAGCTGAGGAAGGTATAGCAGCCACTGCCTTGCATGTGCTTTATGCTGTAAGCCAGGAGGCCTTTCAGAGCTACACTGTGCTCAGCAACAGCCACACGGTCATCAGACGTCTCCTGAGCTGTAGTTCAGACTCATTACCAGTCATCTAGTACCCACCTCAGAGCCTCATGGAAAGAGAAGCATGAGCCCACAATTAATACTCACCACATTAAGTTAGAAGAAACTAGAGCTGGATGAGATGGCTGAGGTCAGGGAGGAGGAAACCGGATGTGGAATAAGTGTTAAAGAGTGAGTAGAGTTTGGAAAGGTGTAAAGAGGAGAGATAGAAAGTCTGCTGGGAAAAAATCCATCCGCACAGAAGTTGCTCAGGCTGCATTGGCCGCCTTCTTGGCCAGGGAAGGGGTGCGGCTGCACCCCGGAATGGAAATTTCCATTGCCAGTTATATGTATTTATATAGTCATTTGTTGGTTTCCTAGTCTTTTCGGTTGACTAATATCTTAGAAGTATTTAAAGTCAGTCACAAGAATGCTTAAAATATAACGAGAACAATAAACACAACAAAATCACATGAATTAAAAGAGAGTAAAAAAAGAAAAGAAAGGTGGAAAACAAATGCAGCCAGAATGAGACTGGAATACACATTCCACAGCGTTCTATCGCTCTTCTTAAGGGGTCCCCATGATCTGATGAGAGAAGAGCTGACACTGCAGACCAGTGATTCTAAGAAATTAAATCTCCCTTCTTCCCTTTCTTCCTCTCCCCTCCTCTCCCTCCACAAATATTTGCTATGCCAGGCTCTGGCACAAGTGCTGGGATACAGAGCAAGCCAGGCATGGCTCCCACCCTTGTGAAGCATGAAGTCTAATATGGTCACTTACAGCCAGGAGTCAGTGGCTTTCTCTGCTGTCTCGCTATAACTCCTTGCCAGGCATAGACATCCAGTTCATAGAAGGAGAATGTAGAACTTTTCCCACAACCTCTTAGTAATCCAGAGAGACAACTTAGCCTACAGAAATAGCTATGACTAGCAACGTGGCGGAGTGAAAAGCACGTTGCATCGGAGGGTCAGAAAGGCTATCGGAAGTCCTCACTTGGAATCTCTTATCAGCTATTTACAAGCTGTGTGTCTTTGGGTAAGTCACTTAACTTCCGTGGGCCTCCACTTCCTCTGGAAGATCGAGGCGATCATTCTTGCCCTGCCTACCTCACAAAGTTGTGTGAGGATTAAACCACATCAGGGATGACATATTTCTTTAGTTGCTCTGAGACATCATGCTGCACACACACAACCCTAAACGACTACAAAGAATAAAGCAAAATTACTCTTCGATGCATTGATCACTCCGTAGCACACGAGAATTCATCATTTCTCCCTCACTTTCGAAGCCAACATGTAGACCCTGACTCTCCAAGCTGGGTTTCCTGTGGGTTTCCAGGACAGTGGGCCTCATGGGAATTCCTCAAGCCAGCTAAGGGCAAGGGGGATGAATGCAGCCCGGACTGTTTGCCACATTTTGATCTTGTACATTCAACACATTGTTCAGACACTCTGTAGGGAGAATATGAGACCCTCGGGCTCTGGCTGGGTTGTTGGTGCCACTCTAACTGTCTTACACGACAACTGCTCCTCAGCGGAGACCAGCTGGGAACGAGAGCATGGGAAAGTCCACTGGAGCGGCATGAAGCCCTCTTCCTAAACACGTGCATTTCTAATTCTCACTTGGTTATTAGCCAGATTAAAAGGAAGATCAGCTTGCCATTTAGCCTTTGATGTGAAACTGCTTGGATAATGTTTCCGTTGGCCATTTATCTATGTAGCAAGGAGGAACCTGAAACCCGCGTGGC
>NW_006442109.1:15834601-15845794 GCF_000325575.1 Pteropus alecto
CTGGAGCAGGCGCTTCTTAATGTTTTCAAGGTCTTTGGGCCTCAGTTTTTCTTAAGAGCAGGTCCCTGTCTTCTTTCTCTTTTTCATGAAGTGGATATTATTTATCTAGTGAGCTTGAGTTGCCTAATTTCTACACACAGTTTCTGCAGTCTGTTTGCCGAGATGTGCAGCTGGTTTCATATTTTATATTCTGAGCAGGATAAAAAAACATACCAGTCCAAGCAGTTCTGAGCTGCAGAAAATAGAGACTCTTAAGAGCAGGTCCCTGTCTTCTTTCTCTTTTTCATGAAGTGGATATTATTTATCTAGTGAGCTTGAGTTGCCTAATTTCTACACACAGTTTCTGCAGTCTGTTTGCCGAGATGTGCAGCTGGTTTCATATTTTATATTCTGAGCAGGATAAAAAAACATACCAGTCCAAGCAGTTCTGAGCTGCAGAAAATAGAGACCCCTCCAACTCCAACTCCATCTGGAGCCAAACACGCCGATTCCAGGACCCTGGGAAGGCCTCTCTCTTTCAGATTCCAGGAAGGTACATCCAATTTATGGAAAGGATACTATAGAGCCTTTCCCAGTTCCTCTTGATTGATAGCCTAGAGTAGGCCCCTCAAGCATCTCATGGGGGTAGCTGAGTAGCAATGAGCAAGAACCCATGGTGCTGCTCTAGTGGAGCCTGGCGAACCCACGGGAAGGGTCTGTTTGTTAAACAACTGAGACCCCGGTCTCCACTTCCCAAGTTAGGTTCATTCTTAAACAACACAAGATTCGTGTAAAATTGAATAAATTCCAGATGCCACTTGTTAGTACAATTAGCTCATGCTCCCTGGTGGCTGAGGGAGGTGAAATGGCCACAAATGCTCTCAGAGCCTGCAACAATGTCCACTCCCAGCCCGTAATTGCTACAAAATGTTGTGCCCTGCCAAGGGGAGGTGGGGACAGGAGTTTGTCAAGCAAAGGCTGGGGACTGTGTGTGTGTGTGTGTGTGTGTGTGTGTGTGTGTGTGTGTAGGGTTGTCCACACATCACATGTCTAGTCTTTCAAGTTCACATTTGACACACTCTAATTCCAGAAAGGGAAGCCTGTTAGTAACATGAAGACTTCCAATGGGCCAAGGAGCAGAATTTTAAAACGGCTCACTGTTCACTAGCCGTGTGTCCTTGAAAAATTAGCCACCCAAACTCTCAGCTTCCCGAATTGTAAAATGGGGTGAAAAAATGACCTACCTCACACAGGTGTCACACATTACAGAAAATGCATGTAATGTGCTTAATAGTTTCCATTATAAGAGCTTGATAAAATGGTAGCAATGAATGAAAATCATAAATAAATCAGTATTTGCAAGAGCTATGGTCCTGAAGAAGTTGTAAATCTCACATTCCCTAGGGGATGGTCTAACAAATCTATTGCTTTGTGTTCCTATGCAGAAGACAGGAGGACACCTGCATTAAGGTGGCCTTAGATGGTGGGATTGGAACCAGGAACTCAGGTGAAATGCTGGGAGGTTGGAAGGATAATGACCATTTAAAATCACATGTCGGTGCCGAGTCCGTTTTGCTGAGTCACCAAGTTCTAGAGATTTCTTAACACAGAAGATGTCCTGGCTTCCATTTGTGTAAAGAACAGGTAGCAAGGAGGAGGAACATGCTAACTTAAAAGAGAGTTTGACACTTTGCTGAATAAATATTAGCTGTGTTGAGGTTATTACTGTTGTTATTGTTTCTTGTTCTTACCTAGCTCAAGGAACAGGGTGGCCTTTTTGCCTGGTGGGCAGGGTGGGGAATCACTTGTCTGGTTTGATATTTAATTGAAGCCTAGCAGAGATTCTCAGTAAAGGGGTGGTACCACTTGTGGAAGAATGACATTCCAGAAAGGCATCTCCTCTCCCCAAAGCCACAAAGTGAGACTATCTGCCCTTTCAGAGGAGCAGGTCTGCTCTGGCTGGGATGTTGAAAACAGGAACACTCTCCCAAGCAAGGGCCAGATAAAATCAGCTAAGCCTGAGGGACCACAAAGAGCAAAGCTAAAAAATGCCCAGAATACATTCATTTGTTGCCTGTTTGTCCTGTTTCATCCCCACAAGAAACTTAATTCTTACGAACTAGTTACAAGTCTTGCCCACGAGAAGAATCGATAACCTTAAAAAACCTGGGGAAGTTAAAACCATCCTGGAAACTCAGTCCCAAGGGCTCAGTTTGGGGCATGATGACCTAAGATTCTGATATGGCTTTTTTTTTTTTTTTTAATTCTCTCTCAAAGATAACAAATAAATTAATGCGTAAAGCCACATACATATTGGAAACATTTGTCCTTTTTTTTTTTTTTCCACTTACCCTCAGCAATATCAAGGGCTTTGTAATAAATAAGCTTGTCAGGAATTCTTTTCAGGAAACTAAACCACAGTTTTAGTCTTGTCTATTCAACACATTGTTCAGAAATGTTTTGGTAACCTTTAAAGCTCTACTCTAGGCGAGAGATTCTCATACTCTCCAATTAAATTCTTTCCTATTTTGAAGGTCATTAAGATTTTCTGAGATGTGCTTATACGTGAGTTTGAGTCACACATCTGTGTCCTCAGCCGAGGAGGCAGGAAGGTCCATGCTTGTGAGGAAAACGTTCCACCAAAGAGCCACCAAACTGTGCTGGGCCAGGCCCTCCCTGGTTGGGAAGGAAAGCCTGGGGGAGCTGGGCACAGCTGCCCACTAGGTAGGGCTCAGTGGTGGGTGGACACCAGGAAGTGAATAGACAGACCAAAGCAATGAGGGCAAAGGACTCACTCCATGAGAAAGCTGTGAAAAACTCTGAAGTAGGGAGTTGGTCCTCAATGCCCCAACCTGCCAGATATGGTCTTCCCACTGCTATCAAAACCTGGTCACAGAAGGGGCTGGAACAGATACTTATCCATCCATATTCATCCTTATTGTTATTCACAGTAAGATGGAAGCAATCCATGTGACCATGAGTGGATGAATGGATAAACAAAATGTGGTGTATACAAATAATGGAATATTATTCAGCCTTAAAAAAGAAATTCTGACACATGCTACAACATGGATGAACCTTGAAGACATTATGCTAAATGAAATAAGTCAGACACAAAAGGATAAGCATTGCATCATTCCACTTACAGGAAGTCCCTAAAACAGTCAAATCCATGGAGACAGAAAGGTCCATGCTTGTGAGGAAAACGTTCCACAGAGCCACCAAACTGTGCTGGGCCAGGCCCTCCCTGGTTGGGAAGGAAAGCCTGGGGGAGCTGGGCACAGCTGCCCACTAGGTAGGGCTCAGTGGTGGGTGGACACCAGGAAGTGAATAGACAGACCAAAGCAATGAGGGCAAAGGACTCACTCCATGAGAAGGATGTGAACAAATCTTAAGTAGGGAGATGGTCCTCAATACCCACAAAAGGATAAGCATTGCATCATTCCACTTACAGGAAGTACCTAAAACAGTCAAATCCATGGAGACAGAAAGTAGAATGGTGGTTGCCAGGGATGGGAAGAGGGTGAAATGAGGAGTTACTGTTGAATGGATTCAGAGTTTCAGTTAGGGAGGATGAATAATGAATGCACCTAATGCCACAAAACTTCACTTAAAAATGGTTCTAATTGTACATTTTGTTATGTATATTTTTTCACAACAACAACAAAAAAAGCCCCTGCTCATTTGATAAATCCATGTATACTCAGGGGTACATGGCTGATAAGACTGAGTATGGCCTTTCTCGGGAACACTTGCATTTTAGCAGGAGAAAAACCTTAGATCCGGGCTCCTTATCCCAGCTGATACAGGGGGGCCCTGCAAGGGAATGAAAAATACAACATCTCTTCTTGACCATCCCTGTCTCAGACACATCCCTGGGTTTCTTCCTTCGGCAGGAGCAGAAATTGCTAGTGATTACGTGAGCTCGTGCTGACACACATCTTCCCGTGCTGGGTCTTCTCCAATTCTAACAGGCTTTCTTCCACCTTTAACTTCAGTTTGGTTTCAATTTCTTGTAGTGAATCTCAAACTCTTCTTCTTTCGTTTGATCAAGACTGACATTGGCACCGAATGGTTCCTTTTGCTGCCCACCGAATCTGAAAATGACTGAACCCAGGCTGCTGGTGCACAGAGCTGCAAAAAAGACTGTTACCGGGAATTGTTTTCCAAAAGGACAATTCAATCTTCCGGTGCCTATCGTTGAAAATATAGCTTTAAACAGAAAAGAAATATTTAAACAAGAAATATTTAAATATAACAGAATTGTAAGAGTTAAAGGAAACCTTTGAGATTATTCAATCTAATGCCCTCAATTTATGTATGTAGAAAATGAGCTAAATAAGAAGAGAACTGACTCCACACAGAGAAAATCTCAGCCTAGGTCTTAGGACGTTACGTCCAATGCTTTTTCTCCTCTGCCTCCTGGGATAGAATTTGGGGGGAAATTGTTACCCTGAATCCCTCATATTACTTTACAGAAGTAAAACACAGTCATTAATTGCAAATGTTTCCAGAAGGATTCAAGCAGTGTGTCTTTTCACAGAGCAAATTAGCCCATTAGTACTCACTAAACACATCATCACCCAGTTTACCAGATTAGCTTGAAGAAAGCAGGGTGTGAAGGGCCAGGAATCGGAGAGGAGGAGTGTCTGTCTTGTGTCTGAGAAGTAGAATTGAGAGGGGAAGATTCTGGGGGGCCTCAGTGGGGAGAAGCGGGGATATAGTGGTTTTGAGATCTAGGTACTAGAAACCCAGATTTAACTTGCTGTTCTGTATCTAAGCCACTGTGTGAATTGGACCCATCCTGCCCTTGTCAGAGTTCAGTTTTCTTATTTGTAAAACAGGGATCCTTTGTGGGGGGAAAAGCATTATCCTCAAGGGCAGGCAGGGGTCCTTGAACCTGGCATCAAGTCATTTTGGAGAATTAGTTAAAAACACTTTTTAAGCCCATTTCTTGTCTGGATAGTTAGCTTCAACTGGACTGGGTAATTATATTTGTGGTTCATCTTATTTTGAATGGGAATTATTTTAGTTAGTTTTGAATAGTTCATTACATGCAGTAGGTTCAAAACTCGAAAGCCAAAAAAAAAAAAGTATTTGTATAGTGGAGTATTTTCTTCCAATGCCTGTCCTCATCCCCCAGCCTCTCTTCCAGAAGCAGACTCCATATTAGTTTCTTGGTATTTTTCCAAAGATGTCACTGACATTTTTAGCATGCAGCCCAAGTGGTTGTGGTACAGCTAGTCTCAAGACAGGCATTTGAGTGTCTGCTCTAGTTTCCTTATCCTGCAGCGGAGGGAACGGAAGCTTGGAAATGTTAAAGCACTGTGTCTCGCAAGGTGCTTGGGCGATGGGAGCAGGTCTGACATACAGTGCTCTCGGCTTGGCATGCCGAGGCCCCAGCCCGGGTTTGCTGGTACCACTGTCTTGCTGAAGGCCACAGCTTTCAAGGACGGGGGTCAGTGGTGTGTCCAGCTCCAGAGCATCTCTCCTCTCCTGTAGAGGGGACAGCTGACTTCTTCTGGCATGACACCGTCTCAGGAAGGGCTTCTGAGCTCAGAATGGAACCCCTCCCTCCCTGCCCTGCAGTGATATCCGGATGGCTGGATGGGTATCTGTGGGATTCCCAAGCCAGAAGGGAGCTTGGCAAAGTAAAAACACGCCCTTTAGGCCTTTGGGAAGGTGTGAACTCCACCACTGTCTTCCCCTCCTCTCTCTGTCCTTTGGGCATCAAAAATTTAAATATAGGGATTGTTTCCCAAAGTTGACTGATTTCATATCTGAAAAACCTTCCCAGAAAAGGAGCTGGAAATTCTAGAGAGTAAAGAGCCTTCATTCCTGATACTTGAGTCAGTAATGGCCTTAATGCTCATGTAGTAATGGTCGCAGCAACCTTCCTTTCCACATACCCCTGCCCTTAGCTAATAAATAACAGTGAAGCTTAACCACGGTCTGTTTTTGGACAAATTATCTTTTCAACACTTGGATCAGTTTACTTCACAGCTTGGTTGTTTCCTGTTTCTCAGCATCCAATTGGCTGGCCTAGGAGCTGGCCATGAGTCTGGGCTTTGTGTGAGAGCCTAAGTAGAATTCCTTTGCATTACTTAAAACCCAATGTTCCTCCCTCTAGACCTCCCATGGGGGCAGCCCCATGTGGCGGGAGGGGCCCTTGACTAGCAGTCCAGACACCTGGGTTCTGGTCCCATCTGTGTGCTGACTCCAGGCCCTTGGGGCCAACTTCCTCTCCATATGCTGATGCCTCATTCACGAAGTCTCTTCACATTACATTGTTCCACTTAATCTCACCATCCCTCTCAGTGAGAGGCACACGAAATCCCAATTCATCAACGGCAATGAGATTTGAGGGGAACTCGGAAGCGGCAGTGCAGGAACTATAGTCCAGTCTTCTTCCAGGCCTTGGGGTGGAGCATCAGTAGAGGCGATGGGACCCTAACCCCCAGCTTCTGCCCCACCCCACATCTCCATGACCACGCCCCACTTTCCGCTCGTCTCCTCCTCCAGCCCCAGCTCACCCGTTTGATATTGTTTCCATGCTCTGCTTACTGGTACCTACTCCCTCTCCCCCAGAAACCAGCCTTACTTTCCCTGGCTCCCCCTTTCCTCTGTCACTCATTCATACTTTTAGCAGGATGAATACCCCATGCTTGGTGTCAGTACTAGGTGCTGGGAATGCCTAGTGAGTGAGAAGTGTTGGTTCTCCGGAGCTCACAGTCTAATATGGAGACAGAAACAAATGAATCACTCTAAAACAGTGCTCTACTAGGAAGAAGAAAAGCAGCAGTGCGAAGACAGAGGAAGGAAGTGATCAATTTTGATAGGGGAAGAGTATCTGGGGAGAGTTTTGGGGGAAATTTTGTAGAGAAGGTATCATTTCAGTTTTCATACCTCCCTGCTTCCAAAAAGGATTTTGGAAGAACAAGTATAGGTCAGAGATCAGAGAGTGAGAACATTATGATTTATTATGTAGCCTATTAGGTATCAGACATTTTAACCTGCCTGGTGGCACCATCTAGAAGATTCAGAGGTATGTCCAAAGCCCAGAATATTACTTAACCTCATACTGACTCTCTCTAGCACAGTAGCTTCTGTGTGTGTGTGTGTGTGTGTGCACGCGCACGCACGTGTGCAGATATAAGCAACAAAAGAAAACCCAAAGTACCTGGAATCAACCTCGAGGGGCGATCTTTGTCAAGCAGGGGTGGATTCCAAGTGTATGCAAGCAAAGCAGTGAGGTGCTGGCAGGAAGAGAGGGTAAAATAGAAACAGTGATTGCCCTGCTCTCCTCTGAAACTCCAAATAGACCTGCAGGGAGGTAGATGGGCCATGCTCTGGACGAGGGGCTCTTGAGGGTAAGCTTAGTACCAGGGTCCACTTTTCCTTGCTCTGTGACCCTACGACCCTGATTTCCATCAAGGGTTCTCTAGTGCACCAGGCTGGCAAGTGTTCTGAAAGCCGCTATGCTGGAATCCAGGAGGACCAGTGAATGGTCAGGAAGAGGGAACTCACTACAGGGAAGGATCTACTCACACAGCGCTCAGCCTAGGGTCCAGGGTGGGGATGCATTGGCGGAAGATGTTCCCATGGACACTGAAGAACACAAATCCTCCCATGGGTGGCAACACCAGGCAAGTAGAACTCTGCCTTTTAGAGACAGAATCTTTCACTTTGTCAATTCTCAGCACCCGCAGTGGGCTCTGGTGTAGCAGTGTGAACAAGACTTAGCTCCTGCTCTCAAGGGGTTAGTAGTTGGATTTATACTTCCTGGGTCTGCTTGCATATTGTCACACCAAATGACATAACTGGAAATAAGAAAACTTACTAGTTGAATGTAAAGCTTTACATATTCATTGCCTATTATAAGAATGACCTGATGTTGAAAAAGAATAACTCTTGCATTTGGGCAAATGGACTGCTGAAGCAGACAAAGTCAAGAGTGGTCATAAGACTGAGTCAGGCTTCAACCCTAGCTCTGCCATGTACGTGTGACTTGGGGCAAGATGTTTATCCTTCGTATCACATGTTTTCCCCTATAAAACTGAAGGAGAGAGTAACACATCTTTTGCAGTGCCATGGGGATTACTGATGATACGTGTCAAGACTTAGAGCATGGTGGCATTCAATAAATGGGATTTAAAAAAAAAGTATGCACTGAACAGACTAGGAAAAAATGTTTGCCATATATGTAATAAACAAATTATCAATGTTCAGAATATATAAAGAGCTCCTAGAAATCAATATGAAAAAGACAAGCCAATAGAAAACTGAACAAAGAATATGAATAGTTAATTCACAGAAAAATGAATATAAAAGATCGGTTTAGTTTGCATATGAAAAGTTCCTCATTTTCACTAGTAATCACAGCAATGCAGACTCACAATGAAAGTTTTGATTTTCATAAGAATGTCTTCATACATTATTTTAAATGGGTAAGTTAAATGAATAAAAATGTAACATTGTATATAATACTCTATCTCACCATAGGCTGTGGTTGAAATTTACGGCTCCGAACCCAGACTGCCTGGATGCATATGTGGGCTCTGTGTAAACTTAACCAAGTCATCTAACCTCTCTTGCCTTAGTTCCCTCGTCCTTGATATAAACATAATGCTAGTACTTGTCGTGAAATAGATGAGCCAGTACACGTGAAGAACTTAGTGCCTGACATGCAGAAAGGCTCAGTAACATAGCTTTTATTATCATTACACTCCTTCCTACAATGAGTCAGCAAAAACCATCCCATGTTGGAGTTGGGAAGGTCCCTATTTCATCCAAAGCCATTCAACGAACATGGGAACTAAAGCCAGAGAGTCCAAGTGACACAGTAAGCTTTATACTTCCAGTTGGATTCTGGTTCCCAAGACTTCCTGCTCTAATAACACAAATCAAAATCTCCGAAGCATAAGAATTTCAGACTCAGCTTCATTTCTGTGCCTGTAAAATGTTAACGTCTCTTTCTTTACACACATCTCCTCAGTGAAAGTGTAACTTCAATAAAAGCCGAACTCATGGTATGAATATTTCTCTTGAGGGCAGAGGCAAAATAAATCCTCATCGTGGTGATTCTCTTCTTCTCAATCGGTGCTCCAAAGAAATAAACCATTAACAACCAGTGTTTGTGTTTCAGAGCCCTTTCACATATTATCTCAATTGGTCCCCAAGACGCAGTGAGGCAGGTGTCATCATTACCCCAAAATTTACAGAGAGGGAAACTGAGACTCAGAGAGCTTAAGTGGTTTGCCCAAGAGTTTTAGATAGGATTGAACTTTCTACTAAATTAAATGGCAACTTTAAAATTAATTTAAAAAAATAAACAATGAAAAAATAGGAAGTTTTTTTTGCTAAGTTGAGGTAGAGACATTAAAATATCGTCTATGAGAATATGCATTTGTGTAGTAACCACACACATCTTAGATGATCTCTAACAGAACCATTTTTAAATACCAAATAACCATGTCTTACTGACAGAGTATGCATCCTGATAATATTTGTTTCAGATAATACAGTTACCATTCCTATGGAAAAATGTTTTTATTCAAGCTATATTAAAGGTCAAAAGCACCATTATGAAACAGTGACCATAATTTCTGTTATACTTTTATCCTAGTTTTGGGTGGAAAATACATATAACTTGATAAATAGAGCTGAGTAACTTTTTAAGAAATATTCCAAAAACTCATCTAAACGTGCCATGATCCAAGTGAGGGCCCCCTTTGTGGGATGTCATCTATCAATGGGCTTGGAAATAGCTGGATATGACACAGAAATATTAAAGAAATACTGCTCTCCATGGGAGTCAGTGCTCATCGCCTCCAGAAAGATGCCTGTGCACGAAGGTGCTCAGCTCTCAAATGCAGGGCTTATATCTCAGAGATGTGTGTTGGTGGATCTCACTCTGCCCAGTCAGACCCACTGTCCTTCTGAAAGTTTACCTGAATAGAGCCAAGCACTTTATCCCCCAAAGGTAAACAAGGGAAGCTTATTAGAATGAGGTAGGTATGTCCAAGCAGGCATAGTCTGTTGATATAAATGTGAAGAGGAAGGGGCTCAGGAAATAAAGGAGAAGCTTCTGAGTAGAAAATCCTTTGTCTTGGGGAAAAACAAAACAAAACAGAAAGGCTGCCTGAGTTTCACCTAAGAATGGCCTGGACCTAGGAAGAGAGTCCTGTGGGAAAAGGGAAATCCTATCTCCTGGGAAGGAGGACTGTGCAGGTTGTAGAATATTTTAATGAACTTCTACCTTGGAGAGGACAGGTGGCGAAGTGCAAAATGCAAACAGCACAACAAAGAAATGCAAATGGGATGTCTGTTTGCCCAGTGGAGCCCACCCAGGAAGCGCTCCTGCCCAGGACACTGCTTTGAAGGTGATGGATGGAGTATGGGCTCCTCAGCCCAGTGAGCTTTCAGACTCCCACTGTCTCCTGGAGGACTTTGGGTGATCGAATTCTCACCATAGCATCTGAGCATTCTTGTTATTCTGTTACATCTTTAAATGTAGCCAGCAGAGTGTTCATGGCATATCTTTCTTTCGCAGTGTCTAAGGGTCTATAATGAAGGTTGAGCACACTCACTGGTATGCAGGATTGACTTTCAGTATTTCTCCTCTAACTTCAGAGTTCTTTATTGATGAGGCCAGTGGATGTCAAGGAATGCCAAAAGATTTTTTAAAAAAATTCCCCACTATAAAGAACAACCCAGATAAACTTGTGATATTAATCAGTGGGTGCCCCAACAAAAATTAACATTTTAAAAGCTTGTTCATGAAATGAATTCTTTTTGAGGCTGATGGAGAACCCAGATGTTATCGTTATGGCTTTGACCCTAATACCAGGATGATGTCTACCCTCAAAGCAGCCATTACAGATAAATTACTAAGAAAAAAGGAAAGAATATAGTACTAATGGCCTTGAGAAAAAAAGACTTATGCATTCACTGAAGGAATCTCAATTTCTTAAAGGAATAGGATATACACTGTTAGCAGAATGCTTACCAAATTAGCGGCAAAAGTTACATCCCCAGAAAGAAAATTCAGATGGCAAGGTCTCCTGTTGGTGGTAGACTCTACTGCAAATTTACTCACTGTGAGGTAAAATGGATGGGAATATGAAGGAAGCCTCCAGTTACTAACATGTGGTATGGGGCTCATTCAATAGACCTCAAGCTTCAGATATATGGGATGGGTGTCTATTATAAGAA
>NW_006442109.1:15845819-15855958 GCF_000325575.1 Pteropus alecto
CAAGAAAGGAAGGGAGGAAGGGGGAGGAAAGGATAAAGGAAGAAAGGAGGGAAGGAAAGAAGGAAGGGATAGAGGAAGGGAGGAAGCAGGGATATCGAAGGAGGGAAGAAGAGAGAAGAAAGAAATGAGGAAGGCCTTGACAACGTACACTGTCTCAGCTGCTCTGTGTGGGAGTCCATGGCGTCTCCTCAAAGTGAAGCAATAGAACCATGAGCTATTCTCTGCTGCAGAAAGAACTGGTTTGATCTGATGGACAAGTTGAACACAAGGTGGGAACTAGCTAGAAGGAATGAATCCCATTGACAGTGTTCTTGACAATATGCCAAAGAGAAAGATGGAGCATGTGCTGGCCATTCAGATACTTCCTTGACCTTGAACGTGGTACAGAGAAAGAGCTTCTTTTAAAATCGATGATTTGGGGAGATTGGGGAGAAAATGGAGACTCTGAAAACAGGACTATGCAATGACAGAATTAATTATCAGGATTAAGGAAACACATGTAAAGGGCACAATTGTTTCCTTTGGTGGAGGATCTTAAACCCTCATTCCAGGGTTAATCATTTACAATTGGAAAAGGGAGACCATGACACTGATGTGTTATTACCACCGCTTTTCGAGTCAGCCCAGTCACTGCCATCTCCATGGCATGAGACAGGACACTATTATTCTGGGCTTTGGTGCCTGATCTATAAACACAAGATTGGTTAAGGGCCTTGCCCAGGTTTATTTCACCTGGAAGAACCAACGATTCCAGTATTTACCTCTATGCAATTCTAGATATAGTAAATATCTGGGCTAAAGGTGAAGCACTGAATATTTGTTGAGGTTATGAAATTATCTCCCGAACACTTGGATTCGTGCCACTTAATATTCCACCTCTCAATAGCAGCAGTTTTGTCTGCTGTTACATAGTTAATTTATTTTTCCTTTGGAGGAATTTATTTTACAACAAGAAATCAAGGAACTAACAAAAGCAGAAATACAAATCTCTAGCTATCGGTTCCAACTTATAACTAAAAGAAAATGACAATGAAGACTCAGTTACTTTTTTCAAACTTAAATTACTTTCTTCGTGTAGACAAGAATAGTACATTCAGTTAAGTCATCTTTTTTTAAATGGTTTTTTTCCCATTTTTCTGGACAAAGTAATTTAAATATTTAAAATATTCTTTAAAATCTATTATACCTATTTGATGACAAAGAAGGAAGTCTAAAATGTGTAATGATTCATATTAAAGAAACAATTTAATGTCCAGTGGTCACCTGCTGCCTCACTTGCTATGTTTTGGCTTGATCCAATTTTCAAAATAAGAGTCTAGCTATCACTGAGAGTTCTAAGGTAATCGCACCTCCATTCCTGCCTGAGGAGCTTCCCCAGTGAGGAAGGTTTATCCATCTCTCAGGCTTCTGGTCTATAGCCTGGAGAAGAGGCTGCAGGATCTGGTTTCTGCTGACCTCATGGAAAAGGCTCTTGCATTTAAAGGCCCAGGCAGACCTGTACCAGATGAGGACGATATAGCTTGAAAGACTTGGTCCTTCTCACCCTGATCTGAGAAAACTTCAGAATGCGTAAGAGTAGAGGCTGCCAAGAATTGCCCTTACTTAGGCCATTCCACTGCTCTTATACAATAGAATAATGCCAGAGAAATCTGTGACAAATCGTTTACATATGAAGAGGCCATTGACTGCCAGTGAGCACCAAACTCCAGTGCTTGGAATGGCAAATGCATTTTTATTTAGCCTGTGGCTCTTGCCATAGAATGCCAGCATGCATGGCATTGCCATACACATTTTAGATGCCTGAACAGAGCTTCTGCTTAAAGCATTACAAAGTGCTATCCTAAGTTACACCCGTGCAAGGGGAGGGATGGTGGGGAGTGGACCCCAAACACATCTTTGCATCACTATCAGTTGGGGCTTTCCAAAAGTACAGATTTCCAGCTGGCCCCCAGACACACCAGGTCAGTATCTAGTTGAGCAGAATCTGGAAATAGCACTTTTGAAATTCTCCATTCGAGAGCCACGTGCCACTAATCCTTGGGTTCCTGTTTTGGAACCGCTATCCAGATTACCATTCCCTGCATAGTAACTTCCCAGAAAATAATTAGTTTCATCTAGAACTCTGGCTAAGCCCAAGAAAAATTTCTAACAAGAGGCTTTCTGTGGAAGTTATTCATTTTAACTTGGCTGAAGTTGTTGCTGTTGCTTTTAACCACACATGATTTAATTTTCATTTGTAATCAGACTAGTAAAAATTAAAAGTTAAATATATTTTTACTTTTAGGTTATTATACATGCTGGTTGACAGGGAAAATTCAGAACAGAATATATATATTGATATTGACTAACATTACTATATATATCAATGAATATTAGTCAATTAGAACAATGAAAATGTCTATGATATTTTGGCTTTGGGGCTGTACACCTAATACAGTGTATCTTCAAAATAGCTGTGGTTAACCCCACTGAACTGGAATAGGTTTTCATGAAAAAATAATGGAAATATGTCTCTGCTTGCGGAGTTTATGTTGTTTCTTTCTGAAGGAAAGAAAAGCTCTGAATCTTGCTCCTTTGGATAACACAGTGTTGTCAACGCCATTCCAATCCTTTTCGTTAAACCAGTGAGAAGGGCAGAATAAAGGAGGGGTTCAATTTCCCAGATTAACTTTCTGGCATAGATTTTATTCAAACCTTGCAATGAACCAACATCTTTTCCAAGACTCTTCAGAGCTCAGTAAAACTGTTTATTTGAAAAAGCATTTTTTTTCTTGTTTGCTTTAAGATATTTTACATACCACCTATTTCTCCAACTTTGGAAGAATCAGAAGTCACCATACCACTTCAAGAGGCATGAATACCATTATGACATTATGACAGCTGCTAGAAAGCTCATGAAACATTTCTGGAGAATACAGTCAGTAAACTGAGCAAAGAAGAGGAAGAGCTAGCTTGCATATAAGCCCAATCCAAACTGAGAGGTTCATTCGTCCTTTCATAGAGCCTTTCTCAAGTGCCTTCTATGTACCAGACACCAAGACTGAGAATCTATAGAGACTAACACACAGTTCCCACAGCTTAGAAACCCTGAAGGAGAATGACAAGTATGAAATGATTACAGGTATTAAATGATTACAATTACAATACAATGGATAATTCAAATATAGTGCGATCAGAATATATACGGAAGGACAGTTCCCGAGTTGGACCTTGCAGGATGCATAGGAGTTCAACAGGTAAGGAAGGTGAAGACTTCTTCTCTGCTTCCAAAATATTAAAAGCACAGAGGCTGAGAGAGGAAAGGTCATGTGTGGGCAATGGCCAGTGGTTCAGTGTGGCTGGAATATTAGACTGTGAGATGTGGTTCACCTAAGGCTGCAGGTCTTAGCAAGGTCCAGGTCATGAAGTATAGTAACTCATGCTCAGAATTCAGTTGTTGTCCTTCAAGGGATGAAGTAGCCTTTGAAGGATAAGATTTCCGATGGTAGGATGGAAGACAGAGATGAGACGAGGCGTGGCGAGCAGGTAGAAGGCTTTGACAAAGTCAAGGTGAGTTGTGGTGGGCACCTGAACCAAAACTGACAGAGAGAAAGGAGAAAAGTCAGACGCAAGAACTCTCTGAAGGATGCACTTGATTGAATTCGCTTGGATGAAGATGGCCAAATGGACTTCAGGCTGAGAGTTCAGAGGGAAAATAACGGACCTGAGGGCTGATATTTCAGCATTTCGTTTTCTCTCCTCTCTTTTTGCCACTGCATTGCTCTTGTTTCTTAGGTCCTTTTCTGTTCTCTTGTTCTTACTTCTTTTTATTCTTCATCCAGTAAGAATTGAAATGTCACTATCACCATCCACATGGGCTTCCATCACCAGAAACTATCCTGCAAATTACAAGAGCTCAGCTCACAAACAGAAGTTGGTGAGTCCCTGGTGTTCATCATTTCTCAGCCATAAAGATAACAACAGCAAAAACATTGCATATTGCTTCATAGTGCCATTTTTTTTCACATCTGTATCTCATTTGCGTCTTATAACCACCCTTGTCCCTGGGAAAGACAAATATTATTGTTCCCATTTTAAGGAGGAAGAAACTGAGGCTGGAACAGCCTCAGAAGCCCATCCCAACAGTCTCAGGCTGGTTTCCTACCTCCTGCCTCTGTGACATTATGCCTGTTACCTAAACTCTCAAAGTGTTAATTTCCTTCTCTGAAAATGAGGACAAGAAAGGTACCTGGAATCATTGCACAGGCTAAAGGAAACAATGCACGTAAACTGCTTGGCACAGACCTGGTAAAGTCTCAATAAATGTTAACTATTGTCTTTACAGCTCCTCTAGCTCTAAAGTCCCAGCTCTAAAGTCCCACAGGGTCCCCTGCTCCTGGGAGAGAAGCCATGTTTTCAGAAGGCTATAATTTGCCACTGGATGAATTTCTGCTTGCTGACAGAAGAAAAACACCGAAAGGAAACATGACTATTTCACTGGACCTGGTATATCATTTAATAGTCACAACTTCTGTCCTGGAGTTACTTCAGATACAAAACAGATAGTGTCAATGGAGAGATGTTAAGTTTTTAAGATCCACTCACAAGCCCCAAGAGAGCTTCCTGTACTTGCAGGAAATGTAAGTTTGATCGAGTAAAAGTCAACATGTCTGTGTCTCTTATGAAAAGACTAGCTACTGGGCTCGGGTGGAGTTTTTGGCTTGCCTCGCTCGGCCGCTTCAGAAGAAGCTACAATCAGAGCCATCGATGTGTTCTTGACATGCTGGCAACACTGGGCATCTGCACTGGTGACAAAGCTGGCCAAGGGGCCAAGAAGTATGTCCTCCTTGCAGCCACTTAGCGGCTGGAAGTCTTTCTTAAGAAAAACACGTTTTCAGTTCCCATGTCAAGATCTATTTCCACCTTGTATGACTTCTCTACACACTTCTCCCAGTGCTAATGATCCATAATGAACAACGTGAAGATGGGAGGTGTGGGGAGGAAGACAGGTATTGGCATATTATTTGGGGGGCACAATGGGGAAGGATATCTTAAGGCAAACGGTTCAAGAAGAAAGGAAGAGGACTTCCATTCTTCTGGGTGGAATAAATGTTTGACTGAGCAGCATTCTGTCCAGCTGGGGAAAGGCCAAGACTAATTTAACCTTTGGTCAAATGGTTGGGAGTGAGCTAGTTTCCTTTTTCCTCTTACATCACTCCCAGAGATTCAGACAAAAATAACATGGTCCTGATTACATGACATTATGGGCTCTGAAAATACACCAGGGAGGATAGTGTTGAAACTCCTCAGAGACAAATTAATCCTAGCAAAGCAACAGCTGTAAGATTGATACAAACAGAAGAAACAACAGCATATTGGTCCGAGGCTTGTTTAAGAGTTGATTTTAATCTAAGCAATTTAAATAAGAGTTAAAAGCACTGATTTGAGAGCATTTCTCTTACTTTAAGATGATGTTTTATGAAATACTCATTGATCCTCCATGTCTGCTGTTTGGCACACTTTTGGATTCAATTCCTAAATTTGATTTTTAAAAATCTCTATTGTTTAGAATAGAAATAAATGCAATGAGAAAGAACTGACCTCCGTGGGGGCAGAACTTTAGTATCAGGCTAGTATCAGGCCTTGTATTAGGGAAGCCAATGTGTGGGAGTTGCTGCTGCTCTGGGCCCAAACCTGGCACTCAGGAGCTGGGCACCTGTTCCTCCTCCCTGGACTGATCGAGTCCAGAGCCGACACTTGAGCTTTCCTGAAAGCACAGCCTGTAGCCCCTGGAGGACCATCTGCAGAACTTGTATGCACCATTGACACTCCAAAATCAAAATATTTCCTCTCCCCGGGACACAGCAGCCTCTCCACACCCGCCTGCTTTGCAATTGGGCATTACGTGGAGACCCAATGTGAACCCTAGAATAGAAATCTCACAGCTGGAGCTTAACTCAACTGAAGGAACACACTTTTAGTACACGAGGAAATCTATCGTAATGGCTACAGGCACGGTTTCTGTACTCAGACTGCCTGAATCCAATTTTGGCTCAGCTCATTGCTATTTGCTTCACCTTGAGCAAGTCCCTCTGGGTGCCCTCATATGGGAAATAGAGGTAAGAATAACACCTACATCACAGGGTGCTGGCTGGAAGAAGGAATGATAATGTTTGGGAAGAGCTTAGTACCGGCCTGACAAATAACGAGTACAAAATAGTGGAACAGCTGCCATTGTCAGAACCACAGTCATCTTGGTAGTCTTGGCAAATTTCAGAAATTGGTTGGCAGCTGGTCCCCTGAAGTAATCTTTAGGATTGGGCTAATTTCTAACCCTTTTAATCATAAAAGCAAAGACTGTCAGGACAGCAGCCACATAATAAGTAAAAAGAGTCCCAGTGCCAGGTCCGATAAATAAGCCGAAAAGATGTGAGTCTTTCTTCTGGGGACAGGGAAAGTAGTTTGGGCTCTACTAGGGTGGAGAAGGGAAGCAGTCTTTGGGAAGAGAGAGAGAACTCATCAAAAATTAGAAGGCAGAAGTCTTAGCACAATAGAGAATGTTGGAGCTTGGGAACTGCTGTGTCTATACTCACTCATTCACATACTCATCGATCCATCCATCCATCCATCCAACCATGCATCCATCCATCCATCCATCCATCCATCCATCCATCCATCATCCATCCATCCATCCATCATCCAAAGCTTCACTGAAGGTTATATGCACTTTGCATCCCAGTAGATATTTCCATCCATCCATCCATCATCCATCCATCCATCCATCCATTCCTTCCTTCATTCATTTGTTTATTCAACATCTTCATTTAATCCGTGCCTGGCAGGCACTGTGTTAAGCTCTGTTCATACAGAAGGGGAATTTAATAGAATTTACAGCCTAGTGGCAGAGATGTGTTTAAAACACAACCACACAAACATTTAATTTAAAATTGTATGATGTTTATGGTTTATTTGAAAAATAGAGTGCTAACATAGGAAATAACCTGGGGCCTCCTTTAGGTTGGGTTCAGGGGACACTTTATTGATGAATTAACAGAAATGACCGCAGGAAGCTGAAGATTTTAATTTGTGCCTTCTAGGGTCTCAGGTCAATAACCTCATCCCCCCAGCTCTGGCCCTCCCGGCCTTTGGCTTTGTGAGCTACCACCTCTTCTGCCTCTGCAACGATACCCCCAAGACCCAGTTCCACTCCAGGAATAGGCATTAGGTTAGTAGAAGGCCTTCATTCTCTACATGCAGAAACTTGGTCTACTCTGCGTTGGGGATTGTTGCTTGTCTGTGGACACATGGGAGACTGAGTCTGGAACCAGAACTCCTGAGGCTGGGTCAGTGCTCCACCCCCGTGAGTCAGCGCTCATACCCTAAGTCCTCTGATGTCTGACTTCTTCCCACGAACGGTGGGAGGCAAATGTCTCTTAGAGAAATGCCTCTTAGAAAGATGCCTTTCAGGGCAGCCCCACCGCTGGAGACACCAATCTACTCTGAGGTCCCTCTAGATTCCACCATTGAAAAATAATAAAAAATGAAACAAAATGAAATGAATGAATGAAATAAAAATAAAATAAAATAAATAAGCCATTATAGGGCATGTTAAAGCTAACACCTTCAGAATGATCATCTCGGGTTGCTGAGTTTGTGTTGTGATTAGCTTGGCTTCCAGGTTGCTCTACCCCAGAGGGAACATATTTCTGACTATTTCTGACTCATCTATAGACCTTTTGCTAGCACAGCACATAACTAGTGGGACTTCAGTCCAGATCTTTTGACTCTAAGCCCAGTCCTTTTCAACTCCAACATGTGAGGTCAGTAACAAATTCTGTTTGAGATGCATGGAGGCTCCAGAAATGGTGAATGTTGCAAATGGTGATTTCCCAGGGGCAACTGAAGGAGGTAGATGAACACTAATTTATTCAGCAAACATTTGCTGAATGCCAAGTCAGACCTTGTAGATTTCTTGGTGAATAAGAAAAATTCAAGTCCTGCCCTCATGGAGCTAATAATTTTCCAGGAAATTTATACAATAAACACATAACTACCCAGATAATGATTAATTACAGTGGTGCTGAGTGCTGGGTGTGTTTGTACAGGGAGGGTACAATAAAACCCAAACCACATCCTATTTTAAAAGCCCTACCAATCTCAAAGAACAGCACTCCCCCCACCCTCAGTGCAGAAGCCAACAACTCATTGATTTTGCTAAGTATCTTCCAGAATATTGCACCTTTCTTTGTTTTCAATGCCCTTGTCTTCATTAGAACCATCATCTCTTGCCTCCACTGTTGTAGCACCCCAGGCAGATCCACCCACACCCACACTCACACCCACACCCACACCCACACCCACACCCACACCCACACCCACACCCACATCCACACAGGGCTCTGCAATCCACTCTACACCATGCGGCCAGTGATCTTCTGAAAGGAAAACCTCATTATGCCACTCGTCACCTTTACTCCTCTACCCTTTGATGCTCCCACCGCCCATCCCACATCTAAAGCCTTAATGTCTCTTTGCTCTTAGAATCGGACAAACTCCAGAGCACAGCCTACAAAGTTCTGCATATTCTGCCCTTCCCTCTCTCCGCACACTCATGGTAGAACACAGCCCTCACTCTCTGCTCCAGCCGCCTCAGCCCTCTTTCAGGCCTTAACGTGAGCTTTGCTCCCTCCTGACGACAGGTTGTTCTTCTGCTTGGAATGCTCATATGTCTCCCTCATTACCTTTCCTTGATCTCCCTAACTAGGTCCAACTCCCCCAATAATGGGTTCTTGGAGCTTGTTAAGGCGGCGCTCATACCTACCTACTTGATTGTCTGCTCCCACATGACTGGGAGCTCCAAAGGGATATGTTTGTTTTGGCTCATCATTGTATTTCTAACATCTGGCCCAGGGCTTGGTACAGAGTAAGCTAGGAATGAATGAATGAATGAATGAATGAATGAATGAATGAACTTCCTTTGAAAGTTTGAGCAGAGACGTGAAAGACAAGCAGAAGCCGGTTAGATAAGAGAACTGGGGAGGAAGGAACGTTCCAATGTAAAGGAAAAGCATGTCCGCGGAGAAGAACTGAAATGGACCCTCCTTTACTTTCCAGGAAGAAACTAGGGGAATCAGAGAAATACTATAAGAAGAGAGTGCCCTCCATCCTGGATGGGACAGAAATGTAACCTCAACTAACACAGGGATCCAGGTTGAAGCCAGGGGCTCTTTGTAATGAATACAGTT
The DNA here is from genome assembly GCF_000325575.1 of Pteropus alecto. Lineage (NCBI taxonomy): Eukaryota > Metazoa > Chordata > Mammalia > Chiroptera > Pteropodidae > Pteropus > Pteropus alecto. The sequence continues at coordinate 15,855,044 of NW_006442109.1, forward strand.
CAGGAAGGAGGCAAATTTACATATGGCATAAAAAAAGCCAGAGTTGTTTCACAAGGTCAGGGTCATGTAGAGAAAAAAATATATAGGTTTTCTTCATAGCCTAGACTGTGGCAGCTAGGAAAAAAACCTAATTTGCATGGTGACACATATTCTGTAGGTGATCCAGGAAGAAACCAGTGACGAGCAACTCCCAAGGGGAAAGACCAAAATGCAGATGAAGAAATCACTGTCACTCTGCCTGCAAGGCAGACCTGCGCAATGCCCTTCCCAGCAGGGAAAAGCCTGGGCATCTGCCAATGCCTGAGCCAGGGGCACAGCGGGCTGGAGCAGGGCTCCAGTTTTCTGTTGAGAGAGGTGGTGTCCTAAAGAATGGGGACTGGGCTTTAGTCTCAGTCAGCTCAGACTGCTATAAAAAAATACCACAGACAGAGTGGCTTAAGCAACAGACATTTATTTCTCACCATTCAAGATCGAGGTGCTGGCAGATTTAGTGTTTGGTGAGAGCCCTCCTCCTGGGTTACAGACGGCTGTCTTCTCACTGTGTCCTGCCATGGCTTTTCCTCAGTATCTGAGCATGGAGAGAAAGCTCTGGCCTCTCTTGCTCTTCTTATAAGAGCACTAATACCATTATGGGGGCTTTACCTTCACAACCTCATTTAATCTTAATTACCTCCTTTGAATGTGGAGAGTTCAAGAGGGGCTCGAAAGTGGGCACAGTGATGCTTGGGGAGATAACGAGGGTGGAAGAGTAGGGGCATCATCTATTCAGAGAGCCATGTGAGGCCTTCCACCTGACCCACATGTCATCCCAGAAGACAAGTTAGCCTGTTAATTCAGAACGCTTCATTTTCCTGCTTGGTACAGTTTTGGGATGTTCTCTTGAACCTTCAGGAAAACTACTTATGGCTACACTGG
>NW_006442109.1:15855990-15860597 GCF_000325575.1 Pteropus alecto
GTGGGAGGATGCTGGGTGGATGCCAAGGCTCCCTGACTGCCCAATACGATCACTTTATGCACATCCTGCAATTGTTAGCAGTGCAAAGGTTGCAGACTAGCGGAGGACCCTGGAAGCCTGGGAGACTATAAGGTCCCACTCCTCAGTGGGTTCTAAGAGAACATCCTGTATCACAGAAAGGAGAAACTCTGATGTATAGGTTACAGATGGTAACAACACAGAGACAGAAAGGAATTTAGTGCCTTCATAGGCTAGAAAAAAGGCCATGTGCTGCATGCGCCCCATCCCTCAGTGGGTTCTAAGAGAACATCCTGTACCACAGAAAGGAGAGACTCTGATGTATAGGTTACAGATAGTAACAACACGGAGACAGAAAGGAATTTAGTGTGTTCGTTCATAGGCTAGAAAAAAGGCCATGTGCTGCATGCAGTGTTGTAGCTTGTGATCAATCTTTTGGACTTGATTCGAGGTCAATAAGGAGCCATAAGCAAACTTTCAGCAACAAAATGCCACAAGAGTTCCATGTTTAGATCATCCTGGCTATGGGGTGAACGGTGGATTAGAGGGAGCAAGAGCCGATGCAGGGAGGCCATTGGGAAGCTACTACTGTACCCCAGGTGAGAAGGGATGGCGGTCTGAGCCAAGGGATTACAGGGGAGATGACGGGAGGATGTGTTTTCCAGACATGTGATGGCAAAGAAGAATGAAGGGCAAAGAGGTAGTGGAAGTAGCCTACCCCACAGTTTCTCATGGTGCACACTAGATGGTGGATGGCACCACTGCCTGGCCTGGGGGACAGTGGAGGAGGATCCCACACTCTTTGGAAGAACCTGTTTATATGGCTTTTTTTTTTTCAAGAGAATTCTACAAGAAGATCCCTGGGGGCAGCAGTCCCTGCTGATCCAGTGACTCCCCGCTCTGTACAGCTTTGTGTGGAAGTGGGTGATCGTGGGGTTTTCAGTTTGCTTTTTGCTTTTGAAATGACTGGTTCTCATTTCCTCCTCCACACGCCCTCTGAAGTGGTGTGTTTGGAAATGTTACATAACAGCTCTTCCCCATCTCTCTCATATTTATCTTTGCCTGTGCACCTCCCTCCCAACAGGACCACCTCAGTTTCAACAAAATGAGTTTGTCAAGCGCCTGCCTTGGAGGTCAGGGCCAGGCCGAGTTCTCTGGAATGGCTCAAAAGCCAACGAGGCTTTGGGATAAAAGCGTCCTCCTTCCTTAAGTGTTTAGATCTCTGTGGCTCCCTTCCCTGTGGCCTCAGGTACCTTTTTGGAGGGGGCCCTCTGGTTAGTATAATAAGGAAAATGATGAAGAATAATAAAAGAAGAAGAATTAAGGACAGTACATAAAACTTGGCTAAAGAATGCCAAGTAAGTGCCAGCTACCTTTGTTACACTTTTTGACTTAGCGCCAAAGCACTTTATCTTTCGGCTGTTTCAGTTTTTCCACATACAGGTTCTGCTTTCTCTCTCAGGCCGCCCGTTGGACTTTAGCAGCTTAATCTGCGCCTTTTCTTCATCTTTCTTCTGGCGGCTTCTCTTTCTTGCCATCGGTTTTCTGGTTCGGTTCTCCCTCGCTCCCTTGCTGACTTCTGGCTCCTCACGTATTTGCTCCCCGCTCCTCCACTCCACCACCCCCTCCCTCTCTCTCCTTCTCTCTCTTTCTTTCTCTCCTTGTCACCATTTGTTCTCTATCACCCTCCTTTCTGGCTGGCTGATGCTGGAAACATTTCAGGAATTTTTAATTGAAAATACCATGAGAACTGTTATCACCTCTGTTTCACCAGGGAGAGAACCCAGGGCTTGGGGAGGATGATGGGCCACTCCTGGGGCGGGTGGGGTTTAATATCTCACCTAGGTTAACGGGGGCAGCTGGGCTTTGCTAACCTAGGCCCCAAGGTGGAATGTGAGAAATGAAATATAGTCTGACATGAAAGAGGGTGTGTTGAATAACCGAAAATTCCTATAAAGTCTGAGGAGGTGGGAGTACAGGATGAGGAATTAGTGAAAAAAAGCAAAACAACCAGGAATTCTACCGGCCCTCTTTCTCCCTAACTGTTTGCCACAAAAATCACGGCGAGAGAAAGCAGGTACCACCTGGAAGTCAGAGAAGGCTCAGGAGCCTCCTCCCTCCCCGCCGCCCAGAGTACTTGGTGCCCCCACTCTGCTCTCGCAGCTGTCCTGGCCCCACCTCTGTGGCCTGGGTCATATGAGCTTGGCCTCCTCTGATCTCCTCCCCTGTGAGGTCACCAGCTCCCCTCAGGCCTCCTCTCAGGACTCAGGTCAGCTTTCACATCTGCCAGGGCCTCGGAAACTGGGAGGCTGAGGAAGAAGGAGGCGGGGGCGAGCCGGCCGCTTTTCCATACTGTCAAGCCACAACCAAAGGATCTTGTTTTCAACCAGTTACTGTGAAACACAGAAGAAGGCAGGGATGCTGGGACAACAGGGAGGGAAGAGGATGCTGTGGTTCCTGACTCCTCCTCTGCATCTTCAGCTGGAGTCAGGGGCTGCGGCACAAGAATCATGGAGTACTGGAATTGCAAGGAACCAGAGCGGGCATCTCCTCTACTGGTTCCCAACCTGGGCCCTAAATTCAGCGAGCAAGCCCTCCCATCCACCTTCAACAAGGGTAGCTCCACTTTCTTCTGTTTCTATAATAAGGTCCTATGCAAAAGACCTTATTTTGAAAAAGGCTTTTCTACTGCTGAAAAATAGAAAAGTAAAATTTTAAAATCCAGAGATTTAGTCCAAGCTTCTGTTACTTTGTGAGTAATTGAGGCCCAGAGAAGTTCCGTGATGAGCCAAAATAATACAGTGGTACCTGCATAGCCAGGCTAACCTTGGGTCTTCTGTCCTCAGCTAATTTCTCCTGTGACTGGATAATCTTGAAGGAAGAGGGGCCACAGCACAGGTGAGGCTGATGAGAGTGAATTTGCTCATCTCCGTCCTCCCAGACAGACTCTCACAGATGCAGTCATTCCAGGCGGGAACTGGAGCCCAGAAGCCCCCTTTGGTTTCCCAAAGGCATAAAGATCTATCTTTTCAGGTTAGAGCAGAGCAGCCTGTAGGACTTTTGAGATCAAGCATCATCATGTTTCCCTCTGAGCCACTGAGATTGATAAAGCTACTTACCTCACAGATTATGTATAGTTAAATGCTGAGCTCCTTTATTCCCAGAGCTAAGAATCCTGGAAATCATAAAAAAGAGAGGGGGGAGAGACAGAGAGAAAAGAGAAAGAGAGGGAGAGAAAGAGAGAGAGAGAGATTGAGAGAGAGAGAAGGAGAGAGAGAGAGGGAGAGAGAGAGAGAGAAAGAGAGAGAGAGAGACAGAGAAAGAGACAGAGAAAGAGAGAGGGATTTATGATAAAGATTTGGAAGGAAGGGGAAGGAAGGAAGGAAGGAAGGAAGGAAGGAAGGAAGGAAGGAAGGAAGGACATATGACCCTCTTATTCCCGAAGAACTGTCTGGAAAATGAAGAGGTAAAGAAGACAGAAGCTTTTGGCCAGTTCCCACCATGTGTCAAAGCTCGATGCTGAGCCTTTATGGGTCATTTTCACATGATAATTTTCTAGAAGGAAACAAAAGCAGAGTAAACCCAAGAACAGGACCTAACACTGAAAGTGGGCCCTGGAAGGGGATGTCAGGAAAAGCCAAACCATCTGGGCGGGAGATGGCAGGACCCAGCGTGTCGGTGAAGATGCTGCCAGGGAGTGACCGGGAGGGTGACTGCTCCTCCCAGGCCCAGGGCTGAGCGGGGCAGCTTTCACCTCCCTCCTCCTGGAGTCCCTCACTCAGCCCAAGCTCCAGCGACTCTGCTAGCACATGGTGTTTTCTTTTTCCTGAAATAAAATATCATCACCTGATCTTAGCTAAGTAACTGTGAACTTGTAAAAGTCTGTTTGTGGTTCCCCAGAGACCCAGTCAAGTGGTTTTTCAGATGAATTTGTTCATTCAAACACTTTGCAATGTTTCTCTAATTGTTTCTCACAGCCCCGTTGTGAGGCATAATTATTCCAGCTCCCTCTCTCCACCCCGTTGCAGGTGAGTAAACTGAGGCTCGTGAATGGGCTGGCGCTAGAGGCGTGGAGCAAGACTGATCCATTCTATTAACCCTTAGACACTCGTGGGCATTTTCCAAATCAAGAACTCCTGAAGAACTTGTGGTTCGTATGTTTCCAGCCAACCCCAGACCCTTAGAGCAGGCATCTATTTGCTTTGGCCGGGACACAGCATCCTGTTGCTAACCATTAAGTAATTTTATAGTGTGTCAGGAGTGTCAGTGAAAGCAGTGTGTTTTAGTCTTAGAAAATTAATTCAGAAGATGAAAACTAATGAGAACCGTGGTTCTAAGGAGCCTTTAAAGGTATTGGAAACGTACAAGGAAAGCATTTTGGGAAGTATATCTGAGATTGAGATTTCATTCTTCCAACTAATGAAATATATTGCTCAGGATCCTTCTCTGTCTCCTTTGGGGTTTGGTCTTGCACAAGTATACAGGGATGTGTTGATTATTAATTAGTCAATAATATTAATTATAATAACATTTTATATTATCTATTATTATATGTTATATAATATCACATATTATAATGTATTATTTAA
>NW_006442109.1:15860662-15866809 GCF_000325575.1 Pteropus alecto
ATTATATAATATATGATAATATGATACATATAATAATGTGTTAATAAATATATATTTATCATACATGAATATTGCATATTTATGTAGATATTATAATATAAATATATTAATAGATGATATGATAATACATTATAATAGAATAATATATAATAAATATTAAGCAATTATCTGGTGCTGCATGCAAAGCACTGCTCCTGGTACTGTGTGTATGTGTTGGGAGCACAAAGCTAAATGAGCCACACCCCAAGATGGGATGGAGTTGAGAGTCAGACATGTCTAAGGCAGGAGAGCATGGACCCACCATTACTCTCCCTTAAAGGCTGAGCTGAAATTCCGTCATGGAGGCTGCTTCTCAGTCTTTGCCAGCATCGTGGTCAAGGTCATTAAGGGCTCTCGAGGGAAAAGTCATGAAAAGGTTACCAGAATTAGGGAACAGGACAGAAGAGTACCTCCCTCTGTCCTTCACCTCCACCATTTCTACTCTGTAACAGATCGTGACCCTTTCTTCTCGGACACAGATAGTCTGAAATATGTTGCCTTACACCCAGTGGCAGGGGCAGGGCAGAGGTGAAGAGGAAAACCCCAGCTATGTAGGGCCTAACAGCTTGGAGAGCTTGCCCACCTGACTCTGAGGGACGGGGCTGTCCCAGGCCAACGTGGCAGGTAGTTGGATGACAGTGAGGAAAGAGTCGCCTCCACCATTTCTTCTCGGACACAGATAGTCTGAAATATGTTGCCTTACACCCAGTGGCAGGGGCAGGGCAGAGGTGAAGAGGAAAACCCCAGCTATGTAGGGCCTAACAGCTTGGAGAGCTTGCCCACCTGACTCTGAGGGACGGGGCTGTCCCAGGCCAACGTGGCAGGTAGTTGGATGACAGTGAGGAAAGAGTCCGGAATTTCTCAAGGCCGAGGCTGGAAGGAGGTGACCTGAAAAGGACAGTTCAAGGGGCAGGGGAGGGAACAGATTCACGATGTGCCCTGGAGACCTAGGGGCTCCGGGTTCATCCTGTTTCTGCCTCTAACTTACTGTATGTACCATGTGGAAAACTCACTTCTGCCTGGCCTTGGTCAAATGTAAAACCCCGTTCCTCAGACTGGGACTGAGGCTCCTTCCTGCCCTCAATTCTGAGAGTCTCTCTGGCCTCTGGCAAAAAAAGGCCGGCCAAGACCATACTTAGGAGAAAGTAAAGACATGCCGCACAGCTCTGGACCAGGACCACATTTTTGGTAAAAAAGAGAACTGTTCTGAACGCAGGAGAAAGGAGTGCTGGCCTCACTGTGGCCCCTTACTCCGGGTGAACTTGGGCAAATCATTTCCCCTCTTTGGGTCTCTGTTTCCTCATCAAAAAACAAAGTATCGATCTTTCAACTTTTTGTGGCTATTTTAAACAATTTTTTTCTTTTTTCTTCCCCCCCTTTATTTTTTAGCAAGAGAAATTTTTTACCAATGTCCCACATGTGGAAAACAAAAACGAAAACAAAAACAACAAAAACCTCAGAACGTTCCCAGTGGAAGCAGCAGGGAAGGCTTGAGTCTGTTCTTACGACTTTGGTGAGTCGTTTAATTTTTCTTGGGCCTCTATTCCCTCATCTGTGGCATGACTGGGATAAGGATTCCTGCTCTAATGATTCATAGTTAATCAGGTAGAAAATGAGACAAGCTCCATGAAAGGGCTTTGCAAACACTGAATTGGTCTGCAAATGTACAAAGTCATGCCCAGGACCATTGTTAAACCCTTTATCATTTCTGCTGGTCTGAAAGTCAAGCTCTCTCAAAAGCAATCCCAAAGCTCATGGCTATGGAAGGAAAAAGACATCTATTGCTCTCCAGCCCAGAGCATGGTATGAGGCCGGTAGCCCCAGAATCTAGAGGCCAAACCTGCCCGGTCTGCAGATGGGGCAATTACGTTAGGGATACACAGGGATAGAAGCCAGAGCCGCTGCTGCTCACACACACGTACCCAATGCAGGGGGTCAGCAGAACAGTGCAGAAAAGGAGAACATCCACAGAAAGAAGGTTTCTCTGGGCTGGGGCACAAGAACAGACCTTCGAAAAGAAGATATGGTAGCAGAGCCTGGCTTTCAAATGTTTCCTTGATAATTTGATGGGCGCTTTTGTTTGGGATTCCTGTGCCCCCTCCCGGACCACCACACCCCAGCTGGTTGGTAACCCTGGTGATCAGCAGCAGCTTTGCCCTGGGAAATAGTTTCCAAAAGAAAAGCAGTGATTCTCCCCTTTCACCCCGTGGGTCAACCATCTTGCCTTCCTCCCCAGGCCACCTCACCTGCCCCCTGATGCCTGAAATGCTCCCCGTGCTCCCCCTCACTCATCCTGTGCATTGGTTTTGACTGGCCTCCAGCCTGTGGGGCTTTTCAAGATGGTCTCTAGTGGGAAGAGGTGGGTTTGGCTTAGCCTGCTCTTTGCTGCCCTCACTCTTTTGCTCCTCTTCCTTCAAACAGCCTCCTGCTGGCTTTAATTAAGCCTGTGGAGCCTCCCCCAGGGCTGGCCCTCATGAAATGAGGTGACCCAGCTTACCAGGGCTGCACCCCAGAGGCCCCTGAGCTCCGGGCTTATCACAACAATTTCTGCTTCATATTTTCCACAGAACATTTCGACCTGCACAGGAAAACATTGCCGGCAAGTGCAGGAGCTAGCCAGGGCACTAGATCCCAAACAGGAAGGCTCTGGATGCTCTTGGTGCCCAAAGGGCTGGGCCTTTGTGAGAGACTTAGCTTTTTAATATCAAGAGAAATGGCTCCTGGGCAGAGCCATAGGGGGCAAAGTCACAGAGAAAGCAGAGTTTTGCAATGGGGCCACTGCCTTTTCACGGTTTTGTAAAACTGAATCTGTGATGTCCAGTTTTGTGGGAGTCTGTATTTCTAAGACCGAGATTCAAGACCCTCAAAACTTTCTCCTCTGCTGTTACAGAGTTATAACCTAAAACTCTTACATAGATCCTCAGGTCTTGCAAGGGGAAGCTAGTGGGGAGTATGTAGCATAAATGTTGTGTCAGTCAGAACAGGATACATTATGCTGTAGTAACAAACAGCTCCATAATCTGTGGCTTACCATGCAAAAGTTTATATTTCACATAGTCAGGAACCCAGGCTGATAGAGGTTCCACTGTTTTCGGGAGGGACCGTGTAGAACACACACAGTCTCTTTAGCCATCATAATGGGAAAGATTGGGGAATTGGGCATGTGAATGCCAGTTTCTGCTGTGGTGGATAAGGACACAAGCTTTGGAGTCAGAGAGAACTGATTTCAAATCCCAGCTTCATCACTCACTAATTGTGAATCTTAGTCAACTTAACCTCTCTGAATCTTGCTATTGTAAACTCACTTATTAGATGTCCTGACTTTTAAAAAATTCCTTAGAATCTTTTAAATAAATGATGATGTCATCTTAAAGACAGTTTCCTATCTGGATGCCTTTTATTGATTTGCTTGCCTTATGTTCCTCCAGTACAATTTGAATAGAAGTATTGGAAACAGGCATATACACCTTGTTCCTAATCTTAGGGGGGAAAGTATTAATCTTTGACTATTAAATAGATGTTAGCTGTTGATTTTTCCATAGATGGCCTTTATTAGGTGGAGGAAATTACTTTGTATTCCTAGTTCCCTGGTAGTATTTAAAATCGTAAATGGATGTTGTACTTTGTCAATTTTTGCACCTACTTAGATGATCATATGGCTCTTCGTTTTTACTCCATTAATATGGTTAATTGCATCTATTTTTGAAATTTAGATCTATCTTGCATTCCTGGAATAAACCCCATTTTTCATGATATATTATCCTTTTTTATATATTCTTGGATTTGATCTGTTAAAATTTTGTTAAGGGTTTTATGTCTGTGTTCATGACATTGGTCTGTAATTTTGTAATGTCTTCGCCTAGTTTTCATATCAGAGTAATGCTAGTCTTATAGAAATGTTCCCTCCTCTTCAGTTTTCTTGAAAAACTTATGTAGAATTTATATTATTTCTTCCTTAAATGTTTAGTAGAATTTAGCAGTAAATCCATCTGGCCCTTGAGATATTTTTTTCTTTGTTTCTGTGGTGGGGAGGTTCTGCTTCCAGATTCTGTTTAGTTAACAAATACGTAGGGATTTTCAGATTGTGTTCTTCAAGGAATTTGTCTATTTCATCAAAGCTGTCAAATGTATTGGCATAAATATGTTCAAATTATTTTCTTTTTATCCTTAAAACATCTTTAAGATCCATAGCAATAAGCATCCTTCATTCCTGAGATTCTTAATTCTTGTTATATATTTTTTCTTTTAATCAATTTTAATTAATAATCGAATAATGCAATAATGGAATAATGCAATAACGGAAGAATTTTTCAAACTATAGTTATATATTATGACTATCGAGGTCTCTGTTATAATTCAGAAAAAGGACCAGGAATTTTGTTCTTAATAAAGATATATAGGATTTGGAATTGTAGCTACAATGAACTGAGTTCTCATTGATATTATCTCATTTAATTCACTTAATGGCCTTTCAAGATAAGAATATCTATCCTGATTTTATTGATGAGGATATTCAAGCTTATAGAAATTAAATAATTTTTCCAGCTCATGGAAAAAAACAAGATGAAGATTTAATCTAGAACTTTAAAAGTCATGCTACTAACTGCAGTGCTTTAGTGTGTGGCAGATGGAGAAAACCCAGAATTTGGAGTCATAAGTCAAGTCTGTCTTTGGGAAAATCACCTGAACTTTTTCTGATCTGTACAATGAGAAAGATGCTCTTCCTAACTTTTAGGATTACAGTGGAGCTCAGAAAAGATGAATGGTGAGAGGTGCTTTGAAAGCTGTAAAGCTAATCAGATAGTAGTCACTTTCCTAACTAATAACACTCTCAGAGACAGTCATATGATGAAGGGAGTGGGAATGACTGTGAACAAATAGATTAGAACTCAACTTTACAAAGGGGAAGGCTGAGGAAAACTGGTCTCTAAAATCATAAAATATGTGAATCCAAAATTCTTAAATTAAAGAATTTTTTTTTGAAGCTTAAAAGGGAGAAAATCAGGGCAAGTAAAATAAACTATTAATTTTCAGAGTGGATCATAAATTTATGTAACCCATTACCCCAGGGCATGTTAATGTGCTGAAAACACATGGGTTCAAAGGAGTTTAGATTAATTTACAGGTAATAATTAAAGAATTATTGAGAGACACTGTGATTTTTTGATACACACTCCTAAGCATTCAAGATTGAAATTGAGAAGATTCCTCAAAACCTATCAGAGCGGTCAAAGAAAAACTAAAGCTGGACCATAGTTAAGTGGTCAAATAGATTTTATTCAGGACAATTGCAATAGAGGATAAGGGACTTCAGAAAAGAACCAGGCTCACTTCCAAATACAGCATGAGCATGTGGAAATTTATAGCCAAAGAGCGGGGTAGGGGCAGTGGATAGAAAATTGCTAGGAAGAAATATCAGGGAGATTCTTACTAAACCCTCCTAGCAGAGTTCATTCTTGCTGAAGACAAGCCATGATGATCAGACATCACCTGGGGAATATGTAGCATGAGAAATCCTACCTATGAGATTTTGAAGGGAGAAGGGTCCGGTTAAACTGACCTAGCAGGGTTCTTACTAAAACTGGATTTTATGAGGAAGCACACAGATGTGCCTAGGAGAGGTTTCAGGAGGCTGACTAAAGTTTGGTCAAGCAAAGAATCTCTGTGAGAACCTCCATCAGAAAAAGCAATCTGGGTTGGATGGGAAGGGCCAACTCTAGTATGGTTGGATGAGGCCTGGCTCAACCCACCAGTACAGAGCTACTCTAAGAATATAGTACTTGCAGAGGCTGCATCAACTGTCAAAACCTTTCATAGGACCTTTGGGATAATATTAATGATAGAAATTTTGAATTTGAATTACAGTCAGAAAAGAGGAATAAGGGACAGGGCCACCATGTGCTCCACCACCACCAAGTGGGATCTGAGCAGGGGGCCCAGTTTCCCTACTCAGAGAATAGGCTATGAATATATTGTTGGTCTCATATTACACTCATCTCTAGCTACCCACTTTTAAGACCATCCTGGAGACTCTGTCATCTCCCAGAACTGCTCCACCTCTAAGGGCTAAAACCTCAGTGTCTTGGTGTCTGATCCCAACACCCTCAC
>NW_006442109.1:15866954-15867503 GCF_000325575.1 Pteropus alecto
ATGACTCCATTTCCACCTAGAAGTTATCTGCATCCACCACCACGTTTACCTCCTTTCAGTCCTCTCAGAGGAGATGATATCTGAGGCTAATTCCTCTGCCGGAATTTTGTACCCCAAACCTTCCTACGTCCTCCAAGCTTTTGCTCCATTTATCATTTCTTCCTTTTAAAGTCCTCCTTGGAGGGGAGTGGGAGGAGGGGTAAGGTAGACAGGGGAAGAAAAAGAAAAGGAAAAGAAAACAAGAAAAAAGGAAGAAAGGGAAAAGAAAAAGAAAAAGAAAAAAGTCAAATAATTTCTTCAATTAAAAAAATAAATAAATAAAAATAAACAACAATGACAACAAAAAAATCATGGACTCAGGGCAAAACTCTAATTCTAGTAAAATTTATTGCTGTAAAAAAAAAAAAAACAACTTCCCTGTCCCTTATCATTCAATCTCACCCTCTTCAGTATCTCCATATTCTTAGCCCGTGAACACAATCAAATATCTTCTATTTTAAAATTAAATTAAAAAAATAGCTTCTCTTAATTCTTAAAGATTAACTACTG
>NW_006442109.1:15867548-15879268 GCF_000325575.1 Pteropus alecto
CTACACACACTTTTTGCATTTTAATCTTCTATCCACTTCTCAACACTTTGATGATGTAGAAAGATGATTGTTGTGAGAGCCACAAGATCTGGTTTCTGGTTTTAGTAATGCTGGTACAAAATTGTGGGACCTCAAGAAGTTATTTCAAGACCTGGACTTCAGCTTCCTCAGCCATTAAAAAAGCATTTACTTTATACTAGACACTGATCTAAGTGCTTCACCATACTAATTAGTTTAATCTTCCCAACAACCCCATGTGGAAAGCACTGCTATTATTCTCGAGCTACTCCAAGGCATAGAGACGTTAAATAACTCACCAATAGTCACAGAGCTGGTAAGTACAGAAATGTATTTCAAATCCATGAACCTGGCTTCAGTATCCATGCTGCTAACCCTTCTCCAGGATGGCCATACTGAAGTGCTTTTTAGCTTCAGCTACTAAGAATTAGATTAGTGGTTCTAAAAAAAAAAGACCTATGAACTCTGGAAGCAAGTCTTTTAAGGTGACATTTCTCTCCACTTGTGACAAAAACCTCTTTTTCGACCTATGAACTCTGGAAGCAAGTCCTTTAAGGTGACAAAACATTTCTCTCCACTTGTGACAAAAACCTCTTTTTCTTTTCTTCACTGAACCCCGGGAAGCCACCACCTGCTGGAAAGCAGCTGATCGTCCTGCTCTTGCTCTTCTCCTGAAGTTCACCACTCCAGGTGTGAGGCTCCAGGGTAGGCAGCATTGTTCTCGAAGCTCTGCTCCCTCTCAGCTCTTCTCCCTTCTCAGCTGAACAGGGACTCACATTCTCTCCTAAGAATTACTTACAGGTCAATGGATGAAGTGAAATGAGGAGGGCTAAGTCATCAATGACCCATGAGACCTAAGCGACAAGGTTCAGTGATTTAGACAAAGCATTTAAGGTCCTAATCTTAGTGTAATGAAGATAACCCCCTTTTTCTGTCTGTCACATGGGGCGTAGGAGAATGCACAGAGCATGTGGAAGAAATATAAGCCAGTGCTTTTTATTTGTTTTGTTTTGTTTTGTTTTGTTTTTATAATGCTCTCTACCTTTTCTCTTGCTTCTAAGTAGACAACACTTTGGAAAAGGAATGGTTCAACCTTGAAACAGATGACCAACAGGGATTATAGAATATTCCAAAACAAAGTACGCAATCTTTAACGGTGAGACATTGTGTTGCCCAAAGGCAGAAGGATGAACTGGATGACCTTTGAGGTCCCTTCCAGTGTGCAGTCCCTCTGAAGTCCAGGAAACAAGGACTGGAAAACAGGGATGCATGTGAAGGAAATGTTGTTCACACCTGTCCAGTCTGGGGCCCGACTGGTAAAAGGTGAGAACACACTGGAGAAGTCAGGAAATGGCTAGATGTTTTCTCATTTTCCATCCGTTTTGTATCTTGGCTCCATGTGTCAGGGAGTGCAGGAGCTCAGATTTCATAAACAGGGTCTGAGGAGGCAGGAAACTCACGCCGTGTGAGCTGTTTTCTTCCCTCGCTTGCCCACATTTTACAAATCTTTTTCCTTCTCTTCGTTCCTGGTTTCTCATCCCCTTGCCTCTGGCACTGTAAAATTCTTGCAGGCCCTGGAGTCAAGGTTATTTGGGTTGAATAAACAGTTAAATGAGGTTTTATTTTCCTGTTTCTGCCCTGAATTGGAGGAAGGGGAGTTAAAGTGTTAAGCTGGCCTCCTGGGAAGACATTACATAATTCTCCTATTCCTTCGGGAAGATTTCTTCTAAATAACTCTCAGTAACAATAAATCATCAAGATGTGGAGGAAAATCAGAAGGTCATTTCATACGAGAAAGGTGAGTAAATTGAATGAAATGCACCCAAGGCCCAGATTTAGAAGAGGATGCCTCATTGCATTTGCCCAGCCAGTTCTTTATCTGCTGTAAAGTTCAGTCATCCCAATTCTGTCTTCAGGGTAGAGGCCAAGTAGCTATTTTTCAAATATTTATATTACTTTAGATAACGGGTATAGAAGGCCTCAGGGCCAAAGTGAAGAGTCTTGAGCAATTAGAAAATCTGATCCCTGGTTAAGAAACTGCCCTTGAAGAGTAAATGTGGCCTGGTTAAACTCTACTTAACCAACGGAGGAAGAGGAGATGCCCACGCCAGAAGTCTATTTGAGTTCTACGAAACTAACATGCTGATAAGTCCCTTGGGACTCCATTTCCTCAACAGCAAAAATAAGAAGAGAGAGAGAGAGAGGCCGACTTGACTATCTTTAAAGTGCCTCTTCCTCTAATGTTGTAAAGTTCCAAAAAAATTTCGAGACCTAGAGATCTTGTCATTTTTGTGGAAGAAACAATGGAAGCAATTGACTGTTCTTCTATTGGTCAGATAGTCACATCTTTTCATAGCATTTAAAGAGTGGTCTTAACTACTTGACTAAGGAAAGAGACAAATGGCATCCACTCCTCCCTCTACTCCAATGTTAGCCCCATCTGTCCCAAGAGGATTCTGCAGAAACCTCTATTAATGTCTCCTCAATTGTGTCCAATAATAATGATGGTAATGATAATGATAATGTAATTATCCCAGTTTATTGATGTCAAGTGCATGTTGATTACAAATGGAGCAGGAAGTATTTACTTGCCTCCTGCTTCTCCAGGCTGGTTGTGAAATCAGAGCCGGGCTTTGGAGCAAGCATGAAGCCTGCACCTTTCATAATTGTAATGGGATCCAGATGTGGCTTCATCCTACGAAGGCAAGTGATGAAAGCAGTAAATGGGTCCCATGCACATATGCTCTATCCAGGTGGGGTCCACTTCCAGCTCCCTCTCTGTGAGTCAATATTGTTCTGCATTTCCTCTAATTAACTCTGATGATGTAAAAAGACTAAACTGCACCCCTTACGGTGGCTTGCACATAGTAGGTGCTCCTTCACACTCATTTATTTATATTTCAGTGATGGCAGGACATCTCAAGAAAAGTCATCTGAAAGTCATTCGGCGTATGGAACTCTTAGGGTGATGCCGGGTGAGATGGAAATTTCTGGATAAAATTTGTGGGAGGACAGCACCACAGTAAAGAAAGAGCCTTAAAAGGAAACCACAGCAGAGTACTAAGGACTGAGCCCCAGGATTGAGAAAGGAACAGAACCCAAATGTGAAGAGTCGAAGAGTCAAAGAATACAACGTCTTGGAAAGCAGGTGGTGGGAGTGTCAGGAAGGGGAGAGTGTTCTGGACAACAGTGTTCAAAGATGTCTTTCTTGCTATCAATGGTCCTGCAGCTCTCACTCTCCCATAATATTCAGTTTCTCTCTTGGAAGTGAGCAGGGTGAGATTTCCTGCTTTTCTTCTTTTATTTCCCTCAGCATTCACCATCATTAACTCTCTTGTCCCACCCCCACTCCCAAATTTCGAAGTGTATTTCTGCAATATTAAATTCACTGTTTTTTAAAAAAGTCTTTGTTTCCTCAGCCAAATAGAATAAGAAAAGTTGTGTTTTGACATGGTTCTGAACAGACAGATTTTCACTAAATTTTTACGAATACCCCTTTTTCATGAAAATGGAGGTAAGTGGGCCTTCTTAATACAATGCAGAGACAAAATGCTCCTAGAGATAAATTAACAAAGAATTAATTATTTTTTAAAAACTAAAAAAATTAAGATATTTAAGAGCCTCTTTATTCTTCATTCACAGAGACCGAATTTCCAAATTGTTTAAAAGAGAAGTGTCTGGATGTGAAAACCACATTCTGTTGTGATCTGAGTTTTTAAAAACTTATGACTTTCAATTTTGCTCTAGTTGTTCTTAAAGTATTTTGACATTGCATATGTAATGATATGTGTTTTTTAAATTCTGTGTTTTAGAAGTTTATTATAATATTTAGATTATTATCAGGAAATGAAATAATTTGTATAACTGAATATCTTAAACAACTGAAGCTGATTTGGTCAGGAGCCAAAATTTTTTATTTTTATTCTAAAAAAAATCTTTATTTTCCTATTACGCAAATATATATGCAGAATTATACAAATTTCAGAAAATGCAGATAAATCAAAAGAAGAAAATAAAAACAAATCTACAATCCTATCTTTCATAAATTAGTCCTTCAAAAATATTTAGTATGATTTAAGGTGACATGTTTGTTAATGGAAGGGAGCTTAAGGGATAGAGCTGCAGGACCATAGGCATAAGTGTGGCTGTCCTGGACAAGCCAGCACATATGGTCACCCTATTGATCAAACAGCTGCTATGCTCCAAAACTGTGGTTGGTGCCATGGAGACAGTAGTGAGCGAAAACAAAAATCTCAGCTCTTGTGGAGCTTATATTTTAGTGTTAACACTGACTACAGTTAACATCAGAATATGTATTCTTCTAGTCTTATATATGAATATCCTTTTATTTCACTAAGGAAAAACATTTGTATACTTCATCATTTTAATGAAAATCTTTTGAAGTGCTCAACATGCCCTCCTGACTTCTTACATAGAGGACTCACTCTGTCATTTTGCATTATCTAGGAGACAATGCTGGGAAGGATAGTAAACCCAGAGACTTTGCCCCAAGGCTCCTGCCCTTCTTCTACCAACCAGCCATAAGACTTTGCCCTAATCATTCCCCCTCTTTTGTCTCAACTTCTTCATCTGCAAAATTTGTACAAAATTTGGACATATGCTCTGCCCAGGTGGGGTCCACTTCCAGCTCCCTCTCCGTGAGCCAATATTGTTTTGCGTTTCCTCTAATTAACTCCGATGATGTAAACATTAAAATGCATCCCCCACGGCACCAAGGCACCTTGAAGTTTTAAAATCTGTGGTTCCATAGTTCTGTGATCTCCTAATAATATGGGCTACATTTGCATAGATTAGGGAAATTCTCTAATTTTGTGACAAGGAAGAAAAAAATTTATGCATTAAGATGTACTGTATAATATGATGAATATAATAATTATATGACAAACGTATCAATATTACATATATTTATGGGGTAAGTAAATTAGGGAAGCTTTATTTCTCAAAATGATTGTCAAATGCTTTAAAAAAAGGTATTTCTTAAATTATTTAATAGAATAACTTTTTAGGTAAAATGATCAACAATATCAGATGATGCCAGCTACTAAACTCTGAGGAAAAACAATTCTGTTCTTAAAAGTCAGCACAAGATGTTTTTCTGCTTCTGGGAACTTTGAAGAGATCCAATATTGCCTTTGCTTTTCATGTTTTTATCTAGATGCTAATAATAAGCATGTTCCTTTCTACTGAGTCTTAGCAGAGGGAGAGTAAAATTCCAGGTTTTGTTCGTGTGGCCATGTTTTTTGCCTACTGCTAATATAATGGCACAAATGAAGAGACACTGATTTCCAAATGATTCAACAGATTGTATCTCCATTTGTAATATCGACGTAAGAAATATCCAAACCTGTAGAGAATTTTTGAGTTTATTTGAGTCAAACTGACAATTGCCAGAAAGCAAAATCTGAGAATGGCAGTTTTGCAGCATACTTTATACATCAGAATCAAAGGAGGAGACATAAGGAAGGTTACATGGAATCCACTGGTGGTAGATTAAGGGGGTGGGAGAAAGCAAAGCGGGGAAATCTCTGGAATTATATAAAAAGTAAAATATAGAGACACATACATTGGTGAGTACATGATAGTTAATAATGAACATTTAAAGCACATAGAAATGGTATTTGTGGAACAGGATAATAATAAAGGGTTCTGTGGTCTTGTGAGGTCTGGCGAGGTGGTTTGTGCCTGAGGGGTCCAGAAAAAAACGATTACTCTGACTTTCCAAGAGAACGTTATCTTAGATGCAAAAAGACAATAGATAGGCTTACTTAAGGTAAAGATTAACCTTCAAAAAAGCCACAGGCTCGGAATGTGACTACCTGCCATGACTCCCTTTCAGTTAAGAATTTTTGTGTTCAATCCATCCAATGTGGTTAATTTCAGACTCCGAGTTTATAGGGCCCGCCATGCAGGCTGCTTCTGAGCTTGTCAGGTTTAGTATGTCGCCTCTCTTTTGTCCACAGTAACATTAAAAGTATTTTGAAGTAAAGCCAAATTTATAATTATTTACCACATAATTCTTATGTGGTAAATAGCCAAATTTATAATTATTTTCCTTTAATTTTAATGAAATATAATTTTGTGTCTATATATTTATACTATTTAATTGATTCTAAACCTGTAAAGAACAATCAAAACAACCACATGCATGTATTTCAATATTCCTCAAGTTAGCCTATCCAGTCATCAGTGAAAAAATGATTTTCTATAGAAATGTTCAACTACCTATTTTTAAAAAAATACTATAATTTGCCTGGTTCTCCGCCAGCTATACGGTGTGTTTGTCATGAGTCCGTTCATTGTCAGCCATCTGTGTGTGGAAGGCCTGTAATTCTCCAGCGAAGGGCTGACTGTCAGTCCTGACAGGTGTCTGGCAGGAAACTGGAGGAGGGAGGGAACCAGGGAGTGCAGGCACCATGCAGTGTGCAGGAGTGAGGACCTGGTGATACCTGGGTCTTCTGATTTTTAAAGAGAAACCAGAAGCATGAGTAATAATGAGGTAATTTTAATGCCTGCTAATATTTTAATACACTGTACAATCTCCTCCCAAAAATCTGTGGCCCACAATCCGCCAGTGGGCTGCCAGATGATGGCTTATCCTAAATGCCCAATGATATGAGAGCCAGATGAGTAGAAATCAGCAGAAATGGAACAATTGTAGTACTGGCTGTGCCGGGAGCATCAGGCTCATGCGATGGTGTGTAGAAAACAAAGAGTTTAAAGGCAGAAACATATTTATAGTTGCCCCGGACTTAAAATTAAGAGAGAAAGCTTTTGACATGGTACAAAGAGAAGGGAGTTTGTTTTCTGAGACAGTTGATACTCACACTTGGGGCGTCTCTCCTCTGACTACAGTCTCATTCAAAGCAGTGATGTGGGGCACAGGAACAGTGGCCTTTCTTCAGTGAAGGAGTGGAGGAAGGAGAGGATTGATGCATGAGTTTCACTATTGGAATGGAAGGACTCAGCCCGAAGGCTGTGGGATGAGGGACTTCCTGCACCACCCTGGGGAGACCTCCAGAACCAGCTAAGGAAGAGAGTTGACTGAAGGGGGGAAGGGGAGAATGCTGCTGCTGCTAAGAAAGCAGGAAATAAATACCAAGATAACTTTGTGATCATTTTGGAAGCTTTGTGATTTCTCCATGCTTATTGCTCCTGTTAGCACCCCTGTTCATGTTCTTATAATGGTTAGATGAAACATCCCTAAAAAGAAGCAAGCAACAATGCCTGTTTATTTTGAAGATCAGCAAATGGAAGCCAGGTACTATGAGGACACCAGATATCTTTTCCTTTGGGACTGGGAAATGGCATCCATGAAAGGAGAGGAGAGCAAGCTGGAGATTTGGAAAATTTGGGAGGGGGAAGCGCTGCCTGAAGAACCAAGCTGGGAAGGAGAGCAGAGCCCAGCACTGCTCTAATTGAAAGATGGAACGGCGCTCCCTTTCCATCTCGCATTGCCAGACTCAAATGCAATCCCCAGTTAAATCTGAATTTCTAATAAACCACACACACACACACACACACACACACACACACACGCACATCCACACACGCATGCACACACGCATGCACACACACAGCACATGCAATATTGGGACAGACTTACACTAAGACATTACTTGTTATTTACCTGAAATTTAAATCTAATTGGGCATCTTGTATTTTTATTTGCTAAATCTGGAAACCCTGCTCCCACTTTTTGCTAGTTCTCCAACCCCAATGCACAACAGTGTGATCAGGGGCTGCATGAGCCCCATTCAGAAGAGGAGAGTGACCCGGAAGCAGCCAGCTGAATTTGAGAAACGCTTCCTGTGAAAGGGCTACAGGCCCAGGGACAGAGTCCCACCCGGGCAAGGAAGTGCCATACTTCTGACCTTCGTGTCAGATACTCATTGGTTCACCTCCTACTAGCTTTGTGATTCTCAGCAAGTTATGTTACATCGCTGAGTCTTGCTTTTTTTTTCATCTGTAAAATGGAGAAAATGATATCTCTCACTGATGCTTTGCAAGAGTAGCTAGAGAGGAAAGTGGTATTAAATGAGATGGTGTTGTAACACTCCCAACCCAGTGCCCAGATAAATTACTTGATAAAATGGTAAGGACAGTTCTTATTACTCTGTTCAAGGAGTACACTTCTTAGTAAATCACACTTTCATGTGTTACACACCATCAAGAAAAAACAGGCCCCATATCCTCCACGAGACATTCCAAGGGGTGATGTAGGTTTATCTTATTCTCTTGAAGTTCCTGGAAATTTGTTAGCAGATGTAGGGAGGATAGGATAAGTTCATACTAGTCTTGTCAAAAAGCACTGTAACTCAGGATCTGCTTGTCCACCAGATATTTATTGCTCTAAAACAGAGCCAAGAAAACACCCCGCTCCTCACTCCAGGTAGACAAGAAAGAGATTCAAACCATCCCCGTGTCTCATAGCTCTAACGCCTCAAGCAAATCAGTATGGACATACTAAATCTAACACCGAACTAAGAGGGTAGGTAGCTTGCTTCCTCCCAACATTCCTCTAATAAATTCAGATTCTCCAAAAATAAGTGCATTGCCAAGGAATTTCAAGGCACACAAAGGTGAAACTTGGGGTTTGCAAAAAAAAAAAAAATTAATTGTAGCTTGTTTTACTAAAAACAAAAATATTTTACTTGAATTTATCTTTCTTTAAATGACTGTTACAAAAGTAAAAAATTATCAGAGTTTTAGCTACATTTCACTGGCTCAGATTGTAGTGGAGATGGAGGGCAGTTAGCTGCAGGCAGGATGACAGGAGTCATCTAGTCTTGTGTTCCATCTGCAACATATAGAGGAAATCCTCTATATGTGGCGACCTTTTCTTCCTTTTCCATCTACAAGGAGGTTATTGCCAGAGTGATCATCAAAAATTCAGAAAGGACAGAAGTTTGGTAATAGTAATATTTTATTTTGTTCTGGAGAGCACAGAGTAGTGATGGCGTCAAAGGGGGCCCCACAGGCTTTGCTCCATGAGATCTTGAGCAAACTCCATTCTCTCAGAGATTCTCATCTTTCATCTATAAAATAAGGTCATTCTACCTACCCCAGTGGTTATCGTGAGGGTCAAATTAGTATGTAAAATGTTCTGCCCTAGAAACCCACCTTCAACACTCTTTTTCTTGGTCTGTAGTCCCTGAATGTCAGCTATCCCTAATACAGTAATAGACTGCTAAATGACATTGACTTTATTTCTCATTACCTAATAGGCCTATCTTCTTGGATTTTCCAATGTTATCTTATGGCCAATAAATTAAAAACTGAACCCATTACATCGCCCACACCCCTACCCAGACCTGCTTTTTGTGCCTGTGATGCATCCAAGTTTCAGTCTGATGGATGAGCCTTGAATAGACCTGATACACACTGTGCTTCCAAGTGCCTTTCCCACACCAGACTTTTCCAGACTTGCTAGGTCAACCTAGATGTCATTACCTTAAAAATACCCAGAATCCTGTGAAAGGGATACTTGGACTTGGAAGATGAAACTGAAATTCACCTCTTAAAAAAGGGTTCTGAAATTGAGGGCAACCAATTAAAAACTGACAGGCTGAGAAAAACTGTATGGTTCTCCCACTCCAATATCTTGCATTCCATGAGATAAGGAACAAAGAGCTGATGTTGAACAAAGAAGTCTCTTAGACACTTGAGTTCTAACTCTTTAACTGGGGTGAGCAGAGCCAGCCAGAAAACCATGCTGTTTGAGGCAGAGAATGTAAGATGTTTGAGGCAGGGACTCTGTTGAATTCCCTACTGAATTCCTCATTCCTAAAGCAATGTCAAGAACATAGTAGGCAGTCAGAAAATATGTTTTGAATGAATGAAAGAGGGTCATGTTTTTGAAGAGGATCACTAGGTCCACGAGCAACATTTCAGATTTGATTTTCATGAAAGTTACATTTCATCCTGAAATTCACAGCAAGGCTGGTGGTATTCTCAGGGCCTGCATAAATATTTTACCCATTTTGCAAATTACTTTCAAACTCCTACATAAACTCTGAATTCTATTGTTGGACAGTTTTCAAGGTTAAAATTTCCCCACTGTAAGCCCTATAGCTTTCATTTCTTAATGTTTATTTTCTGTTTTATGTAAAATTAGTTCAAAGATAATGGTAACCAGTTATTTTTTTTGTCTCCTCAGAAGATAATCAAGAGCCAACAGACAAATTGAATCTTGGCATTTATACTTAGAATTAGGAAAGAAATATTTTCCTAATGTTATGAATGTTAAATTGTAGAGTGAGTTGCTTTATCTGGAGCCCTCGAAAAAGCATAGATTCTGTTATCATTAGTACAGACTAACTGGGTATGAATTGTGCCTGAAGAAAAGATGCAGGGATAGAAGAGAGAAGGCAAATACACGGTGAAGATGGTGATACTCCTACTTTCATACCCATTGCAGATATCACTAGCTGATTGCAGTATCCTTCTTTCTAAGCTCAGGCAATCTTTGTTATTAACACAGGGCTTCAAGTAGCCATAACCAATCAATCAGTGCCATAGGAGATTTATCCATTTTAACACACATTTACTGAGTGCTGACTGTTTATTGACTGTTTATTAAAACAAGCAAACATTTCTATCTTCATAGAGCTTACATTAAAGTGGAGACAGAAGAGGAGTCAGTAATTAAGATAAATAAGTGAAATAAGTATCTTAGATGGTAATAAGTACAGCAGAAGTAAATGCACCAGGAAAAGGGAATGTTGGGAAGAGAGGTTGCATTGTTAAATAGGGTAGCCAGGTGTATTAGTTATCTTTTTCTCAGAATTTAGTGGTGTAAAACAACAAACATTTGTTATTTCACAATTTCTATGTGTCATGAGTTCATGAGCAGCTTAGCAGGGTGGTTCTGGGTTGGAGTCTTTCATGAAGTTGTAATCAAAATGTCAACTGGGCTGTAGTCATCTGAAGGCTTGAACAGGGCTGGAGCCTAACAGCCAATGAAGAGAGTTCTTCAAGGAGTTAGGAATGATCAACTTATTTGCTACTGATTTATCAAGGAAGTTGAGAATTTAGAATTTCCATTGGATTTATGAACATGAAGGCCATTGGCTAATTTGCTGGAACAATTTCAGTGGAGTGGTGGTGTAAATGCCTGATTGAGGGGATTCAAGAAGGGATGGGAGGAGAGGAATTGGAGATACCAAATATAGTCATATTGTTTGATGAATCTGAGAAATTCTGCTGTAAAAAGGAAGGAGAGAAGTAGCTAGAGAGGAAAGTGGTATCAGGAGAAATAGCTATGTGCTATCCAGATTATCATTTATGCTAGAGTGGTGATAGAGAAAGAGGTTGGGCGCACAGGCTCTGGAATCAGATTTCCTCATTTTGAATCCTGGCTCCACATCTTACTACTTATGTGAATTTGGGCAAGTCGCTTAACCCATCTGTGTCTCAGTTTCTTCATCTGCTACATGGAGATTATAATGGTCTCTTCTCATACGGTTGTAAAGAATGAGTAAGTTGCTTCATGTAGAGTGTTTAAAACAGTTCTTGGTGTATGAAGAACTTTCAAATAGGTGGTAGCTTTGTTGATGATGAAGATGATGGTGATGTGATGGACCAGCCAGATTTCCACACTTCTCAGGGAGCACCTGGAGCATTAGAGGAAAGAAGTTTAAGGCCCCATTAATACTAAATCTGCTGACATAGTCATCTTTCCC
>NW_006442109.1:15879286-15886683 GCF_000325575.1 Pteropus alecto
TAAAGGTGGGCCAAAATGAGCTGGAAGCTGAGCCTAGTGGTGACCCAGAAAGAGAGAAAAAGCAAGGTGGCAGGGACTGGCAACTCTGTTCCATATCCACTCAATGTTGAAGACTTTTTTTTTTTTTTTTTGAATCAGACGCTGCTCAAGGGACAATAGTTTCATGGTAGAACATTTTGTTTATATCTTCTCATTTCCTGAGGTTCCTCCCTGGAACAAAGAATTTGATTCTCTTTCGTCTTAGCTAAAGTAGTAGATGCTCATCGTAAGATTCAAAAACAATTTTTTTTTCTTTTAAAAATTCAACTACAGTTTTATCTGATGGCCTGTAGCAAGTGTGGATTCCTCAAGTGAAAGGGCATTGAGAGGAGTCAACAGTTTCCAACAAAACGTTTTCAATGCCTGAGAGATTTTTTAAAAATTATTGTTGGATTCTTATTAAGTTCATCTTAGAAAACTTTGCAAATGTTGCAATAGTTATTTTTAAACAAATATCTCTCTCACTTCCGTTTCCTAACCTGGCTTTCTCACTTCATGAAATACAAACATTACTTTAAAAAGACAAAACTTATATTGATTGATTTACTAATTTAAAAATTCTCCAAGGATAGAGTGACAATATAATTTGTCACCCAAGCTGGGACACTTTTGATTGAAAGGAGACGCTTTTAATAATTATACAAGGACAACAGATGTAAACTGGGTTTGTCCTGGGTAATCAGAACATATCCATGGGAAATTGGAATAATTAGAACTTCCAAATTATACATAGCCAGCTTTTAGGAGGAAGGAAGGCTCCCCATAGAGAGAAAATGTATATTGAATTTAACTTAAAAATCTAAGGAACTAGAGATTATTAAAAACTTATTTCAGAAATCATTGAAAATACTTTTCAATGATATAGGAACTAGAGATTATTAAAAACTTATTTCAGAAATCATTGAAAATACTTTTTGTTAATATACACTGTTCTCTCTTGCTCAGAGAATCCTGAACAAGTATTCATACTTCAGGTATTTTAGACCAGGAGGAGTGGCCCACCTCAGAATGGGTCCCCATGGCCCATGGCCCTCTAAATTTAAACAACATCATTATTCTTGGCCTGAATTTAAAGCCACCACAATCACACAGGTACTAATGAGGTGGATTACCAGGAGCTAGGTGCTCTTCATCAATAAGAAGGAGGTGAGGAGATGTGAATACTTCCCATTTTGAGACTCTCTTGACTTTAATTTGTTCATCACTGAGACTGATTGCTCTTTCTCTCTGACTTTCAACCTCCTGGACCAACTGAGGTTGGCTCATAATATGAACCTTTAAAAGGATACACAATCTCATCCTGATTAAAGATGTCTTTCGCTTCATTACCATTATGAAACCATTCAACTAGTAAAATGTCTCCACTCTGTACAAAGGCTGATGGGGGGACCCCTACTCAATCAGAATGCCTTTGTGATTTACTCATTGGAACCGATCAGTCCTAAGCCTGGCCAAAGCAGAGAAAGTTGGTTTAAGAGCTCAGAGGCAGAGATATGAAATAAGACAGAATATTACTGACAATAGATTGGCAAGCTGTAAGGCAATTAAGGTTGCCAGTGATTCCTGGATTTCACTGGACACTATTACCAGTTCATTCCCCATTTTTCTGCTATGACAGTACTTAGAGTTGAGATCTTCAGGGAAAGAAAGGAAACAAGTGTACCTGGTAAGTCTTCAACATTTCAGCCACTTAAAACTATCTTCAAATCCTTGCTTATTGCAGCTTACCTTGATCTAACCTGTCCAGGGAATAAGCTATAGCAGTGTTCTTCAAAATGTTGCAGTCCATGGACCACCTGCATTAAAATCTCCTGGGTACTTTGTTTAAGAAAAACAACAACAACAACAATTTCCAGGATCCTCTGAATCAGAGTCTTTGGCAGTGGTGCTCAGAAACATATTTCACACAAGTTACCTAAACGATTATTATGCATATTAACATTGAACAACCACTAATCTAGAGCAGTGCTTGTCAACCTTGCCTGCACATTATAATCATTTGCAGAACTTCTAAAAACCCCAAATGTCCAGGCTTCTCCTTGGCCCAATCAGATCAAACTGTCTAAGGGTAGAATTCATCTTTTGAGAGTTTCTCAGGTGATTCCAATATGCAGCCAAAGTTGAGAACCAGTGCAATAGATCCATCAGTCTCAGAATATGGCAGGGCTTCCCTGTACCAAGATGATCACATCTAGGAATTTGACTGCAGTTGAGATTAACTTTCCTGTGTGACTGTGGGATCTGGGGTGGTTTAAGCCAATGTCATTCAAAATGTGATCTGCAGACCACTACTAGTCCATGAATTCTTTCACTATTGGTCTTCAAAGAACTTGTACTATCATGTGAAACAATCATATCATTAAGGTTTTTTGGTAGTAAGACTCTCCCTATGAAATAAAGAGCATATTGATATATGTTCTGATGCAAGCTCCTTACCTCATCATGGACCAGTAACAAATAGTTCGTGGATGAGTATTTTGAGCAGTGCTGGTTTAGACTAGGCATGAGGGGACCACTTCGAGGGTCCTGACAGCAATTTAGTCCAGCCCCTGACTCATGGAACTGTTGAGGCCAACCTGGAAACAGCCCCACCAGGCAAAGTGTGCTGCATTCTCAGAATGCTGATGCACTGTTCACAGAGACAATGTGCTGGGCACCAAGAAAGGCTCAACATGGATCCTTCAGAAAACCCAAACACAAGGGGACAGCCTAATGAAAAAACTATGGCCCTAAACTTGTGAACTTGCTGCCTTTGAGTCTATCACCTAGTGTGGACAGCAGAGAGTTGGCAAAAATATATGACCAAGGGCTAGAGCACCCCAT
Organism: Pteropus alecto; assembly: GCF_000325575.1. Taxonomy (NCBI): domain Eukaryota; kingdom Metazoa; phylum Chordata; class Mammalia; order Chiroptera; family Pteropodidae; genus Pteropus; species Pteropus alecto. The sequence continues at coordinate 15,882,149 of NW_006442109.1, forward strand.
GGGTGGTTTCAGTGCACAGAGAGCAAACTTTAGCCATGGCTCTCTCAGAATTTATCAGCCCATGTTAGGTTCTTCCCACTAAGTGACAAATATGGCCACCTGCAGTAGCAGGTTGACATTCTCCCAGCTTAGCAGAATGACAGCCATTGCTCCTTCCTGATAGTTTCAGCAAAAGTGCTGGGACTGATCCTCATTGAGCCAGATTTGATGATGTTCCCATCTCTAAGTCAATCACCATGACTTCGATTGGACATATCTAAACCATGTGGCCATCACTGGATACAAAAGGTATAGTAAATCCCACCTGAACCACATTGATTGGGAGTGGATAATAATAAATCCATGAGAGGAAAATTAATGGATTCCTAACAATAGAAAGGGGCATGGATGCTGGACAGGCAAAGATGATAACTGCCCACTATAAGAGCCTCTCAGAATCACAATGATTCTGAGAAGCCCTGTATGCTGCAAAGAGGCTTGACCGACATGCCTGTACCTTGGCCAGCCTCACCAGTTTGTAGAGACATGGAGGTACCCAGGTCAGTGACCAACCAAAGGAATCATGACACCCAATTCTGTCTCTCTTTTGCTTTGAGAACATCATTCAAAATGGACATTTTTTGAGGTTTATTCTTTTTGTTGTTTGACCAATTCAAGCACAACAATTTAATTACTTTTCATTCATCCATTCATTCATTTATGTATTCATTTGACAAACATTTATACTGAGTCCTGGTGATACTGATAGTTGGAGATAGCTAGGTAGATAAGGTATATTACCCTCTTTCAATGTTTGCTGCCTTAGTAATTCCCCTTGGATGCAATTTCTTTTTTTTTTTCCTCTGAGTTCCTCTCTCCTCCTTGTTCCGGTGCAGAAACCCAGGGGAAAATTGAAAGCTTCATAGGGAGTCTCTATGCTGAGAATGTGAAAAATCGTGTCACTAGGTTCTTTTCAGCCAAAATGAGATAATCTGCTTCTACGCACTTAATGAAAATCTCTTCCCATAAGCTTTCTAGGGAAATATAACCTGGATCTGGATGTAATGATTCCTTCTCAGGATTGCTTAGCCAAGTGTGACTTTTACAACTGCCTCCCAAAAGAAATTTCAGAAATTGCACCGAAAAAGGTTCACATTCTGAGACAAAACATGACATTTCCAATTGTAGAACCATGCAGGGTCTGGGGACAAAGATTCTATCTACAACCCTTTCTGAATTTCTGTATTTGACTTGAGATGCAACAAAAGAGCCGTGGAATGGCTTAACAAGCAGAGAGTGGAGACTCTAACTTGGGAGTGGCCCCACTTTTATCAAGGTGCGATGGAGGTGGTAAAAGGAGAGGGACAGAGGGTGAAGCTGCACTGGCTGCTGGAGAAGTTGGGGTGCGGCATTGCTAGGAACAGAAATCTGCTCTTTTCTGTTTATGAATTTGGCTACGAGTAGGGAATTGCACTGGAAAAGGGGTTCCTGGGAATCTTGGGGGAGTATGCACCTCTGTTCCCATGGCAACCTAGCTGGAAATGACTTTGGTTGAAACCAGCACCCTAAGCTATCGGCAAAATGCTTACCCCTGTAGATAAGGGCCGCATTTGTCCCGGTTTGCCCAGGATAGTTCCAGTTCACGCTCACTGTGCTGACATAATTATTAATGGCAGTTTTCACTGTCAGAGAAGTTCTGATTCATATAAGTACTAAAGTGCCTTATTACCAGCTTCTAGAATGAACTTCCTCATTGTGGGCAATGTGGCTGCATCCATTCCAGCATTTTGCACCAAGCCTGTGGTAAATTAGCTGCCCAGGAGCTGCAGGTTATATAAATGAATGAATGCATAAGTTTAGTTTAGCATATGGTAATTCACAAAGCAATGAGATTCACTTCACAGCTTGCCTGTTCAGTAAGGCTGACAAGGGTGGCGGGTGGGGGAGAGGTTCTTGTCATCTCTGCCTAACCTCCAAACTTCTCAAAATGCGAGATTGTGATGCCAGAAAGCCAGGACATCACCTGGGGAGAGATGTGCTGAAACTCTCAGAAAGCAGTGGTGATTCAACAAGAATGTACGTGCATAAGGCAAGAGGTGAAAATCCCAGCGTGGGCACTTGGCACTGCTGAGGAGCCCCTTTAGTTGGGTGGATACCAGTTATGGGCAGCTGAGGAAGAAACATTCTCTGGATTCTAGAGAGGGTGGTTTTGTAAAGGGGGTGTATGTGGGGGAGAGAAGGTTGTGCAGATGTGAGGGAAAACCAGAGAGAGAATTACTGTAAAAAAAAAAAAAATCTTTATTAAGTAGCAAAACCAGCAGCTGGAATAGATTAGCCGTTCCTTTTTTTTTTTTTTTTCTATTTTTGGACTTGGAAAAGAAAATGCGCAAAATAATTCCTGTTTTGGAGAAAAGTAGAGAAGGAAGCTGTTGGGGTGGGCCTGGGAAGGAAACATGGGCAATGGTGCTGTGGACCAGGACAGAGAAGCAGAGGGAACTGAGGGGCTGCAGAACTGGGGGGGGCTCCACTCCTCCCAGGGGACATGGGGACACCAATGCTGTGCTCTTTCTCCCCAGGGAATGTGGGGACCAGGTCTCTGCTCAGTGTCGGAGCAAAACCTGGGGATGAAGTGCCAAACCTGTGGTTCTCAGAGGGTGGCAGCTGAGGCCAGGTGTACACCTGACAGCTGGAGACACTACCTCAGGACCACAGTTGCGGCGTGGGGCCAGGAGGCATACCCAAGGGCCTTTCTGTTGGCCCCAGTCTCCTTTCCCTCCCATTCAGTGCACAATGTTCTTCTGATTCTAATCTCAAACTTTTGTCAAAATCTCTCAGTTTCAATATAAATGACGGGTCCAGAAGGGCTCTTCCTCACGGATGCACTGCAAATGGTAATATTTCCATTGTTTCTGAGAAGGGCAAATGGGGAAAGCATTTGGAGGCTGACAAAGCCTTGAAACTCTCCCACACTTTCGGTGGGAATGTAAATTGATACATATACTTTAGAAGCTGTTAGCTGTATCTACTAAAACACATACCCTACAACCCAGCAATTCACTCCAGCTGAAGAGGAGTAAATATGTATATGCTCACCAAGAGATATGTACCCAAATATTCAGAGTGGCAGTCTTTATAACAGTCCCAAAACAGAAACTACCCAAATGCCCATCAAACAAGTAAGCTTGTTATATAAATAATACTATATTCACACAATGAGAATGAATCATATATAATCACCAGAAACAATACGGTTGCTGAATCTCACACATGCAATGATGAGCCAGGGAAACCAGGCACAAAAAAAGGATCCGAATTTCTAATTCCATTTGTATAAAGTACAAAACAGGTGAAACTAGAGGATGCTGTTAGAAGTTGAAGTAATGGTTACCCTCTGAAGAGCTTGTAGCGATCTTGGTGCTATTATATAGGTGTGGGCAGTATGTAAAATTGAAAAGAGCTGTTCACTTACATGTGCATTTAAAAAAATATGTTATATATTTCAATAATTTAAAAGAAGTTTTAAGACCTCTAGACCCCTCTGCAGTTGTGCCATGTGAAGAGCTGGGTTTAAGATGGGCTCTGGGTAGAGTGGTTCCCTATATTGATCCAAAACTGACTTGCTGCCACTGCAACCCCCGTCCTGGTTCTGCCTTTGGCAAGGCACAGACATGTGCAGTCTTCTCACATCATCATGTCCCCCTAAGTATTTGTTTCTGGGCTAAGCATATCCCCTTCCTCAACGCCCCTTGGTAGGGGACAAAGTTTCTGTTCTAGAACTGCAAGACATAGAGATGACTCCTCACCTCTCTGGGAAAGGACTAATATTGATTGTGTCAGTTGGTCAAAATGTTTTGTTCTTTCGTTTATTTTTTTTCTTATTTCTCATTGGAGACTATGCTCCAGCTTCCAGCCCGCCATCAAAGGTGGGAATGCTTTGATCAGCCAAGAAGTCACGGACCCCAGTGCAGTCTCAGCTCCTTTAAGTAAAGTGGGGACCCAGAGAAGCTGGCCCACCACCCATAGCCAAACTCCAACACTGGGCCTGGACGCCAATTCACTAGGGGAGAAGCGCGGACCCTTTTCAGCCCTTCTCCTGGGCACTCACTGTCTTTCCTCACTGAAACTATCAAAAGGCTGGTGCCTCTTCATGTTCTTATTCATTGAAGTAAACATAATTTCTATAGTGGGGTGACTTTTCATGGGAATAGTATGAACACGGCACAGGGAAGGGCACACAGAACTTAGTGTGACAGCTCTGAGGACTGGGGCAGCAGTCGTATTTGGTTAAACTCATTTGCTTCCAAGAAAAAGGAAAAACAATTTACTCCTTAGTGAATGTCAGCGAGGTCTTCATACTTGAGAAGGGAATCTGACCAATAGTATCCTAGTGGTTTCCATGTTTATCATCTTGGTTGTCCTCTTATGATAATCCACATTGGAATGACTTGATTTCTGAAGTAATAAGAAAAATTGATTTCTCATGACCCCCAACTCTGTTTTAGACTCTGCCACAAAGTCACTTAAAATATACTTAAGCTGACCTCTTTTTTTTTTTT
>NW_006442109.1:15887367-15924295 GCF_000325575.1 Pteropus alecto
CCAACTTATTTATATAGAATTTATCCAGCAAAAAAGATAAAAATACATCTCTGGAAAGGACACTTTGATAACTAGGTAAGACAAGGTCCCTGCGTAGAAATTCCACTTTGCTGACTCGTGACTGCTGTACATTTTCTTACATAACCATCACTAACTCTCATCAAGACAGGACTGCTATGTAATTTGCAGTGCCTGATGAGAAATGCAAAGCCCTTTTCAAAAACGTTGATGATCTTAAGACAGCAACAAGAAAGCATTAAAACAAGTGTGAGGCCCAGTGTGACTGCAGAGATAGTATACAGCGTGAAGCTGGCCCCTGGGTACAGAACATGGATGTTCCTTTAAGGTTGGGAAAAAGTCCAGAATGTTGATAGTTTACACAGTAATGGAGGGCCTGGTCAATTTGGAAGAAATAGGGGGAAAAAAGTAATAGGATTGGAAGTGAAGACATAACATTATCGTTATTTGCAAATATTATGAAATTGCTGGGAAAGCCAATATAATCAACAGGAGAATAAAATGATTAGAGCTAATAAGAAAGTTTAACAAGCTGACCAGTTATCAAAACAGGAGTATAAACAAGTTGGAGTGGAGATGGAGCATGTAAGGAGGGTCTCCTGTAAGGAGCTGCTGCCACCTTGTTAGGATTTGAAGTAGAGGGAGGGTTCTAGTTCCTTTGCATCCCATCCATCTTTAGAGGGCTTCGATTTGATCCTTGGAAAGTGTGCACTCTATTCCTTAAAGCTTGGGGCATGGTTACACTGGGTCTACACAGGTCTGATGGATCCCCAGACAAGAGGCTGCAGGGACAAATGGGAGCAGAAGGCTGACTGGGGAGGAACCTCCCCTTGTCCTGATGGCATGTCCAAGGCACAGAATGGTGGGGAAAAGAGGTGCAAACAGGGATAGGAATGTTTTGCTTGTGGCCATTCAAAAAGAGATTTAACCCAAGAGGACCACCAGGAAGCAGAGGGGTATTTCACCCAGAAAGTTCTGAATGGAATGGGTTCTGGGATCCTGAGATGCGGTGAGAGGAACTTGGACACTGATTCAAGTCTGGAGTTTTAAATGTTCTGTTCATAAGTACGACTGTAGAGCCAGAAATCAGAACTTAATCCTTGGCTTTGCCACTTGCCTGCTCTGTGAATTTGTCCAACACCCTTAAACTCTACAAGCAAGGGTTTCCACCTCTGTGGGGTTTCCTATTATTCTCACAACAGCATCTACCTACCAGGATTATGGTAACAAAAAATAAGGTAACAATTACCTCCAATTATCACTGTATGTGAGTTATAATCATAGAGCATCTTTTTTTGTTGTTGTTCCTTTTATTTTTTAAAATTTATTCCGTGGGACTAGTTTCCTCTGCTCCTGGATTAAATTTAGGACAAGTCTTATGAGTTTTGTGGTCCCTTTCAGGTAATAAAAGCAGTCTCATCTCAATAATTCATATTTTCAGTCCAGTGAAAAATTAAACTTTACACTTCATCCACAGTTTTGGCTCCTGCATGTTCACAGCTTGGGCCTGGAGCAAGGCAGCTGCAGTGGACCAAGGTGCTGAGTTAGAGTTCTTGAGCTCTGATCCTGCTTCCCAATTTCATTAATCATGGATTCTGACTCCTCAAGGATAAAAGTGTGGGAGAGAGCAGAAAAAGATAGCAAGAAAGTTTTTACTTATCTGACACTGTGGGAACCTAGAAATGGGGCTCTCTGGTCTCAGAGAGTCTCATGGGGACAACTTTGAGTTTTTCGGAGACAGCCCTTCTCCCCTGCCTCAAAACCGGGCAAAGCATCTAAAGTTTCTCCACTAAGTCTAACAGGAGCTATAAGTTTTTGTATGTAAGCTTTATTAAATTAAGACAGCTCTCCTTCTACCCTAGGTTCTAAGCAATTTTTTTAAAAAAATTATAAATAGATCAATCAATGCTTTTCCTAGTAGTTTGAAATATCATGTGTTTTCTATTGTTAAGGCAGTTAATAAGGAAAATTACATTGATAAAATCTCAGGTGCTAAGCCATCCTCACAGGCTTTCAATTTAATCATGATGTCTTTTTTAAAAATTCAGTATCTAGTTTGGTAAGCTAAAATCTTGTTTTGATTTTTTACATTGATGTTCATAAGTGAAATGGGCCTATAGTTTCCTTGCATTGCTTGTATCTAATTTTGTAAGCAATACTATCCTGATCTCATAAAATGAGTGGGGCGGATTTTTCTTTGCTTTTGTTTTCTGGTACAATCTATTCAAGATTAGAATGACATGTTTCTTAAGAGTTTAGTAGAGCTCACCTGTAAAACCATCTGGGCCTGTATTTATAGGAAAGAAGAGATATTTGACTCCTAATTTATTCTCTATAATACTTACTAGTCAACTCAAATTCTCTATTTTTTTCTTGTGTTGACTGGCATTTTGTGCTTTCTTGAGTACTTACATATTTTATTAAATATCAAAAAATATAAACATATAGCTTTTCATGATACCTTTTAAAATAAGATTTTTGGAGATATAATCACATACCATAATTCGCCCTTTTTAAAGTGTATGATTCTTTGTTTTTTACAGAGTTGTGCAACCCCATCACCACATCTAACTTCAGCAAATTTTCATCATTGCAGAAATAAACCCCATGCCCATTGGCAGTTCTTCCCCTTCTCTCGTGCCCCCTGCCCTCTCATTAATCTACTGGCAAATCATTAATCTACTTTCTGTTTCTATGGATTTTCCTATTCTAGACACTTCATGTAAATGGAACAATACAATATGTGGCCTTTCGTGTCTGGTTTTTTTACTCACCATAATTTTTTCAAGGTTCATCCATGCTGCAGCGTTTATTCCTACATCATTCCCTTAAATGGTTGCATAATATTCCATCACATAGATATACTACGTTTTCTTTATCCATTCACTATTTGATGGGTACTTGGTTTGTTTCCATTTTTGTCTGTTGTGACTAATACTGCTATGAACATAACTGTTAGTAAACAATTGCTGTCCTGAGTTCCCTGAGCGCGTCCTGCTGCCTGAGCAACATGGCCTAACTTCTGAGCTCCATCTCCCAATTCGCTATGATCACAGACCTGATCAGTTACCAAAACAGGAATATAAACAAGTTGAGGGAGTAGAGATGAAGCGCAATCAATGTCAGGCAAGGCAGGGAGTTCCTAGGTCTCTGATGCAGGCCTATGATCAATATGGGTTCTCACTGGAGGGGTCCAAGCACTTCTGGTTGGTAAATATTTTAAGAATTAGCCTTGGGTATTCTCATATAAGATTTCATGCAAACGAAGGGTTCCACAGTGTCAAAAACTGAGGAAACCACCAATAATCCAATTCCTTCATGTTATATTTTAGGAAACTGAGAACCAGAATAGTTAAATCATTTAAAATCACACACATAACGTGTTCAAAATCACACATCTAATGAGTGATGAACTGAAGACTGAAAATGATTTTCTCTTGCTCAGTCTAGAGTTCTGCCTATTCACTAAGATAAACCACACCAAAATGAAAGACCATCAGCAAAACCCAACAGATACTTCTTTCTGATTTTTGCCAAAATCTGGGCACATTAGATTCTGAGGGGATTTAATTCCTAGAAAGATAAAACATTTAAAAGAGGACCAGCAATATGAATACAATCACAATTGTATCAGTGCCAGAAGCAGGTAAACAAATTAAAAAATAAATAAATAATAAATCAACAGCTCAGTTTCTCCCTCACATATGTTGGCCCTCTTCATCCTAAAAAAAGCCTGACAGCTGCGTTCGGCGATGGCCTGCCGCATCCTGTGGGAGCCCAGAAAGTCCATCTGAACCAGATGATTTCTGCGGCATAAATAAAAATGTGTTGGGCTGTGGTCTCCTTCCACACCTGTGCACTGCGCTACTACATCAGCTAAGCTGGGGCCAAGGTCTATGGTCTTGAATATAAGATCCTCTTTGGGCTGCCTCATCTACTAAAAATCTTGTTTTTACTGTATTTTTTTTTGTGTTAACGGCCCAGCGCCAGCCAACCCAAGGAAGCACTTAGGAGCAGAAAGTATGCAATGATGCTCTGGGAACACAGAAAGCTGAGAAGTGAAAGCTGAGAAGTCCTGACAGGACTCTGTCCCGCCTCCCTCACTCTGCAATCAGCCTTCTTTGCTTTTTCCCTAGCCTCTTTCCTGGGGTTGCTACCTTCTCCCAGTTGCTGTATCACCCTGAAAGAGGTACATTCATTCAACCCAAGTACCAAACTCTTCCATTCTCTAGCAGGTGGGACCTTAGGACTCTAATCGAGCAGCTGGAGCTGCAGCCCCATGGCCTGGCAGGAGGGCTGGCTTTCTCTAGTGTCACGTCTAGTGTGTGTAAAAGCCTAATATTCTGTTTAGAGGTGGATGGCACAGATCTGCAAAAATTTCTTTCTGAACACAGAGAAGCAGGCTTGAAGGAACTAAGAATCTGGTTAAATAAGAGATCTTTCATTCAACAGAATAATATACAACCAATAGGGATTGCACATTAGAAAAATTTTAATGATGTAGGAAAATGCTTGTAATATAATGTCAGGTAAAAAAAAAAAGCCAGATAGAAAATTGTATAGAAACTAAGAGCTCTAATATGTAAAATGAATATGCATATAATGAATATTATATATAATATGTATTATTTATTATATATAAAATACATGACATATTTATCTTTACATATGACATCTCTCTCTACACATTTTTGGGGGGAAAAAAATAGAAGGAAAAATACCAAAATGTTAAGCACTGAGGTTCTCACTGAGTTATAACATTATGGGTAATTTTCCCCCTTATTCCTTTGAGTATGATCCAACTATTCTATACTGAACATTCATTTCTTAAAATCAGAAAATTATTTTAAAACGGTGAAATTAGAACCAACAGAATACTAAAGCTAAAATCACAGTAGAAATCATAAGCCTAATCTCATAATCCAAAAACAGGAAACTAGCTAAGGGACCTGACAGGTTTGCTTTGTGACTCAAGCTCAGTCCTGAAACTTCTGGCTCTTAAGTCATTGTTTGCTCACCAAGTTGCTTCTTAAAAAGTTCTTAAAGATTTTTTTTTTAATTTGATTTTGCACAGAACCTTCTGCAAATGGCTTTCGCATAGTTATTTCATCTGATTATCACAGCGCCTCTACGATGTTAAGTGTTCTGAGCTGCGTCCTCCATTCTCAAATTTATATGCTAAAGTCTTCCCGCAGTACCTCAAAATGTGACCTGATTCGGAGACAAGGTCTTTATAAAAGTAATCAAGTTAAAGTGAAGTTATTAGGGTGAGCCTAATCTGACATGACTGAAGTCTTTATAAAAAATGGAAATATGGACATAGAGACCAGTATAGAGAGGATTAGGTGAAGAGACAAAGGGAGAAGATAGCCCTCTACATGCCAAGGAGAGAGGCCTGGAACAGATTCTTCCCTCACAGCCCTCAGAAGGAGCCAACTCTGCTGACACCTTGATCTTGGACTTCTAGCCTCTGGAATTGTAAGAAAATAAATTCCTATTTTTTAAGCCACCCAATTTGTGAAATTTTGTTACAACAGCCCTAGCAAATTCATACATTATATTAGGCCAGCTTCATTCTCCTTTTTACTGTGAGTAACTTGAGACTCAGAGATGTTACATGACTCAAAGCCACAAAGTAAGTTTGAGACAGAGCTGGGAAAAGACTCAGGTTTCTATCGCCTTGTCTAGGGTAGATATTATTCTAAATATCTACCTTACCAAAATGTCCTTTTCCGGTTTTTAAATTTTTTAAATTAAACTTTTTATTTTGAGATATAAACAGAACCATACAGTATGTGATCTTTTGGGATTCGTTTACTTCACTCAGCATAATTCTTTGAAGATTCATCCATGCCATTGGGTGTACCAATAGTTCAATTCTTTTTATTGCCAAGTGGTATTCCATGGTGTGAATGTAACATTCGTTCACCATTCACGTGTTAAAGGATATCTGTGTTTTTTTCCAGTTTCTGGCTATTAGGAGTAAAGCTGTTGTGCATATTATATACAGGTTTTGTATGAAATATGTTTTCATTTCTCTGGGATAAATGCCCAACAGTACAATTGTCAGATTGCATGATAGTTGCATGTCTGGTTTTTTTTTGTTTTTGTTTTTTTTTAAGAAACTACTAAACTCTTTTCCAGAGTGGCTATACCAGTTTACATTTCCACTGGCAATGTATGAGTGATCCAGGTTTTCCACATTCTCTCCAGCATTTTGGTGTTGTCACTATTTTTCACTTTTGCCTTTCTGATCGGTATGTAGTGATATCTCATTGTGGTCTTAATTTGCATTTCCCGAATGGCTAAAGATGTTGAACATCTTTTCATGAGCTTATTTGCCATCTGCATATCCTCTGTGAAATGTCTTACCATGTCTTTGGCTCATTTTATAATTGGATTATTTGTTTTTTACTGTTGAATTTTGAGAGTTCTTTGAACATTCTAGAAACTATTCCTTTATCAAATATGTGGTTTACAAATATTTTCTTCCAATTTGTAGCTTGTCTTTTTGTTCTCTCACCAGAGTCCTTCACAGAGCGTACATTTTAATTTTGATGAAGTCCAAGTTGTAAATTTTTTCTTTTATAGATTGTACTTTTGGTGTCAAGTCTAAGAATTCCTTGCCTAGCCCTAGATGCCAAAGATTCTCTCCTGTATTCTTTTATTAGAGTTTTATAGTTTTAAATTTTATGCTTAAGTCTAAGTTAATGATCCATTTTGAGTTGATATTTGTATTAGTTATGAAATTTCTGTTAAGGGTCTCCCCCGCCCCTCACGATATCCAATTTCTCTAGCACCTTTTGTTGAAAAGACTATCGTTCTTGTATTAAATTGCTCTTGCACTTAAGTTGGCATATTTGTTTGTGTCTGTCTCTGGGTTCTCTATCCTGTTTCATTGATCTATGTGTCCATTTCTCCACCAATGCCATGTCTTGATTATTATAACTAATATAAATCTTAAAATTGTGTAGACTGCTTTTTGTACTTTATTTTTTCTATTTTTGAATTATTAGAGCAATTCTATACTCATATAATTTTTAAAATAATATCATCTATATCTATATATGCTAAGATTTTGATAGTAATTGTATTAAAGTTGACTATCAGTTTAAGGAGAATTGACATCTTTACTATATTTAGGCTTCCAATCCATGAATACAGTGTTGTCTCTTCATTTATTTATATCTCTCTTGATTTTTTTTCCCACTGTTTCAATAAGCGTTTTATATTAATTAAGTCATGATTCATGATCCCAGGGTAAAGGTCACAATGTACCCAGATCTCACTTCACTGCCCTGGGAGAAGGACAGAGGACAGAGGAGAGGGGGTGAGGACAGTTCTGATCTTCCAAAGAAATGTACCGTTTGCCCTGTGATTATCCCAGGGCCAAAGGGGCTTGTATACATACCAGTACCATTTGCATGTTGGAGACACCACCCTTTTTAGTGGGCACTGCCTTCTCAGGGTGGTGAAAGTGCAGGTAGTTCTGCCAGCAATTTCTGGTCTAGTTTTGGTTATTTGACAGTGAGAAATCTGTCTCTTATTTTTCTCAGTTTATTGACTTTTGTACTCATTGTAGCCAATCTCCTAACTATGCTAACAACTGCCTCCTCTGCCTGCTGTCTTGGTGCACTCCCTCCAACACTGCTGCCCCTTTAGCCACTAGGCATAACGTCACACACACACACACACACACACACACACACACACACACACACACACACACTCTCCCCTTACCTCTCAGATGCCGCTCGACACACTGACTCCACACACACACACACACACACACACACACACACACACACACACACCCTCCCCTTACTTCTCAGATGCCGTTCTTGACAATGGCACTATGAAAGGAAGGACGGAGGGCAGAGGAAGGAAGACAGGAAGAGATGGAAAGGACCTACTATGCTTTTAGACATCAGAGATCTATTAACTTAAGAAAATATTACAAAATCAGCTTGGAGGAATGATTTGTCCAGAAGGTGTAGTTTCCCTCCTAATTCAGAACCTTGTCTTCTAAAATGAAAGTGCTGTCTCTGTGGAAGTTGAGTAAGGATTAATGTTTGGATTTTTGTTGTGATTTTTGAGAGAGGAGCCCTCTCCAGATGGAGGTGGCAGCAGGCTGAGGCAGGGTGTCCTGTCAGACATAGGTGTAGAGGCACCGGGGATACAAAGCTTAACCCTGGAAGGGGTCCTAGAGATCATCAATCCCAGCAGGTCCCAACCTCCTATTTTTGGCAACACACAACAAAGGTGGATGACATATACATGCTTGACATAAGAGATGTGTCCTGATGTTCTACAGGCTGTTACATAGACCAGACAGGCTGTGAATCATATGCAAATCCCATCGGGCAATTCCACCTTTTCCCTTCTAAAATTAGGCACTTGCCAGAGTATCATGTAATGAAGCTAAGACTAGAGAACTGGACCAATCCTTCATTGCATACATGAGAACCCGAGTCTAACAGAGCTTACACAACTTACTTAAGAGCTCACAGACAGAACTCAAGATTTTTTTCTCTTTCATTCCTCTTTCCAACATAGGTCCTGAAAGCTCTAAATCAGAAATTCTGAAGATCTCAGCTGGATCTTAAGTAAATAGCATAATTGGGCTTTCATATTTCTATACCACTTCTGAAATTGTCAGGGAGAGCATCAAACGTCTATCTATCCTTTAGAGCTTTGTGTAGTCACTTTTATTCTTAGATTCCAATATTTATTCTACATGGATTTAATCAGAAGCATCTTATGAAAAGTTTGGATTCTAAATTAGATCTTGAAATGCAAAACATGTCATTTTTTAAAAATGTGTGTGAAGCATTCTCTGAAAATGCTCTTCCCTTCAGAATTCCTGGATTCCCTTTGGATCATCCTTAGAACACCCACCAAATCCTGAATTCATATATGCAAAGCACTTTAAAGAGGATCTCATCCATAGTGATTATTCATATGTGGTAATTGCCCATGAAGTTAGCAACTACTAGTGCAGTATGATATGCTGGTTATGAATGTGAATTCTTGAGCCTGACTGCCTGGGTTTGAGTTCTGACTCTTTCTTATTAGTTCCATTTAAACTCTGGTCTCACTATGGACTTGTGGGAACTTGGGTAAGTTACTTAACTTCTCTGTACCTTGGTTTCCTCCTTTATAAAATGTCACATATCAGGGGCCTCATAAGCGTCAGCTCTCACTATTATACTAGGTATTCATGTTTTCCCTCCCCAATCAGATTGAAGGCTCTCAGGGCAGATGCCACAGGTTACTGGGGGAGGACTCTTGTAGCCAGCAGTGGGTACATTTTACTCAGTATATAATAATTATTTGTGGAATGATGGAGTGTGTCATGGAAGCCAATCTGAACTGATGAGGCAGGCTGCTTCCAAAGGACTGGCCTACTGACCAGACCCATCCTTCTATTCTGAGACCCTTGGCTCTCAAAGCCATGTCTAACATCCACTGGGGATCTGTGAGCATTTCCCAGGGGTCACAAATTCATTTCAAAAAGAAGTAACCAAATATACCTGTGTCTGGATGAGGCCCCCAATCCATCCAGGGAAGAAAAGAAGATGAATTCTCTTAGAATGGCTTGCAGTGGGGATTCACCACCATAGCTTTGCTCTTACAGCTGTCTGAGGCGGCAGCTGTCACCTGCTCCTAACCTGTGGGACAAGGCATGGAAGGGTGGAAAAAGGAAAAGCCTATGACATTTTCCAGATAGATCACTCCTGGCACTTGGTACTCTCACCCTGGAACCCCTATTTGCTCCCACTCTGGGATACCCACAAAGGAAATAAATGATAAAACAAATGTAACAAAATGTCAATAGTAGAATTAAGCAGTAGATATAGGGGGTTCACTCTACAATTCTTTCAGCTTTTCTGAAGGTTTTTTTAAGCTTCATAGTAATGTTGGGAGGAAAGTATGGTTTGCATTTTATATGTTTTTATTGTTTTTCTTAATAATGAATATTTATTGTATTTTACAAAGTACTGTTCTCCAAAAGCGTGGGCAGGGGGAAATCTGGTTCTTTGCTGCAGGTAGTTTGAGAAAAAATTTAGAACCCACCAGGAAAGCCTACAGCCCAAAGTCTCCAGAGTGCCCTCTGCTGCCCAGGGGCCTTGGTGCAACTTTTGTATCTAATGGCTGACTTAAAAACACTGTAAACAGTCAGTGTGGATTGGGGCCTCTTTCTCCACTTGTATCAGAAAAAAAGGGAGACATGCGTGGGAAAAAAACATAGGTTACAGGAGTGGCTCGGGCTCTGTCATGATCACAGATAAGATTCCAGAGGCCCTCCTACCAGGTCTAACAGCAGCTCCCAAATTTGGCTCTACCTCAAAATCACCTCAGATTCAAGGAATATACAAAATTAAGGAAGGATGACATTGCCAAAGGTAAACAATACTTTTTCAGTAATAGATCTCCAAGAAATGGAGATCTGTGATTTATCTGATTCGAATAATTCAAAACAGCTGTTTAAGGAAGTTCAGTGGGCTACAAGAAAACACAAAAAGACAATCCAATGATAACGGGAAAATAATACACAAACAAAATGCAGAGAGATAGAAATCATAAAAAAGAACCAAACAGAAATTCTTGAGCTGAAGAATACAATGAATGAAATGAAAAAAATGCAATAGAGAACATCAACAACATACTAAATTAAGCAGAAGAAAGAATCTGTGAAGTAAAAGACTGGACCTATGAAATTATCCAGTCAGAGAACAAAAGAAAAAGAGTGAAGAAAGCCTGTGTAAACTATGGGATGCCATTAAGAAAAACAGTCTACACTTTATTAGAGTACCAGAAGGAAAAGAGAGGGACAAACAGGCAGAAAGCTTAAAGAAATAATGGCTGAGAACTTCCTAAATCTGAGATTTGGACCACAAAGTTCATGAAGCTAAAAGGTCACACCAAGATTTAAACCTAAAATGACCTTCCTGTAGATACGTTATAATAAAACAGTCTAAAGTCAAGGACAAAGAGATAATTTTAAAGCAGCAAGAGAAAAATAATTTCTCACATACAAGGAAACCCCCATAAGGCTATCAGTAGATTTCTTCACAGAAATCTTGCAGGCCAGAAGGGAGTGAGATGACATAAAGTGCTGACAGAAAAAAAAAAAAAAAAACCTGCCAACAAAGAATACTTTTCCTGGAACAGCTGTCCTTCAGAAAGGAAGGTAAGATAAAGAGTTTCCCAAACAAACAAAAGCTGAGGGATTTCATCACTACTGGATCTGCCTTACAAAAAATGCTGAAAGGAGTCCTTCGAGCTAAAATGAGAGAATGCTAATTAGTAACATGAAAAGATATGAAAATATATGACACGCTGGTAAATATTCAGACTAACAAACCAGAATATGATGGTTTGTTAACCACTTTAGTGTAGAGGTAAAAGGACAAAAGCATTAAAAATAACTATTATTACAATAATTTGTTAATGGATACATAATATAAAATGATGTGAATTATGACATCAAAAACATAAAACATCAGCGGGGGGGGAATAAAAGGCTAGAGTTTTTATATACAATTGAAGTTTAAGTTATTATCAGCTTAAAATAGACTGTTATAACCATAAGATGTTTTACATAAGCCTTATGGTAACCACAAAGCAAAAATGTTCCATGATATACAAAAGATAAAGAGAAGCACACCACTATAGAAAATCATCAGTTCACAAAAGAAAATAGCAAGCAAAGAAGAAAAAAAAGGGAACTACAAAACAAGAAGAAAACAATTAATAAGATGACATTAAGATGTCCTTATCTATCAACAATTACTTTAAATGTAAATAGATTAAATTTCCCAATCAAAAGGGCTGGAGGGGAATTGGAGAGATACTAGTCAAATGGTACAAACATTTAATTATACAGTTATAAGATGAATAAGTTCTGAGGATCAAACATATAGCATGATGATTATAGTTAAAAATAAAGTTTTATTTTTTACTTGAAAGTTGCTAAGAAAGTAAATCTTAAGCATTCCTACTAAAAAAAGAATGTAACTAAGCTTACTACCTATGTGAGGTGATGATTTTGGAAATCATCTCACAATATATATGTATATCAATCATAACATTGTACACTTTAAATATATACGATTTTATTTATCAATCATACCTCATTAAAAAA
The DNA here is from genome assembly GCF_000325575.1 of Pteropus alecto. NCBI lineage: Eukaryota > Metazoa > Chordata > Mammalia > Chiroptera > Pteropodidae > Pteropus > Pteropus alecto. The sequence goes on from NW_006442109.1 coordinate 15,899,534, forward strand.
AATAGCCAACCAATTAGAATGGTTCCAGTCCCAAACAGAGGGACTGGTTGCTCCCACAAAATAATAGTAATAACAGTTAGTGTCAACTGAGTGCTCACCATGAGCCCAAGACTAATATTCCTTGAAATGAATTAGTTCATTCCTCTCCACAGGGCTGTGAGCTGGCACTGTTATGATTCCTGTTTTATACAGGCATAACTCAGAGATATTGCGGGTTTGGTTTCAGACCACTGCAATAAAGTAACTATCACAGTAAAGCTGGTTACACATTTTTTTTGTTTCCCAGTGAGTATAAAAGTTATATTTACACTATAGCGTAGTCTATTAAGTGTGCAGTAGCATTATGTCTAATAAACAATGCGCATACCTTAATTAAAAAATATTTTATTGCTCAAAAATGCTAACCATCATTTGAGCCTTCAGTGAGTCATAATCTTTTTGCTGGTGGAGAGTCTTGCTACCATGTTGATGGCTGCTAACTGACCAAAGTAGTCATTGCTGAAGGTTGGGGTGGCTGCGGCAATTTCTTAACATAAGACAGCAATGAAGTTTACCTCATCGATTGACTCTTCCTTTCACTTGTACACTTAGAGGCCATTGTAGGGTTATTAATTCGCTTGATTTCAATACCATTGTATCTCAGGAAAAAGAGAGGCCAAAGAAGAGGAAGAGAGATAGGGAAACAGCTGTTTGGTGGAGCAGTCAGAACACACACAACATTTATCAATTAAGTTTGTCATCTTATTATGCGCATGGTTCGCGGAACCTCAAAACAATCATAATAGTAAAATCAAAGATTGCAGATCACCGTAACAAATATAATAAGAACAAAAAAGTTTGAAATACTACAAGAATTACCAAAATGTGACACAGAGACACAAAGTGAACAAATGCTGTTGGAAAAATGGCGCCGGTAGACTTATTCGACACAGAGTTGCCACATCCTTCAATTTGTAAAAATTAAAAATAAAAAAATATAATATCTGTGAAGCACAATAAAGCCAAGTGCAATAAGACATGGTATGCCTGTTTATGAGCTTACTGAGGCTCCAAGAGGTGACGTGACTGACCCAGCGTCCTACAGCCAGTAAACACTGGTGCCTACATATAGATGGAGGCTGTCTCATTCCACAACCCCTACTCTCAAACATGATGGACACTACATTGGAAGTCACTAGAAAATCTGTAAGGTGTCATTTTGAGCACTTTTCCTATGACATAACCAGCATTTAGGTTTCACAGGGAGAGGTAGAAAAAAGGCAATAAAAGTCTACATTTTTACTCTCAGTTCTGAGGAAACTTTGAAATATTCTGACATTCTTTTGTCAATTTGCATCAGTTTTCCTAATTTCCTCCTAAACATTCATTCTTTTATGCATCAATAGTCTCTTGATTAAACTCTAGCTGTAGGAATATGTAGGAGATTAAATGTGAAAACTCTGATAGTGCTTATACCTCTCAGCTTTCTTCTATCTGAACTCGTTTGGGGTTGTCACTATTCCAAATTAATTTGGTAGCTGCTTTTCAGGATTGGCAGCTCTTAAGTAATTTTAGAAAAGTAGTTTCACCAAAAAAACAAAAACAAAAACTCTATGTATGGGTTTCACATTACGAAGTTACATACAAGGGCATTATTGGTTAAAGTCACAGAAACTCAGAGAGGAAGCAGGCATCAAGGGAAGATAAATACATTAAATCTCTTTCTCATAGACACACAAAATAATTTTCAAATTCCAGCAGATGTAATGATCTACATGATACAGGTGCCAAATGCCTGCTCTCAAAGAAAGAGATAGTTGGAATATTTCTGTCTGAGAAATGACACAAGCATCAGATTCCCTAGAAATTTCTCCTCTTCATTCCTCTTTGCCCAAATGCTTTGTCTTTTGAAATGGAAAGCATGAGTTGAGAGGTCTTTCGGCCCAGACATCCATTATGATGAAAGACATCCATGGAGGCCCCTGGCTACCCCATGTGAGGCTCACAGTGTCCAGAACCGTGGTTCAGCTTCCCCATACATAAACTCTGCTCTCTCAGTGTGCTCAAGATGGCCGGGCTCTGGCAGATGTAGCCATACTAACTAGACACACAAGAGACTTAGGGATAAACCCAAAGGCCAATTTATTGCTTTCTATGAGGGAATGATCTAGCGATTTACCTATATCTGGTCCTTGGCTCAGGGTACTCCCTCCTGATAGATTAGTCCATTTAGAAGAACCAGTCATGGCTTAGACAGCTGCTTAATGGAGAGGGGAAAGAGTGACACAGTGCAGTGTTTCCAAACTCTTTACTTAGGTGTGGAACTGTTTGTTCTGATGACAACTTACCCTGGAATGTCAGGCATTTGACTCACATGCCTCCACTTCTCCTCCCATGCCTGCCCAGACTTCATTAACTGATCTCAGTACTCCTTCCCACTGAACCCACACCCAGTCCCAGAAACTTTCTCAACATAGCACTCTAAATAGCAACAAACTTGGGGTTCTATGGAGCTAATGAATACGGGGACTGCTGCAATGTACAACTTCAAGAGCTGTACACTGATTTCTGTGCTATGCAACATGGCAGCCCTGTAAAAATCACCTTCTTCCCCACACAAGTTCAGAACCAATTAAGAAATAAGACACAGGAGACATGCAAACAGTGCTCAAAATGCTATCTTCTAATAAAGATAAGCTTATAGGAAGGTCGGGCTTTTGATTTGTGGGCAAAAGGCCTGCTTACACTTTGTCTCTGGATTAGACAGTTTCCCATCTAGTCACAGGCAGTGCTGGAAAACTGCGGGCCTTCCCCACAGGAGATTCTGGCTCACGGAGCTTACAGACTACCAATAAAGCAGGCCAGAACGCCTTCATTGCAGACAGCAGATCTGAAAAGGGGTTGAGCTGCTCACATAAAGCTCCTTCTCCTGACTCACCTCGCAGATAAACTCTCCTCTTTGAATGAGTAAGAGGAATTCCCAAGAACCAGCAGTTTCTCTAGTGTAGTGGCACTCACATTTTATGGTGTGGAGGGTTTGTTAAAATGCAGATTGCTGCACCCCTGTCTCCAATCTCTAAATAAGTAGGTGTGGGGGGCCTGAACTTTTGCATTTCTAGCAAGTTCCCAGATGCCGCTGCTACTGGTCTAGGGACCACACTTTGAGAACCACTGCTGTAATGGAAGCCCCTTTGTTTGAAAATTTCCTCCAATCAACCATCAACAGATCAGGGTTAGCTCATAAAACAGTACATAATTGCCAGACCTGGCTCATAAAGAATTAGTTTGCTCAACACCAGATGAAACCAACTTTTAAGAGTATTCATAACTGTACGTCTTCCCAAGGCCTTTGTAAAGCTTATGCACACATAATTCTTTAGGAGGAACCTATGGTATGCCACGTTTCCCAAACTTAGTTGACCATAGAAGACCCTTTAAATTTCTACTCTTTTCAGGGGAGGAGAAGCAGAGCACATCCAAGGGGTTTATGTCCTACTGACCACAGTTTGGGAAACACCAGGTTGGACTAGAACTTCCTTCAGTTGCAGTTCAGATCTGCGTGTGTCAACGCAGCTGTTTCTCATGCTTCCTCGTTAATTTTTTCATGCAATCGGTAAAGATTTATTTAATTCTCACTGTGTCCCAAACACTGAGATTGGCACTGGGGTGCTAAGATGAATGATCTGGACTTCAGGGGCTTCTGTTGTGAGGGGGTAGGGGTGGGATCGCATTAATGTGATGAGCATTTTACCACCATGGCAGTCACCAGTCACACGGGGAAAGAGAAGGAAGAGCTCACTCTGTTGGGCCAGGAGCGGGTGAAGAGGGGCATGGGGAATGCATAGACTTTCTGCAGGAGGAACACAGGAGCAGAGTCGCAGAGCAGTAGCAACTTGGCCCATGTATTATAGATTGAGGTAACAGCACACCCAGAACTTAATGAGAAAAGAGAGCCCATGAAGAAGCTTTGTGGGGTGGTGGGTGAAGTGGCGAGAACGGTGCGCAAGGTCCAAATTGTTATGTGGCACCTCCACAGGTTTATAAGGCATCTTGTAAGGTGGGTCATTCCTGTAGGGGGAGCTCCTTATCTCATTTATGTTGGTTTTTAGATGGCATCATCCCAGGAGATAACTTCTGCATGACTGGTCAGCAGGCCCCAGATGGCTGTGTACTGAAGACACCCTCCTCCTCCTGCTTTCCCCCAGCATCCAGGGGACAGCAGGCAGAGATGATTGTCACGGTCTTCGTGTGCCCTGATGCATAGAACTGGCTGGCAATGAGGATTTCTGCATTTTGTGTGTCACTCTAGGGAGAGTGCGCATGGATGTAATGGACCAGAACACAGAGCATAGCCACTCTCTTCCCAGCATGCCCTTCTCTAGGCTGTGCTACATGGCGGCCAGACATCACAGGGCAGCACCTGTGTGTGTGGGAGGAGAGCATAATGGCTCATGCCTAGACATTAGCCAGATGTTGACATGAGCCTGCTCTTTGTCTCTCACTGGCAGGCTGAGGACAAGGGAGAAAAAGACAATGAGAAGAATTTTATATAACTTGTGGGTTCCTTTTATATCCTTAACCTCAACAAGTGTCTGATGCATATGTTTTCACAGGGTTTTTTTTTTTTTCCTGTTTATTTGTCCAACTAGACTTGGAAATTCTATTTCACAGCAATTTTTGCCCATTCCAATTCGCCAAACCAGGTTTAGCAATTATATTTCATAGTACATCAGAGATATAAACAGCTCTATTGAACTTCATGCAAACAGCCAGCGCCCTCAGGTCCAAATAATGCAGCTCTACTTGGAATTATGTTAGTCCCAGTGGACAAGGAGGGGAGTTTTCTGTGTCATTCCTGCCTTGTTACTTAGATAAAAATGACACATCCCAAGGTTTGAGTCTGGCAGCAATATGAAAGTTAATCTAACTTTTTTGGTGAAATATATGAGAAATTTTACCTTCCTAAAATCAATTGACCAAATGGATTTCCTAAAGAAATCGGCACATTTCTTTCTTTTATACTGTCCAGTCAGCACTTTAGGAATAGAAAAGGGAGAGGAAGTACCAAGAGAGATAAGATGAAGGCACTCATTTTAAATAAACGACAAAGCTTTATTACTTCCCATCGTGGGCTCTGTAATAACCTTCAGAGTCCAGAAGCTTTTAGGGATTCGCATTGTGTGTGCCATACATCATCTCCAAGGCCATTTTGGTCTCTCGGATGATTGCAGAACGATGAGTGTATTGATCAATCTCTTCCATATTTTTAAATCAGTGTAGGTGAAAAAGAGAAAATGCATCCTTTTAGTTAGGGGTGGATTTATGGTGCTATCTCTCTCCAGCCAAAGCAAGGATAACACTACAAAGACCAGTGGTCACGTGGAGCAAGATGGTTATATGACTCCTCAATGGCTCTCAGAGGGTTTATGGTGGCCAGCTTCCCAGACTGGTGCATATCGCAGTCCACATCTGGTGGTAGGAAGTTTATTGAGAGTCTGGATTTCGTATTTATAAAGCTTCCATTACCTGTTTTAACTGGGTGTTAACTTGATAAAGAACTTCACTGATGGTTAGGATTGTCTTTTTCTCACTTTTATGAACTGCTAAAAATGTTTTCAAGAGTCAAAATGTGGGAGATGTTTTTCTTTCCTTCCTTCCTTTCTTTTTTTCCTTTTAAATCGTTGGACCAGATTTTGGGATTTGTGTTTTGTATTTTTGTAATTGTAATGAAAAATTTGACATATTTTAAAATCCTTTAGCAGAAAGAACAGAGGGCTAGCGATGACAAAACAGACCAACTCTTCCTTACTGTACAAGTTCAAAGATCCAGCTCTGTCCCAAACAAATTATATTAATTTAAGCATACCATTTAACCTTTTGAGACTGGTTCTTTATTTGAAAAGTGAGGATAATAAAAATCTACTCTACCTGCCTCACAAGATTGTTGCAAGGATCTACGCGGGTGATGATCTATGTGAATGCCTTTTGTAAAATGGTGGTTATATTACGGTCTCAAGCAACCCGGCCGAACATTAGCTATAAATTATTCTCTTTTGGTTCATTCATGCTACAGGATAGTCACATACTAATTCTATCTGATCGCATATGTTCCCCTATTGGGCAATATCTTTAACAAATTGCTTGTCCATCCATTATCTCAGACATTCGTATATCCAACTCTTGTCCCAAGGCCATGAAATGCTAGTTACTCAGTTTGACCGCTAGAGGGAGCAAAGCCTTTTGTTTCCTTTTTCTCAAGTCAAGACAGTTAATTCTCTTCAGCCATTAGACAGCACTCTTCTACTTTGGTACCTACTGGAGCAATAAGTAAATATGTAGAATTTCAAGTTAGCTGATGATGGTCCATAGTCTGCGTCTCTTAGGAAAATATCTCAGGAGAACACTTCTCTTAACTAATTAAAATTAAGTTAAAAGAAATTTTTATGTCTGTATGTGAATATATATACATACATATATTTCCTAATTCTGTCCACTGAGAAGACCTAGAAGCAATGACACCCCAACAGCAACAAGCACACCTAGTGCCCAGACCTTGGTTTCTAAATACCATTTTCCAATAAAAGAAGGCAAAACTCCTTGGAGAAATGGTTGATTCCAGGGCTAGAGCAGGAAAAATACAAAATGAGCTTAGAATATCTTATGGTTCCATAAAGGATGGAGGCACTTCAAAAAATTATGACTGCATATCTAAAGAACACAAGAGTCAGCTAACTCCTAATGGTTAAAACTGGGAACATCTGAGCAACAAAATAGATAATGATGGTAATAGAATAAATAATCATAAATCTAGTGGATATAATAAACAATTGAATGAATAAATAAATAAGAGAGCAGAAGAAACAGTTCTTCTTACAGTATAATTCCAATTAATAAATGTAGAAGGAATAATGAAAATAGAAAATCACCATAGTAACAGTTATTACTAGCAAGAACCACCAGTGATTGCTAAAACTAGTGGGTAAAAGTTCGATAAGAAACAGGATATTTGCACGGTCTCAAGGTATTTCTCCATAAAGCGCTTATTAATTATAAAGGGAAAAACTGTGGCTTTATAGTAGAGAAATTGGGATATCACCTTTACCAAGTGATCAAAAGGATCATCAATTATAAGACATATGATGATGCACTGAGAAGGACCCAATGTCACATCTGTGGTATTTTTGCCAAACATACATATCCTCAGCCTCCTCAGCCAAAATCTCAAGGAATCAAAAGACTAATTCGAATTGAAGGACATTGTGAGAAATAACTAACTGTCTAGTATTCTTTAAAGTGATGTGAAAGACTGAGAAACTGTTACACATTGGAGGATATTAAAGAGACATGACAACTAACTGCAATGTCAGATTCTGGATTAGAGCTCCCCCAAAAGACAATAGTGGGAAAACTGGGAAAATTCAAATAAGCTCTGTAGATGATTTAACAGTTTCGATAAACAGTAACTAGTATTAAATAATTAGTATTAACTAGTAACTAGTAGTAATTTCCTCGTTTTGATCATTGTATTGTGGTTAGATAAGGTATTGATATTAGAAGAAGCCCAGTGAAGGGTATGAGTGAACTCTCATTTCAAACTTAAAATTTGAAAAACTAAATTTAAATTAAAAATTAAGATATACTTAAATAGCACGTACCATATGTCTGGCACTGTTCCAAGTGCTTTATGTATTTTATCTCATTTAACCCTTGCCATAACTATGTAAGAAATGTGCTGTATTAACTCTATTTTTTAGATGAGGAAATTGAGACAAGAAAAGTTAATTGCCCAAGGTCACCTACCTCATAAGGAGTAGAGGCAAGACCTAACCATAAGTGTCCGGCTGTGGGGACCCTGCTGTTAACATTAACATCGGGGTGCCCTTCGGCAAAAAAATATTTGCCAAGTATTTATGAAGTAAAAACTGGTGTGCAAATCCACTGTCTGCAAAGATGTACAAGACAAGTTCTTCTCTTCAAGGGGCTTCTAGTCAGGAAAGGAGACAGGTCATGACCACCAACAATAGCAACTAGCTATTTACGAAACACTTATTATGTACCTTGTTAACACAATATTTCATTTTTAATGGTAAAAATAAAAACGAGTCTCAGAGAGTTGAATGACTTGTCAAGGTCACGCAGTTAGTTAGTAAGCGGAAGAGCCAAGCTTTAAATACAGGGCTGTACTCATTTATTCAACAAATATTTATTGAGGACTGCTCTGTACCAAGTAGTATGCTGGGTGGTAGGAATGCAGCAGAGACTGAGGCAGACAAAGAACCTGCCCTCAGGGATCCCCCAAACCTGTGTTCTTTCCACAAGTTTTAATAATGTAGCTGGTATCTTACAGCTCACATCTGACCCTTAATTTCTTAGTACTTAGCCCCTACCATTTACACACCTTTTCTCATGGATCTAGCTTTTTAATATTAGAGACAGGAACAGAAACCAGCAGAAACCCACAATTTAGTCCTTAAAATACGGCTTGCTGGCAGCCATGTAGCACTTTAGAGCAAGGACTCTGCCTTACCAGAGCCAAAAACTGAAGCCTATTCTAACTGAATTTATCCTCCCTAATCCTATTTCCAAAATCTGGGTTTCTCATCAAGTGCCTGGCTTACCCCTCCTATCCGTTACCTCTTGCGGACAACAAATGCACAAAGATTCAAGATGGATTTCCTGAGCTTTGAAGCTTTGTCTTGGCCAATCAGAAAGTGAGAGGAACAAAATCTGACCATCTGGGTGAGGGTCTACTTCTAACCATTTCTTTCTGCCTTCTCCCCATCTATGATAAAAGTTATTAAACCTTGAACTTTAAGTCATGTGAGCAACAAAAGCCACCAGCTTATTTAGCTTTTCCTGAGATTGCTTAATGTAAAACCTCTGAATATGAATAGCTACAACTCTTGGAATAGTTACTAATATATCTTTATTTTATCTTACAACAGGGATCATATTATCTATAGGTGTTACTTGGCAATGAAAGCAACATCCCATTATCTTTTGTTCCTTTAGCTCCGCTAGATTCCATAATCCTCCACATGTCACCATCTGAGTGCGAGCCTGGACAGGGCAGTCAGCTCTGGGTATCATGGGCTGCAGCAAGACTTGGGTTGTGTGAGAGTCCATTTTTTTGCCCTACAGTCATGCTAAACTGTAGCATTGATGTTTGTCTTTTAAACTCCCCAAGTATTAATAGCCAAGCCATTTTCTTGGACCCCTGCATCCAAGCTCTAACTTGCACTCAGGAACCTATTCCCTGCCTTGAGACCCTGCCCAGGATTTCTGGGACTAGATGTTTTGTAAACCTCTTCCTTTGTAGAACATTGCTCATTGACTATTGGCTCTTTCTGCCTGATGCCATGTCCTGCCTGTTCTTTGCACAGATGCCCTTTGTGAGTCTTAGTTGATACAAGTGCTCCATCTAACTGACTCTCTGGTCTCCCGAGGACCACTCAGGTCAGTTGTCCTGATATTGACCATCTCTACTATGTCAGCAATAGATACTTACACAGGTTTCAAGTTTATATGTCTGAGAATAATGATGGTGTTGATATGAATGGTAGTCAGGCAGAAAAGGGGTAAAGATATGTATTAAATGTGATGAAAACTGTACAACTGTTCAGTGCAACACAGCAGAGAGGGCAAGTGGGAATGGAGTTTTGGGTGTGAAGCTTTTTATTGAAGCTATGAGAATAAATAAATCCTCTAAGAGACTGTAGTTCAAACCAAGTATTCAATGGCTCCATAAACAACATGAACCATGGCCTGTTGAGACCAATCTAGGCTTGATGTTCAGGAAGTTTGTCCCTCAGCTGGTTTGCATCAGTATAAATTATTGGGTACCTATTCTGATGGGGTGGGCATCTCTCATGGCTAGTTAGTGCCCTTGTCACAATGACTGTTAAGCAGTTGAGATATCACCCCTGGGTTTAACAAATAGAATATAGTGATTGTATTACACCCAAGAGATATTGGGTTAATACTGAAAGTGTCTCTCCAAATCAAAAAATATAAGTTGATTGATATTATATGGCCCACAAGTACTCCCAGAAGTGAGAGAGAGAAGCAGAATTAACAATTGCCTGTCTCTAAATTAAAAATAAAATGACTGGCTGAAATAATTCCTACAAGTGAGATGACCTTGAAATGTGCTCTTAAATCATGAGTAAATCTTGAATTATTGAATGCTTCCTCTAGTGTTATTTTGACCGGGATACCAGAAATGGATCCTTTTCAAGTATAATTAGAAATTCCCATTTGATGAAATATGTTTAGAAATCTATGACTCTTCAATTAACCTAGCACTTTTGAAGGCCAATATGGCTGTGAATATATTCTAAATTGGGCCAGAATATTACTTGAGTTCAGTCTCATGAAAATTTGTACATTTTTTCCTAGAAATCACATTTGCTGAATGAATACTTCTTACAAGTTTAAAATAAGGACAAAAAACTCAATTTTTTTTATGATTTCCACATAGCTGGCCATAGGAGAGATTGTAGTTCCTTCCTCTTATAAAATAAAAATGTTGGACCAGGTCCAAGTTTCCAAGCCTAATTTCTTTTTGTAACTGGCAATGGTTGTTGAATTTTACCAAATGCCTTTCAGCATCTATTGAAAGCATCATTTGTTACTACTTTATTAATGTAACAGAGACTTGCTAATGTTGGACCATCCTTACTTTTCTGAGATAAAACCTACTTGGTTATGATATATTATTTTCTTAATACTTCATTTGGTTTAATTTGCTAAAACTTTACTTAAAATTCTTAAAAATGGTTCACGTGTGACGTTGTTTATATGATCTATTTTTTCGAATATCTATTTTGATATTATAGTAGTGGCATAAGATGAGTTGGAAGCAGTGTGTGTGTGTGTGCATGTGTGTGTATGTGGGGTGTGTGTGTGTGTGTGTGCGTGTTGTATTAATGCCATGGGACAGTTAAATGACCTGGCAATTAAATATTTTTTAATGGAATTTTTTCTACCAGTTTGATACTTTTTTAAATTTTTATTTTTCAATTAGAGTTGACATTCGATATTATTTTATATTAGTTTCAGGTATACAGCATAGTGGTTAGACATTTATATAACTTACGAAGCGATCCCTCTCATTAGTCTGGTACCCACTTGACACCAGACATAGTTATTACAATATTCCTTATGCTGTACTTCACTTCCTCATGACTATTTTGCAACTGCCAATTTGTACTGCTTAATCCCTTTGCCTTTTACAATTAAATTTTCTTTAAAAGCTCTGAAAAAAATCACTCTTAAGGCTAAGTCTGTGAACACTGAGGGGAGTAGAGTTAACACGATTTCAATGTCTTCTCTACCTGTTTTGATGATTTTTTCTTGTAGAAAATCTTTTAGTACCCAGACTTTAAACATTTGAATAAGAATTATACATAATTAGCACATCTTTTAAAATAATCCCCTTCACATCCACACTAATGTTTATTAGTGTGTATTTGTTGCTGTTGGGGCTCCTTAGTACTTTCCCGAAGGATATATTTTCCGTCTTATTCAAAGATCTAGCTTGGTTTGCATTTACTGCTACCTCTATTCTAATTTCCATTTTATATATTATTTAACCCAATAGTTATCTAGAGTTTTAAAATTCGACTATATTTCTTTTTTCCCCTTCATTCTCTTAATTTTTAGTTTTACTGCATGTGGTCAACAAGACTACATACATACTATATGTTTTTCCTACTCTTGATTTTGAGCCTTTTAAATTTCTGTTTTTCATTTTCTTTTTTTCTTATTCTTTTTTTCTCTATTTTCTTTTCATTTTTTATCTTCTTCCTGAAAATGTTTAGGGTTTCCTCTTTAATCCTTGAAGTTCTAACATCATTATCTCAGAATGTTTGTTTTTGGTTCCAGGAGAAATCCTTGACTTAATCTTTCAAAATTAATTCTTTCTTCAGCCACATGTACATTAGGCTTTTTACTTAATTTACTTTGGGGAACATTTTTAAATTTCTGAATAATCTGATGGTTCTTTGCTGTTTTATGGTTACAGTGCCCTCTCAAATTTCCTGAAAATAATTGTTACAGTCTTCTTTCAGTTCTGTTCTCCTTGATCTATCCTGCTCTTGCCTTGTTGTTAGCTGAGGCTAACAGCATCACCTTTTTCCTCCCAAAACACATAAATTCAAGTTTAAAGACATTGAGCAGTTCCTGAAGTTTTGTTAGGAAACAGAGAAGGTATTACATTGCAGATTGAAAAATAGAGTTTTCTAAAAATCTCTTACAAACATCTCCTAAATTTCTTTTCTCTTAGCGTAAGTCCATTCTGTGTATCTCAGATATACAGGCATAAAGAATATATAGGCATACACTTCTCGAGTCACCCTGAGCTCAGTTTGAATTTATTCTCTGCTTCAGAGTGCACACTAGAAACAGTACCTTCTGTCCACACTGAGTACACAGACAAATGCTCCTGTTTAAAGAACTGTTTTATCCAATGGCCCAGCCAATCACTATGAACAATAGGGTAATTAGGGGAGTGGTAGAGTGGAGACAAAGCAGGAGGATTTTGTTGCTGGCAGTCCTCTGTCTTCCTAATCAAAGCACCTCTGATGCTGATTTGTGTGACTGTTCACACTCTGTGTTTGGTGTTTGGCCAGACTTGGGAAAAGTTTTCCTTATCTGCACAGGATTCTTCTGCTTAAACTGTTTTAGGATACCTCCCCGCCCCCCTCGCCCGCCATTAACACCATTCCATCTTCATTATTGCCTAGATGTCCAATTTCTGGTGGACCTCATTTGTCTCCCAGCATTATTTTTACTTTGTTTCCCTGTGATTTCAAAGGGGTTTTGGAAGAGAAATGACTTTGAACTCAGCCTATTGTCTTAAACTTGGAGTCTGAATCCAAGTTTCTATATAAACTCACCTCAACTAGTTTTACCTCTTTTTCTCTTTTCTTTCTATCCCATTCAAAGAATTTTGACTTTATCTTCCTTTCTCCTTTATTACTACTCCAGAGTATTACTGAGAAAATAGAGTCTTATCTGTGCCAACTCTTCTGTTAACATGTTGATTTTCATAAAACCATCATAGGCTCATTCTGCAAATACTTTTAAAGACCTTTGTGATGAGCACTTTGCTTAGCTCTATGAGACAGCTATAACGAAACACACAGTTCATCTGAATAACAAGAAACCCTTGCATAATATATCATATTTGTTCCTTGAAACCATTATAAACATTGAAAGCCTTTTTCAACATAAAAGCCTCTAAAAAACTACGTCACATATGAATGCCATACCTGCAGCAAAATAAGCTGTCACAGATGTCTAGATAGAAATTATAATGAAAATTTGAGAAACCAAAAACTAGGGTTGATTAATAGACATCAATAAAATTTCTCTCCCTGGACAAAGGAAAAATACCGAGGCTATCCCAACCTTGGGAATAGCCCTGAAGGCAGAAATTCGAGCTTGGTCAGGTTGGAGAAACATGAAGTGTGTTCCTTGTTTTGGACCTTAAATGATTTATCTCAGAACAAAGAGTTAATAGTTGCCACTGACATCGACAACAGTCTAACCTGCAGGAAGTTGTTCTGAGGTTCTTGGACAGAGGAGTCTACCCTGAAGGCCCTTCGAGGGTTAGGAGATCAATGATCTCTTGGTGGCATTGTCATTTCTGTTTGATCAGAGGGCAGCAGTCACTTGGAGGAAGCTCAAATTTGGCCAAACATCTTAGATAGGAGTAAGGAGGGAACAGCAGAGACCAATGAAAGAAGGAGAAAACCTTTTACACCACAAGCATCCTATTTAACATTTCAATGGCTTCCATCCTGACAGTAATATCTTTCAGACATGGAGTAGAAGAGCTGAGCACTCCAAAGCTCAAATTTCTTGCACATTTAGAATTAATGTAAAAAAATAAAAAGAGGGTCTTTCTGTTGTCCGTCATTTAACCTCATTCGATCTGTCTGTCTCTATCTCTTAAAAGCTTGTGGTTGGGATTACCATGCTGTCATTCACCAAAACCTTAATTATTTCATGTGAACCTTGGCAAAGAAAGGCAAAGAAATGGAAAAGATTAGAGATGTTTGGCCTGAAATAGAATATAAAATGAATAAAACTAAATTCATTTGTATGGCATTCCCCAGAATGAAATAGTGTGCATAGTTTCAGCCATGTCCTTTGTTGAATCCCAATCAAATTCGTATTTAATTATATAAGAGAATACCATTCCAGACATACAGGATGGGTCACGATGACTTCAATAAGACCAAATTTGCTCCTAACATAGAGAGACAAAGGAAGAATGCTCTTATAACCCGAATAGAACCAATATGGACTCCACGTCATTGTACACTTGCAGAGCTAGGCAAGTATAACCCCAGAAATCAAGGCACAAGATAACGACCCCAAATGCAATGGAAAACCTAGCACTAGAAGAAAGGTCTACTCTGAAGGAAGTAATGGGATGAGGATAGTTATACAGGCCTAAAGAAGGTGTGATTATTTCATCCTCCTTCTTGTTGGGGAAGGGTTAAACATAGGAAGCTCTAGGGCTCAAATTTACAGCTTCTCTGCCTCAAGGTGATATAAAATTGTCAACTTTCTGAAAACAGGCAAGTTTTTTTCAATGTTTCCAATACAGGTTTTTAATAAAATGCAGGCATTTTTTCTATAAAATTATATAAAAATTGCTGAAGGGTGGGGAGTAGAAGGGATTGGACCCTGACACATGGAGTAAGAATCAATGGACACTCAAATCTTACTTTACTTCAGAAAGCATTCAGCATATAGTCACTTTGGTATTCTAACAACCAGTATCTTAAAATCCATCTTGGTCTATGTGATTGCAATTCACTCAATCATGATTTATTGAGCACCTACTATGTGCCAGGTACTGTGCTGGGTGCAAGGTTTACAGTGTTGATCAAGACAGTCCAGGTCTCTGCCTGCATCCTCTATTCATGAATGTAACTTCTTTACCATCAGCATTTATTGCTTCAGAGTAGATGCAGGCAAGAGAGACCCCCACCCAGGCTGTTACTTTAGGTGGCTTGGCTCTGGCTCCCCTCCAGTCTCACCCATGCACACAGGGCAAGGAGCCCACAACCCCCATCTTGGCCTCATTCGAGGTGCTTGGCACCACAGAATTTCCTGCTCAAATGATGAATTCCTAGGTTCAGAGTGGCTATGGAGCAGCTATATTCTTGAGGTAAGGATAGAATATTTTTGTGTGAGCTGGAATATTTACATATGTGCATTTGAGACCTTTTGTGATGGAGGATGAACAGCGAAGTTGAGTGGGCCTCTGTCCAGGGGCCACTCCTCTCTGTATCACTTTGTTCTAGCAGAGAACTCCAAAAAGCCTGAGAATTGTAAATTCCAGCCTGGCTTTCCACATCGTTATGGAGTTAGATTAGTCAAGGTAGGAGGATAGCACATACTTTATTTAACAGTTTGTTGGTTTGATTTATAACTTTAAATATTTAGACACTTGGTATGTGAACCTTGCAAATGTGAGGGGGGAGTTAGACCTTCCAAGCAGTGGGGTGAGGCTGAGGGATGACATCACCATTCTTCTCACCCCTGGGGTTTCCTCCATGCCCCATCGAAGGGCTGCTGTGGATTGGATGTACTTCAAAGATGCTTGTTCTCTACACAGTCTACTCCCACCCAGGTCACTATTTATAGCGTTCAACCACAAACTTCCTGTTTCAGGTAGAGACAGCTGGCTACTTTTTGTAGCCTGTTTTCCTTGCGTGCTGATTAAGTGTGCCAGTCAAAGTTTAGAGGCATCATTACCGACACACACACCCCATCCTGTGCCAGAGCAAGGCATCCCTCCTTACCCATTCCTAAGCAGTACATTAAATAATGCTGTACTGTATGAAGCTGATATGCTCATTTTCCATGAGGCACATTATACCTGGAGCTATGGTTCTGAGAAGGGACGGTACAGTGGAGTTAGATCCAAGGCTAACGTGAGCACACTTCTCTCAGTAGTATGAGCTTTGGCCCCATGCCCAGATAGGAATCTTGGCCACTTACTAGCCATGGAACTTTGGACAAGTTACTTAGTTCCCTCTGAGTCTCTGTTTTCCATCTGAAAATGGGAAATAGGAGATTGAATGAAGAGGAGTATAAAGCAAAAATCAAGAGACTAACACATGGTAGATGCTCAAAGGTTAAACTGGCCTTTACACACGATCACCCCACTTCTGATTTGCATCCTCATTCTTAATCTCTCTCCTTACCTGGCTGCCACCCAATGCAGTGGGCCCTCTCAACCCCACTGCACCCCTCCCACACACACAAACCTCTGTGGGTCTGGCAATATTCTGTCATTAGGACTGCTGGCAATGTTAGAGGTCTCAGCCCGCCCCATCGGCAAGCATTCTGTTCATCAGCCTTCAGTGTCTGGATGAAAACCCACTCTAAGAGAAAAGTGCTGCAGTGTTGAGGGTCTGCTATACCTGGAACAACAAACACAATATAAATGAAACAGAGAACTTTGTCTGAAAGATTCCTCTCCAACCAAGAGAAAGGGACAGGTGTGAGTGAGCCATACAGCCCAAGGGCGCAGACCACAGACTGGCTGGAGCTTGGCTCAGCCACTTGCTTGGAGTGCGCATTCGAGCAACGTAATGTCTCTGACCATTAATTTTCCCCTCTGTAAAAAGGGGCAAAATCAAAGTAGATTTAAATGACCTCGGATAAGACCTTAGCTTAGTTTCCAGAGCTAGTGAGTACTTGAAAATGGCTGTTTTTATTACAATGATAGCAATATTACTGATGACTATGATTGTACTATACGTGTGGTTAGAGTGTGAACAAAATGCTACCTAATTGTGGAGACTTAATTCTGCCTTGGGAAGGCAAGAGGGAGAAGTGGATAAGAAAAATGTCAGCAGTAAGGTGGTCCTCAGTCAGGGCCCGGAAGGATGAGGAGAACTTTGCCAGATGGCAGGGAGAAGGTAAGACCCTGCAGGCAGAGAAGGCCCCATGCTGTGACAATGGACGTGATATAGTATCAGCCCAGGGCAATAGATGAGGCTGGAGGATGGAAAGGCAGATTTGGAAGAACCCTGGGTTTACAATGCCCTGCTAAGAAGATAGAATAAATTACTCTGTGATGTGACTCTCTTACCATTTGCTAGAAAAGGGGCCAAGCAATGATACGGACTGAAGGAAAAGCCAGGGTTTCATATGCTAAACACAAACACTGAGGCAGACTGTGGAAAGCACTTTGTCATAATCAATATTAATGCTGTCTATTGGCCCACATGGGAAATAACTGCTAAAAAAACAAGCTGTCGTTAGAGCTCAGTTAGGGCTACTTAGAAGCCAAGGAATTCAACAGTTAATCCTGACTCAGAGGACTCACTAGTTTGCAAGAAAATACATTTCTAAATCTCAACTTAAAAAAAAATTTTTTTTAAACAGTTCTCAGTGGATTAAGAGATCCAGCATGTGTAAGCACAAATGTGTAATATGCAAGTACTTTTCAAAAAAAATGTTGGAAGAATTTCCCCAACAAGTTCTTTGGTAGAGGGAGGTTGGATTCCCCCCCACCCCCTCTTTTTTTTCTATTTTGCAGCTGCAGCAGAATATGTTTAAAAAAAAAAAAAAAAAGACACTCTGGCCAGCCAACTTCCTTTCCAAACATTTGGTCCTGAGTAGCTCCTGCAAAGAACAGTCAAGTGTAATAGACGTGTAGGAATGTGGCAATTCATTTGCTTTATTTCTCCAAAATTATTGCTGATTGCAGGTTTGGGGGAAGGGATGCGTGGGAGAAATTGCTCTGTTTTGTTGGGTCTCATGTGGCCTAGGAATGCAGTTCCAGGACTTTCTACCTTTCTCAGCTGAGCAGTTCATTCAGGTCCTTCCTCTCGCCCTGAGAGTTTGATGGTTGGAGGAAATACTCGAGGCATATTTCTGGTCTTATAACAACAATGATATACCACTGAGGCAGGCCAGATCTTCACCTTGAACGAAAACACAGGTTAGCCAGAGGTGGTCCTGGAATCACCATTATTTTTTAATCAGCTTTTATGAGTGATTCAGAAATTAGCAGGTAATATGTTGATATACTCTGTATGACGTACGAATAAGAGTAGTAAAATAAAATTTATATGTATTGACATAGAAGGAAGTCTAAGAGATATACAAAAAAGGAAAGGTGCTGAAAAAATGTGTAGCATGATCCTGATTTTATGATTCACAAGGAAAACAACAAACGTCTATACATTTGGATAGGCAGGAAAAGATGTCGGAATGATATATAGTCTATTATATACCAACCTCTTCACTGTGGTTATTCTTCCAGATAGTGAATAAGAAGGGGAGAAAGGAAGGAAGAGATCTGCTTTTACATTTTTTTACACTAAGATGTATTCTTTTGTAGTTGAGAGAGATAGATAGAGAGAGAGAGAGAGAGAGAGAGAGAGAGAGAGAGAGAGAGAGAGAGAAATAGTACAGAGTAAGAAAATTGTTAAAAGAGATTTCATGATATTTTCATTCAGTTTGGGGGGATTCTCTATGAAATATCTCTAAGTATCAAACATACAACTCTTAGTATTATCCTCCACCATCTATACCGTCATTTTATAGGTTTAGTTAAAATGGTCGCCCAGTTAACAAGTAGGAAGAAATTTGAGGTATTTTGGACTATACTTCTCAGTTTCTTTCACATTTTGTTGGGATTGTTTTTCTGAGCCAATGATCTCTTCAGTGTTTTTAGTGGATCTGCCTGCTCACGGGCCCAGATGCTTCAAAGCCACCGGAGCGTGCATAGAGTGATTACTGTTCTTCCCAGGCTACTAAGCAGCCCAGCATCAGAGGTGGCTACTGGGCTGGAGAGTTTGTGGTTAGTCTCTATAAACCTCTAGGACCTAGACACCTGTCATGAAGCTGCTCTCAAGCCTGGTAACATTCAAGTCCATGACATCACCTAGGCTCTCAGAAGAGTGAACTGGTGGCATTTTGGTTCTTTGTTTGCAGCCCACTCTTGCTAGTTGAAACAAACAAACAAATAATTCTTTTATTATTCCAATAAAAGAATGTATTGGAAAGATACAGGGAAAAAATCACATTGAACTACCAGACCTTGAAAAGGAAGTAACTGGGGGTCTAGGCACAGCAACACAAGAGTGAATTGACTCAGCCATTTGTCATCTTTGTGTTACGTCTTCTGGGAGAGACTGTGAGAGGCCGATCTCAGGGTCCATGTTCATCCTACGGCCAAGGGAAGGGTAAGTCTTTAAAGGAAAGTCAAGGTGCTCTCCCCAGATGGAAAAGAGAATGGATGTCAGACTGGCAAAAATAACAGATGTCTGCTATAGGAACACATGTTGTCAGTTAAAGATGCATTTCCCTGTAATGGGAAGAAGGAATTCCTGAGACTCATCACCAGCCCCCTCATGCTAGTTTCCTTCTTACCACCTGGGTCATCAGCTTCTTCAGATAAGGCATCCTTTGGGATTTGATGCAATGTGAGGGTATCTCCTGAAATAATGACATCCTTTCTCTTTAATAAATAGTTATTTTACAGCAGAGTTTCTCAACAGTGCACTATTAACATTTTGCACTGGATACTTGTGCATTGTAGGGGCCGCCTGATGAATTGTAGGATGTTTGACAGAATTCCCAGCCTCTACCCACTAGATGCCTGTAGCACCCATCAACCTCAGTCTTGACGATCAAAAATACCTCCAGGCATTCTCAAATGTCCCATGGGGACAAAATTGACTCTTGTCGAGAATTACTATTTCGTCAAGATAAATGTACTGTCACACATTGCCAGCCTGGAGGACTTCAGGGTCTTGCTAGACACTGTAATGACAGCCCTGAGTTGCTACACTGTCTCCTTCTAGATACTCCTCATTCCCAGGCATTAGCATTCCCTATTTAAACTTAGAGTGTCTACCTGCTAAAGCACTAAGCAATCCTGGGATAGAAAGAAGTACACCTCCATGGGAGGGCTGGTGGCCCCACAACAGTTTGTAGCCACGTGGATGGAGAACTCAGAATCACTGGGATCGTCCTTGAACGCAAGAGGAATGTAATGTAATCAAGGTCTTTGGAAAAACATCGTCCCCCACAACAGTTTGTAGCCACGTGGATGGAGAAATCAGAAACACTGGGAACGCAAGAGGAATGTAATGTAATCAAGGTCTTTGGAAAAACGAAGGTATTGACACATTTTATGGTGTCTTTAGAGTCAAAATCTGTTATGAGAAGCATTTTAAAACCCTGCATCTGTCTTGTTGCCCTTGTTTGAAGTGGTGGATGAAACATTTAAAAACTTCTCAAAGCCAAGGTAAATTTTTGCTTCTGTCAAAATAATAAATCATTTTCATTTTGACAAGTATCTGGCACTTAGGCCTCAGGGACCATTTCCCATTTACAGGGCAAATCCAAACAAAGCATCTGATGGCTGTGCACCGCCTTTGTTTATACCCAGCCATTGTCAAAGAATATTCCTAACAAGGTGTGAACTAGAAAGGCCTGCCTACTTCTTCCTTTGTATGTGCCTTTTTGACACATTAAGTAAGTACAGATGTAGGATTACCCTACCTAGGACCAAGAGTTAGATCAGGGCCAGGCTAAATTTCATCTAACTAGCTTACACATAGCTTGCCAGAACAGAACTTTGCCCCCGTGGCTGCCATGGATCCCTTTTCACAGACTAACCTTCAAAGGTTTGATAAGACTAGTTGAAGGTAGAGCTTAATCCTCTAATTCCCCAAAAGGATGTTTTTCGTTAGATTTTTGTTTTACCTTCACTACATCATTTCCATATGATCCAAAACAGACAAAAAGAATTTACTTAGGGTGGAAAACACTTAAACCTTACTTGCCTAAAGCGTGGTTTTCTGACGTATCACCCGGCATTGGGACATTATTAGCACTGCTGTCAGGGAGGGGAGCATTGAATGTTGCAAGGACTTTGGGCCTAGCTTAAAAGTTGATTGACAGCCTTAAGCTTCCAAAGTAAATCTTCAAAATCCAAGTAATTTTTTCACAGACATGTGAAACTTCAAAATTCCGAAGGGAAAAGAAAGTTTTATTTTTAAAATAAACTTTTAAGTTTGAAAACAAAACCAGACAAGCGGTGCAGAAGGAACTGTTTTAAATTGAATTTCAAAGTGTGTCTTTGTGTCTGGAGGCCCTCTCCTTATTTGCAGCCACACCTTTAGTTCTGGTCCTCTTTGGGACTGCTGTAATGACTATGACCAGCCCCCTCCCACTTACCACCATTACCTTCTCTGATCCATTTTATAAGCTGCTGCTGAAGTTCTCTCCCTAAAGCCTACTCCAGATAATGTCACTCTTCTGCTCAAAACCTTCACCTTCACCACCGTGTACAAAATAAAACCCAACACCTAGCTATGGCATTCAAATCTCTCTAGGATGTGGTCCAACTTAATTTTCTAGGTTATTTTGTTTTGTTTTGTTTTGTTTTTACCTTATGCCTTAATTCCAAGATTAACGAGATTCATCAACTGTCTGTAAACTAGATATCTGCATTTCCACTTCTATGCCTTTGCCAGGGCCAGCTTCCTGGGTGTGTGACCTGTGCAGTCACGCAAGGCCCCATGATCAAAAGGAGCTGGAGCTTGGTTTAACGCTCTGCTGGTGCCATGTTTAAATTCTTAAATCTTTTGTCTTTGAGTTGTGTTTGTTAAACCAGTGGGTCAAGGCGAGCAAAGGAGATATCTTGCTTAACATTCACATCTGCACCCGTTGATTTCCTAACATTTGCATATAGTGTTCGTGATGCCCTGCTGAGCACAGAATTCTGATGGCCCCACAATGAGTGGGGAGTGGGAGTTCCAAAAGACCAAGCCAGTACAAGGAAACCGCGTTACCTCTAAGGCTGAGCAAGCGGGTGTCTCAATGGCCCCAAAAGGCCATGCTTTTTGTTTGATCCAGAACTTACTTCAAATACAGAAAAAAGACACTAGTGCTCGAAGAAACAAATGATTGAGAAATCCTATCATATTCTTTGTTGTTTGTGTTACTTCCCTGGATTAGCCAACTTCTCATGCTGAAAATGATGACATGGAAGAAAAAGGTAAAATAGGGCAACCCATCATTCTTTGTCCCTTCAGTCTTCCCTTACTCATCAGTAAGATGAACTGCGGAGAGTGTTGATAGAAAGTATGCTTATCAAGAAGTGAAATAAAAACAGCTGAGTAAGTTTGGTGCAGTGTTTCCATTGTTCTGGTAAAAACAAAATACATATGTATATGCAAGCCATAAAATAAAAATTCTATAATTTTGATGCTTCTGCATATGAGTTAATGCATTTAAAAGTGGCATTGCACAATATAAAAATGAACTTTAAAATTCGTGCTGATAATTTATAATTTCTTTTATTTCCGACAACATTAAAAAGCAAATAAAAAACACCACGCCAAGTCAAGAGACAGAAACCACAGAAGAAAGTGAGACATTTTACGTTTTGGTACCTTCAATGATGCTTTTTCTTCCTGTATTTCAACAAGAGGCTCTGCGTTTTCATCTTGCACTGGACCCTGAAAATTATGTAGCTGCCTTGGCCTTTGCTCAAACTTTTTTTTTTCTAGAAAACCTCTCCCCTTTCTCCTTTCCTCTCTGCCATTCCTCAGTCTCTGCCAGTCAAAATCCAACCCTGATTCTTCTAAACTGCACTTGAATGCCTCCTCTTCTGGAGCGGCCCCGATCCTTCCAGAAATGATTGGTTGCATAGCATTGAGCAACTGTGAGTTACTTAACAGAGTATTTGGCATATATCCCCTTAGCCCTAATAAGTGCCAATTAAGCTTTCTTGAGGGCAGGGATGGTCTGGTTCTTCTTTGCTTCCTAACAGCTTTTGCACATCTTGTCCTCCTTAATTGATCCTCTATAAGTCTGAGTAGAGATGACAGTGACATAGTCAAAGCTACTTTTATTACCCACAGCTCATGTGCATAGAGATAAGGTGGGCCAAGCAGTTTGTCTCAATTTATTGTAGCCCACCGCAACTAGTGGGTGTCCCTCTACTCCCAGTTGCTTCAATAATATCTAATTTGCGTTTTGTTTTTCAATACTAAGGAAACCTTTGTCAGGTAACTCCAAAATGTAAAGGTTTTATTTCCACCAAAATTCAAGCTGATCTATTGATTTAAACTGAATTGTGCCCCTTCCTCAAATTCATGTCGAAGCACTAACCCCCCAAGGTGGCTGTATTTAGAGTAAGGAAGTAATTAAGTTAAATGAGGTCGTAAAGGTAAAGCCTTGACCCAATAGGATTAATGTGCTTATAAAGGAGACACCAGAAAGCTCGCTCTCTCACCTCCGTATGAAAACACAGCAAGAAAAAGGCTGTCTGCAAGCCAGAAAGAGAGCTCTCACCAGGAACCAAATCAAGCAGCACCTTGATCTTAGATGTTCTAGCCTTCAAACTGTGAGAAATAAATTGTTTTTCGTTAAGCCACCTAGTCCATGAAATTTTGATATGGCAGCCTGAGCGGACTAATACCTCTACCATTCTTCCCACTGTTTATAGTAGAAGCTGATTGATATGGAGAAAGGTTTTTCCCAGGCAAAAGCAGCTATGGCAAGACACATGCAAGGAGAGAAAACTTCGTATTTTGTCATTGCATAGATAATTGCAGTTATAAATTAGGAATAGTCATAGTCATAGCTAGAGTAGTGCTTTCCAAAGACTAATTCATAGGCCATCTACACAAATGCACTAAATGACAGATTTTGAAAGTACCGCCCCCAAATTTGCACTTAGAACAAACACACAAATATGTGAAAAGTTTTGAGTCAGAGCCATACCAAAAAAAAAAAAAAAACGGTGATGAAGACTCTGGGGGGAAAGGCTGAGGTCATGATTTTTTTATAATTGACTAAAAACTTTAATACTTGGGGCAATTGACATGCAACCAATGCAGGGTGCAGATCAGCAAATCATGAAGAAGTGGGCAACAAAGAAAGAGAAAAATGGAGCCAGAACAAGGAAAAACACGCTCCCAGTCACTCCTTAATAAGGTCTCACCAATAACCTAATAAAAGGGAAAGGCTGAGGTCATGATTTTTTTATAATTGACTAAAAACTTTAATACTTGGGGCAATTGACATGCAACCAATGCAGGGTGCAGATCAGCAAATCATGAAGAAGTGGGCAACAAAGAAAGAGAAAAATGGAGCCAGAACAAGGAAAAACACGCTCCCAGTCACTCCTTAATAAGGTCTCACCAATAACCTAATAAAAGGGAGCCAGGATAACACCAGAATCATACTATTGTCAGGGCTGTATATGCTGCTCTATCCACTGCTTAAGTGACTAAAGAGTCAATTGTACGTAATAGAAGCCACAGTATGACTTTATACATTTTAATTTTATCTTTTGTTTTTAACTGATTAAGTCTAGACATAAAAGACTCATTTGGAGAATTTTTTTTTAAAGGGCCCTGCACCAGGTGGCCCTAGCCTTCCACTGTGATCTTGACTCCAGATCCTGGGATGAACAAGCCAAAGGCATCTTGCCTCATGGGCTTATTCCTTCCCATATGTACTACACTCACTCTAGTCCAGGGACCATGGTAGGCACTGGGTACACACAGGCAAATCAGATGTGGTCCCTGCCCTGGGGAAGGGCGAGGGGGAAAGAATGGAAAGAGGGGGCAATGGCATACCCAAAGAGAAGGATGTTTCCATTTGATGCCCCCACGTGGGATATGCAGCTACATGGAACCTCCAGAATGGGCCACTCATATCCACTTATCATCGTTTAATTAAAACACACATGTGTTGAGAACCCAGTGTAAGGCAAGG
>NW_006442109.1:15924344-15924664 GCF_000325575.1 Pteropus alecto
CTGCTCAGAGAAAACCAACCTACCTAAAAAACTTCTGGGAAAGCAACTCCTAAACTGCTCATAACAGCTGACCCACAATTTAAAATTTTTCACATTTGACTATCACTACAGATTTGAGAGAAAGACAACACAATTTCACTCTTTGAAACTACAAGATCTTCATCTACTTTAAATTGAATATATTTGTCTACTGCCATGCCACCCTGAACATGCCCTATCTCGTCTGATCTCGGAAGCTAAGCAGGATCGGGCCTGGTTAGTAGGGAGACCACCTAGGAATACCAGGTGCCGTAGTCTTAAATATAAATAAAAATAAATAA
>NW_006442109.1:15924699-15970500 GCF_000325575.1 Pteropus alecto
GTATTTGGTAATTGTGGACTTTAATGAGAGGAATGTTCTAAAACACTGTTTTATCCGATAGATATTTGCCTAAAGGTGGGTGGAAAAAGAAATAAACCTAAGAGTTTTTAGTTTTTATTGAATTGGGCGACATGCATTATATTTAAGAGGTTTATTTATTTGTTGTTTGTTTGGGGCAGCTTTGTGAAATTACAGACACGTCTAAAGTTAATCTAATTTCAGTCCCTAAGACTCCCCCTTCTTTGCCAAGTTTGTTTGAGCAGAGTGTTTAGCATTTAAAGTATACCTGTACACAATTCTTTTTAAATGAGCAATAATCACATTATAATGATCTAAGTTTGGATTTTCATTTCTTAATTTTAGTAATCTTTTAAACTTAGTATCACATAGGCAAAGTCTTTCATTTCTACATTGCTTTATACATTTCAGAATTTGAAAATATTCCCAAATCTAAGAGAAGCAAATGGTTAGAGCATTTAGTTGTGAAAACACCATGGATTCAAACTTTGGCTTTGCCATTATTAGCTGCGTGTCCTTACTTAACCTCTTTGTGCCTCAGTTTCCTCACTGGCAAAAAAGGTCACGTGTACTGTTTTTACTGCTGTGGGTAGTTACCCATGTTCATAATGAAAGAAAAAAATAACTTTTAGGAGAGATTAAAGAAAATAAGGATGTATATTTTCCTCACCTGAGTCCATGGACCTCAGGTCAAGAACCCTTGCTTTGGACAAATTAAGTCAGAGAAAAGTAGAAGCCTTTCCTTGCCACGTGCTTGTCCATTATGATCTCCTGCATCTTTGCTGTGGACAGTGCTTCTCATTAACATCCTTCACAATTTCCCCTAGCTTCCTTTGGGCTTCTAGGACAAAGTCCTTCTCAGCACATCTTTCTGATGCCAGCCTGAAATAAGCAGAGGCCTCCTAGCGACGGCCACAGTTCCTCTGGAGCCAGTATCTAATCCATTTCTCCTGATGTGGACAAATGGTGTCAGTCTGGTCCAGCCACAGATCTCCTTGAAGCCCTTGTTCTCTGCCGCTGGTGCTGGTATTTAGCATGTCCCTCCGTGTTTGAGGAGAGAGTTGTGAGGACTGAGATGCTTATCTGTTTTGTTCCTGTGTGGGAATCTCAGCAGCCACACGTCCTAGGAGACTTCATGCCGAGGGGAGATGTTGGACCTGTCTGCCTCCCACCCAGTAAGGCCAATGATGCTCGGTGCTGGCTCTCCAGGAACCAGCTCTCTCCATTTGATGCTCGAGACCCCCTCCCACTTCAATGGGCCATGGCTTTGGTATTTGCTTAAATATCTCTATCTTAAAGAGACAACTTTAAAGGCTGAACAGGTGTGGCCATGGAGCATGACATATCTGCTAAGATATTATCTTCTGCTGGCTGACCTTCTCCCAGCACCGTATTGCTCACTCTGTTACTCCAGGACTCACTTTCTCCTAACCCCCATCCAAGTTTTCAGGGTCCCAACTGCCAGCAGCTAGTGAGTCCTGGCCAGAGGCTGCAGTCATGCCCTGGACTTCTTCTTATTCAACCAAAGCTACCTACTGCCTGCTGCCTGATTTTTTCAGAACCTGTTTTCAACTTCCCAAGGTGAAGGCTACTTACTTGGTACAATGTAAAGTGTGAGTTGATAGTAGATGGTCAGTCACGCGGTAGGGAACCAGTTCCCTGCCCACACTGTGTAGGTGGAAAATATGCCCCCTTTGTGTTGCTTTACTTAAAGAAGTCACGCAAATGGTGACATTTAAGGGTAAGCAAGTGAGATTTAAAGGTAAACCAGTGAGACTGGGAAAAAGAGAAAAAAGTAAAGAATATGCCTGGCCTATAATGAAAGGTAACCATGTAATCTATGATCCCAAGTAGAACAATTTTGAGAGCAAAAAGTTGGCTCTGTTAATAATTTTTCTAGAACAACAGGCATAAACCATGGTATTTGATGACCCTACCCTTAGAAGGTGCTGAATATGCAAATTTGTATGCCTTCTTGTGAATTTTTCTGGGGAAGGTGGATTATAATTTTCATCATGCTAAAAAAAGTCTGTGACATATGAAGGTTAATAGTCAGTTTTAGATATATGTGTACACACACACACACACACACACACGTATATACACACATTTAGAAGCAAATGGCATAGTGGAGTCAGAAGAATTAAATCTTCATTCTAGAATTTCAGAATGTATAAACTTAAATAAGCTACTCGCCTCTTGGGGCTGCTATTTTATTCATTTAAGAAAATGAGGATAATACCTACTTTGTAGCTGTATATAAGAAAGTCCCCGTCACCAATTGATGTTGAAATGTATAGGTAATTAGTGTATAAATATTGTTTTCCCTTTTATCCTTCCTAATACTTTTTCCCTCTGACTTTTGTGCATTGTTAAAAACAATGTCATATCAAGATTAAATTACAAAAAGAAAACGTACTCATAATTTCAACCACCCTAACATATTCTCCTCCTTCCTAGTTTCTGAATATTTTTTAATGTCATAACCAGTTGCAAACAATTTACCTTCTGCATTTACTCCCCACTCAAGATAACAAGCATACACTTTTCTTTATTTTTATAGCATGCAAGAGTCTCTCAGGTTGATGAACAATGATGTAGCTTGTTCTTTACTCTATATTCCAGTCTACTATTTTAAGTAAAATTGCAGTGGGTATCTTTATCTTTCCTTTCCTTTCGAATAATTTCCTTAGAAGCATATCTTATTATGGAATTCAAGTTCTCAAAGGATATAAACATTGTTACCTCTCTTGATGTGTACAACCAAACTGCTTTTATACAGTAGTCGGATTAATGTACACTGCCCCAGGCCTTTAAGAGTATAATTAATTTCATTCTAACCTGTTCGACATTGGAAATTATTTTGTTTTTAATTTGACCTTAGTCATGAATTGTGCTTTGACTTGATTTAACTTGCATTTCTGTTGTTATCAGCAAAGCTGAATATGAACAACTTTTACTACGTATAATATTAACTTCTTTTTATGGACATTTTTTGTCCTTTTCCTTTTTATCTATTGATTCTAATGCTTTTAAAGGTATGGATTTTCCACAGTATTAGTCATTGGCCTTATTTCTTTATTTTTTCTTCTTTTATTATTTCTGATTATAAAACAAGCACAAGTTGGTTATAAAAACAAATACTTTCTTAAAAATAATTTTTAAAAAATAATAATTTAAAACCAGACCGGAGTCCACGGCTTATCGCTGTTTTGCATCTTTTTGTCTCTCTTTTATTTTTTAACGTTGGTTTGTGTGTTGAGAAAGGAGCTGGAGGGGCCCTGGGGCAGAACAACATGAGTGAGGGCACAACGGGGAGGAGGGAGCGGGGAGGGGAGCGAGAGACGGAGCAGTTCCAGTGGCTGGAGGGTAGGAAGCATGTGTAGCCCAGTGGTGCACACACTTAGTTGGAAAGCAGAAACCTGAGATGGTGGGTCTTGCCATCATGGACTAATACATACTTTATCCAAGGGGTGAAGGAACATATGTAGGATTTCTTTAAAAATACATTTAAAGTGTTCCAAAGGAATACTTGAGTTTTGTTTTGTTTTGTTTTGTTTTTAACAATGCACTTCTATGTGGAAAAAAAAAACCAACAAAACCAGAAATAAAAATAAGGCAGGGAAAGCTACCCAATACTACCTAAATAAAACTCCTGTTAATATTCTACCCTTTGAAGGATTCTAATCAAGGTTGCACGCCCAGTGTCTGCTTTGCTCCCGATAGCAGTGTGGAAAATAGACTAAAGGGGAATCGAACATGAAGCAATTGCTATAAACTCTTTTTTTGTGTGTGTGCATTGAAAGTTTGAGCAACTTCTTAATATCAATAGAATTCATAGTTCAGCCTTCTTGGACCTCCAAGGCATCTGCCCCTTTAACTTCTACAAAACTCTTCCCCTCAAACTCCCAATTAATCACAACCATCAAGCCATGCCTCAGAAACAATCCAGGGCTCTGGCCCTGCATCCCTAAATATCATTCCCATCCCTCCCAAAGCAGCTGAACCAACATCTTTTGAGGCAACCAAATGGTAGTCACATCACTGGCACACCCTGTGTCCATGCTTGGATTTCAGTAACCTTCTCCCGACAGATTTCTTCAGAGTATTCACTTAGGGACCTTCACTCACATGACGGCCTGAAGGACTGCAAGGTGACAAGCCCACTGTCCACCGAGGAGAACATCTGGAGGAATGGGACAAAGGGCACTCTTCACTCTCTATGACCCACACAACCGAGGTGCTGGGAGGAGCATCCAAGCTGGTTTGGGGCCATTTCTAATTCCCGGGCGAGAAGCGCGTCAGTCTTCCAGTGACCTCAGCATACATACATCTCACCTTCATGTGGATAAAATCATTTTCACCTTCCCTACCATATGGGAATTTGATGAAGATTCAGTGAACTTACTGCTTTGGAAAGATACAAAATGCACAAATATGGGGAAAATTGGCTCCTTTTGACCCCAGCATTAATATAGCTGTTAAAATGTAATTTAAACCCTATATGACTAATCCTAGATATAGGAGCACCTGACCTGCATATAAGATGGGTGGATGGATAGATAGATAGATGATAGACAGAGAGAGAGAGAGAGAGAGAGGAAGGAAAGATAGATGTGATAGATTTATATGTTGGTGTATATATATATTCATTTTTATATGTATTTATTTATATTCATATTTTTATGTAAAACCCTTACTTGGAGGAGCCAAATTTTCTTTTTGCCTCAAGCATGCCTGTTCTTTTACCATGTTAAATTAATACTCTATCCCTGCCCACCTTACACACTCTGTTGTTGATTTCCTAACTCTCTAGGTGGTGTTTCCTTAGGGAAAAAAGTGATGGAAGAATCCCCTTGAATGAAGACTCGAGATAAACAACAACAGAGAGACTAGAGGGACTTTATCCAAACATATGACCCTTTGGGGCTCTGAGGCAGGCCATTTGGTGGCTGGCATATGCAACATCCATTCCAAACTCCATGAGTGACCTTATTAGTAAGGGGGTTGGGTGGGGTGCATCAGTCTCAAAACAGTATATTTGATCAAAGTTTCTTCAAAATATCTGGTATTTCCAGTATTTTTTTACTCTGCCAGACAATCTATTTTCTCCAGATGGAGAAATGCTTTTAGATTTGATTTGTAATGCACATAGTTTTTATTATACTCACAATACTTACGACATGAGCGTAGGGATGAGTGTGAAAAGAACATGCTGTATTTCCTGATGAATTGAATTCAACTGATATTATATGCCTGAGCCTGTGCTAGGTACTGGAGATACCAAAATAAATGATACATCTGGTGCAAATATTCTAGAGAATCATGTGGCATTGTTGAGAGGGATTTTGAATATACGGGAGCCTGCTGATCACTTCACTATTTGCTAACCAGTCACTTTTACTGGCAAAATTCTGCCCCGGATCAGCCTTTCTCAGTGACAGAATTTCACTTGTGTGCAAGAAATCTGCCTCTTAGAATTCATCTTGTAAGTCCTACCTACCTCTGGGTTTCGTACTCCAAAAGCCTCTCAGGAAATTTTAGGTTTATAATTTTTCAGCTTATTTTAAGAAATTCTTTAGCAGGAATTAATATGAAATAGGTTAAGAAGAAACACTGTGAAGAGACTTGTCAGAGATGACACCACTTAATAAGGGACAGAGAAACTGGGATTTTGATCTAGATCTTCTAACTCCAAATCCAGCCTTCCCAATTTTGGCAAACAGCAGCCAATTGCAGGACACCAACTCTGACTAAAGGACTACAGAGATTCAATAGGCTTGAAACAAATTCAGTAACTGGGTTTCCACCCTTGTGGGTCCTTTCTTTCCCTGGGTCTCACCTTATCCTGAAGGAATAGTTTTGTGATGGGGGTAATTTGTGAAGAAAGCCTAACCTCCACTCATGCATTAGTCAAAACCATTTGTTTTGTTAACCTCATGTGAACATTACAAATGTGCGCTAGAGCAGAGGCCACATCCTTCTATAGATTAACAATTTCTTGAGTCAGCACGGCCCCTTTACCTTGACCTTCAAAGGAAACACTTCAAAGGAAGAAGTCAAGGTCCTCTTCAGATGGTGGGAACTCTGAGGTGGTTCTTGCTTTGAACTCAGAGGGCTTAGGTGTCGATGCCAACTGTCTTGACTGCTGTATGTGAGCATCTGTGTGGGTGGGTGGGTGTCTTTCTCTCTAAATACATTCTGTTTCATTGGTGTCTTTCTTTCAAATTATTATTTAAATAGAAAGTCCTGTGAAACAACATTATATGGAAAAGTTTCCCACAGATGGGTTTAAGCAAATAAACTTGGGTCTATGCGGAGAGTGACCACGTGTTCTCAGAGGACCAAGTTTTGAACAAGAGCAGCCAGGGAAAGAATCTAATCCCTGGTATTTAAAAAAATCTGGGTTTGGGGGTACAAAGAACTCCATTTTCCCATCTTTAAACCAGCAGGCTCTAACACAGCCAACACCGGCCAACATGAAGCCACATCCCCCAATTTTATGCAATCACAAGAATTCTCCAAGTTTCACAGCCTACCATCTGGAGATATAGTTGTGCCTACTAGTTCTGCCTGTGTTCTCAATTTGTTATACTAGAAAGTTCTTTAAAAAATTAAAAGCACAATATAAATATAACTATCTTTGTCATATTAAATAAGCTACAAGATAGGAGAGAGGCAGTTAGGCCCGATTGCAGCATATTCAGTTACTGTTGGGGGGCTTCCCCATGGAAAGCAAGGCCTTGTGAAAAATAACAAACTTACATTTGGATTTCTCTATGCTCTTATTTAATTAAAACTAGAGAATGAAGTGGCCGTTACAACCTTGGGTTCCACACAGTTTTATCTGCTGGCGAGAAGACCTGTTTCCCCATCAGCTAATCTGTGTAGATTAGGGGATGAGTATGTGCTCGGTTTGCATGGCTAGGGCTTTAACTATCTTCCTTCTTACATTTTTGGAGAGGACGGTCTCCTCTCTTTACTTTTATCTTTTACAACAATTGTTGACATTCTTTTCTGTGTACTCTTCCAGAATATCGTTTAGAATCATTTAGGCAAATTCTAAGAAAATTCCAGTTGGCATTGCATTAAACTTGTAAATTATTTTGGGGAGCACTGGCAGCTTCATGGCATATATTCCTTCTGTTCAG
This sequence comes from Pteropus alecto, assembly GCF_000325575.1. NCBI lineage: Eukaryota > Metazoa > Chordata > Mammalia > Chiroptera > Pteropodidae > Pteropus > Pteropus alecto. Next base: position 15,931,869 of record NW_006442109.1, read on the forward strand.
GAGCATGATGCATTACCTTCTTAGAGTATTTGCACTGATTTGCATTCCTACCAGTAATGTAGGAAAGCGTCATTTCCTCTACACTCTCTTCTACCAGTGATTCGATGAGATAGGTGTGATGTATACGAAGAAATTACAAAAGCCTTACTGAGAGTTGTGATTATTTAGAATGAATAAATACATTTATTGTTATTAATCAATAATTAACTATTTAATTAATCAATTCAATAATTCTACTGAATTATTGGTAGATAAGAGTATGGAGGAAATAACACTCTCTACATTGCAGGTAGAAGTATAAATTAGTGCAAATATTCTAGGAAAGTAATTTGGCAGAATACATCAAAATTTTTGAAACTGTTTTCTAAGAATTTGATCAGATTTCACATCAGGGCTATGAAAGAGGGTTTGCATTACTGTTTATGATAGAAAAAAAATGGAAACCTCCAAAATGTCCAACAGGAGAGGTTAAATTATAGTACATCTTTTTGATGGAATACTATGCAGCCTCTAAATTCAGGTATGACAGAGCACTTAAAGACAAAGGACAGTATCCATAGTATATGTTTATAGAAGGAAAACAAATTTCAAAATAATATAATTGTATGATCCTAACTAGTAAGAAAAAAATTTATGTGCATGAAAATATTAAGGAATTGTTTCAGAACAGAGGAGTTTTTATAGGAAGCTTTTATTCTCTTTAATTTTCTAAGCTTTTTCCTCAAAAATTTAAAACAAAGAACAAATATTCTTTTGTAGAAAGGAGAAAACTTTAAAAGGCCTATAAAGCAGGAGTCCCCATCCCCTGGGCCGCAGACTGGTACCAGTCTGTGGCCTGTTAGGAACGGGGCCGCACAGCCAGAGGTGAGCAGCAGGTGAGCAAGTGAAGCTTCATCTGTATTTGCAGCTGCTCCCCAGAGCTAGCATCACCACCTCAGCTCCACCTCAGATCATCAGGCATTAGATTCTCATAGGAGCTCTGGTCCCTGGTTCCAAAAAGGTTGGAGACCGCTGCTAAAGTATTCCTAGGTGATTCAAATTTTAGTTGCTAGTAGATAGAAGTCAGGAATTCATACGTTGAGGCTGATTTTTTAACAGAAATACATTGATTTGAAATACATACTCTTTAGTATAAACAAACGCCCTTTGGCTCCTACTTTTTGTAATATTTTTAAGAAAAGAGACATTACCTTTTCATGAGTGTTCTTTTAGTCTATCAAGATTTTCTTGTTTTCCTTGTTAAACCTATTGCTGTACTCTATTACATAGTAAGTAGATTTCTTTAGAGTGACCCATCCATGCATTGCTGGAATAAAAGTCCTATGTGGTCCTACTGCACAGTTTCTAGAAGTGTGACCATGGACAAGTTACTCACTATCTCTGTACCTTAGTTTCTTCCTCTGTAAAATGGAACCTCATAGGATGTATGAAGATTAATGAGTCAGCATACGTAAAGTGTGCAGGCCAGCGTCTGGCACATAGAAAGATCTTTATAAGGATTAGCTTGTATTATTACTGTTATTATTATTAATTTATTTGATATCTTCTTACAGTCTGTTCACTTGTATTTTATTTAAAATCTATATTCCTAAGTGAGCTTGGTCTGTAGTTTTTCTTTCTTTTTTAATGATATCCTGATAGTTTGGGGTACCCAGGTTATGTTTGCTTTATGTAATGAACAGGGTAACTGCCTATCTTTTGCAACGTTCTGGAACAATTTCTATCACTTGCGTTTACTTCAAAAAAGGAAATACGACCAGTCAATTATATAAAATGGTTAGCATGCCAAGTTACTGAACACAATACAGCTGCTAATCATACCAGAATTCCCAGGTATGTTACAATTTTGGCCCAATAAATGCAAGTCATTTAATTATACCATTTTCAATTTAATTACATAGGTATTTATGAGATATATTGTTTGACAAGAAAAAACTTACAGAACGGGCTGTGAAATATGACTCAGTTTTTCTTTATAATTCACATGTATTTTATACATACACATACGAACATGTATATACATGCACACACACTCAACTGTGTGTGTATTTGTGTGTGTGTGTGTGTGTACTCCGAAAGCTAAATGGTAATTTCTAAGAGGGCTAGTAATTAAGATTTTTTTTTTCAATTACAATTGACATTCAATATTATTTTATATTAGTTTCAGGTGTACAACATAATGGTTAGACATTTATATAATTTATAAAGTGATCCCCTCAATTAGTCTTGTACATAAGGTAATTTTTAAAATTGTTTTCTCCCTTTAAGCTCACCTCGGTTTTTCTTTTACAGTGAATATATATTATTCACATAATCAAAAACCAAAAAGACATGTTTACCTCTGTGCAACATATGGTTATCTACTTAGTACAGACAATGTTCTTGACCTTGTGGAGATGAAAAAGATCCATGTGACCCAGTCTCCACTCTCAGGAAGTCATGATCTAGATCTAGATAAAGTAGAAACATATAAATATGATGTGTACAAGATAAGGGCTGGAGATAGGGCAACCAAACTTCCCAGTTTGCCAGGACTAAGGGTTCTTCTCCTGGGATGCAAGACTTTCCAGTGCTACAGCCCAGATAGTCCCAGGCAAAAGGAATGGTCATCTTTGCTGGAGAAGCCTATGAAAGAGCAGTACTGACCACAAGTCCATGTGCTTCCCTGTATTTTCCAGCCTCCCCTGTAGGTCATTTGAAACCTTGTGACTGAGCTCTCACCAACAAGAATATGAGAGGAAGTGATGGATTGGTTCCAGTTTGAGACAGTTAAGAGTGGGTATGCATACTCTAGAAAGGCCTTTCCTTTCTCCTTCTCATCACTGGAAGCAGACAATTTTGAGATGACAGAGTTGATAGATGGAAGCAACTAAGGTCCTTGAGCCACTGAAAGAGAACAGCACCAAGGAGAGCTGCTTGACTCACACCAGACTGTGATACGAGTGAGAAATACTGGGCTGAGCTCCTGAGATTTCAGGACCTATTTGTTAAGGTGGCAGAGCATGATGTTATCCTACTAAAATAGAGCCCAAAGGTGAGAGATCAGGAAAGACATCACAGAAGAAGTGACATTTATATGAAGAATAAAAACATGGTAATATTTCCACATGAAGAAATGAATGGTGAACAAATCAGTCCAGGTGGAAACAGGGGATGGTAGGCAGTAGCAGGGAAGGGCAGGAAGTAGTTCAAATACAAGAAGTAGTCTCGTGTTGGGAGATAAGGCTGGAAAGGTTGGTTGTGTAATTTGTGGAAGGTCTTGAACTCTTCCTTAGAAGTTTGAGCTTTATTCTAGAGGCAACAGGCAGCAACTAAACAATGATGTGTCATAACCAGAACATGTAAGAAAAAATTAGATGAGGAATGGGACAAGAGCAGGACCAATTCAGAGATGATAATAATTATCATAGTCTGAAAAGAAATCCAAGCAAGAAGAGATGAGGGCCTGAACTAGAGAAAGAGTGATAGGTGTGTAGTGGCATTTGCGTAGCAGAATTTACTAGACTTGACTTCTCCTAATTAGAAGATCTCATAAATGGAGAGAGAAGTTGAAAATGATGCTGAGGTTTCCACCTTTGTGTCATAGAGGATAATGATACTGTTCACAGGAACCAAGGGCAAGAAGTGAGACTAAGAGAGAAAATGGCAAAAGTAACTTGGGATCCAGTAAAGTAGAGGAAGGAAGAGAAAAGAGTGAGAGATTCTGCGAAAGAGAAGTCACAGAAGTGTGGGGAGCACAACATTCCAGACATCAAAGAGGAGAGACTTACAAGAAAGAAAAAATTGGACAAGAGTGCCACAGCCTGCAGAGAGGTGGAGTAGGCCAAGGACTAAGAAGAGATCATTGGGAGGTACAGTTAGGAAGTTATTTGGAAGATCATTTCACAAGATGGCTAATGGGAGTGTAACGAATGGTGGGAACACAAGAGTTTATGTTCAAGGTCAAAGCAGCTGGCTAGACTGCTCTTTTAATTCAACAGTCATTTTTTAGCTCTTACTATTTGTCAAGCCCTGTATCTGAGGAATATAATGATGAGCAAGATATACTCTGCTCCCTCAATGAGCTTATAATCTCCAGTAGGAGATAAGATAGAAAAATAAACGGTCAGATTTAGTATCAGGAGATAAGTGCTAAGATGCTCTGAGAATACATAGAGGGACTCTGTTTTGGTTTCTGGGAGTCAGAAAAGGCTTCCTGGAGGAAGCTCTTTGAAAGCTGGGTCTGCCAGGGTGTGAGACAGGAAGTAGGGAATTGGCCAGGTAATAATGGTAGGGTGGAGAGGAGAAGAAAAGATAGCATTTTAGGCCACAGACACACCAGATTCAGAGGCCCAGGAGAAACAGAGAGCCTGACACTTTCAGGGAACTACAAATGGTTTCTTCTGGCTAGAGCTTAGGAAATCTAAAGGTGAGGATGGATGAGCCATAAAATTTAGATCGTTAAGGGCCATTTAAAGAAAAGAGAGAGATGTGATGGCAGTTTAAGAAGGCATCATTTCCAGAGAGAAATAACTAAGCTGGAGCGTGGTGAGCTGAACAAGAAGAGGCAGTGGTAAGAGGTAGATTTAAGGAGATGAACATATCTGTGAGATCAATCAGAAGAGCAGGGGTTGGCCTTAATCCCTGACAGCAGAGAGAAGGGAGAAGCAGGTGAGCACAGAGATGTCAAGGTGCAACAGGGACAGCTGAGGATGCCTGGCTTTCGTCCTCCCAATAAGAAAACAAATAGTTACCTGAGGTTAAGAGGATCACACAGGATATGGTTGAGGGTGGATGAAAAAAGAAAAAATTTTGAAATAGCAGCTGCAGGGGCTGTGATAGGGAGTCAACTGGGATTCATTAAAAGATGCATTAAAGTAGCAAGAGCCCAAATATTTCCTGGGATCTTTATCAGCTGCAGGAAAGGAAGTTTGTTCTTTTCTTTAAGTATTTATTAATGTAAATGCTAGTGCTCTTGAGATACTCCTCGCCATAGCTTAGGAAAGAAGAATGTGGTTTCCACCAGTGGGTTTCCTCTGTGCTCTGGGAGCTGTCACCAATCCTGGGACATCTCACACTCTGTGCAGGGAGCCCAGGGGGAACTGAAGCCGGGAGCTCAGGAAGTGTACCGAGTCCTAACTCCTATCTGAGGGACACTTGCAAAAATGTGTCAGTGCCAAGCCTTTCTGCAATTGGGACCAAGGCAGACTGCCTGGTGTGCACTGCACTGGAGATGATTCCTACCCTCCCTTAGAATCACTCCTTGGGTCAAGAGAGTGCCTAGAAAAACAACTTTTAAAATGTAACCTGCCAGGTGATCAAGGCTCATGTCAACAGTGACAAGTCATGTTGGTAGGAGGTTCCCTTGATATGATGAGATGAGAAGGGCACTTAAACTCTGTGGTCTTCCTCCCAAGAACTTATAACCCCAGTCTAATCACATGAGAAAAACACCGGGCAAATCCCAGTAGATGGACATCCTGCAAAATACCAAACCATTACTCCTCACAGCTGTTAAGGTCAACAAACACAAGGAAAGTGAGAAATTGTCACAGCCAAAAGGTCCTTGAAGAGACATGACAGCTAAATGTAATGTAGTATCCTGGATGGGATACTAGAACAAAAAAAAGGACACTAAAAACTAAGAAAATCTGAATAAACTATGGGCTTTCGTCCATAACAATGCATCAGTATTGGTTCATTAATTGTAAAAAATGCGCCATCCAGACTTAAGTGTTAGTAATAGGGGAAACTGGGTGTGAGGTGCATGGGAACTCTCTACGCTGTCTTTGCCATTTTTCTGTCACTCCAAAACTGTTCTAAAATTAAAAGTTTATCATAAATATTTTAAAAGTTTAACCATTATGCCGTACACCTGAAATTAATGTAATATAAATGTCAACTGTAATTGAAAAATATAAATATTCAAATAAAAATAAAATAATATAAAATTAATTTAAAAGTTTATTTTTCAATGTGGATCAGGAGAAGGAAAAGCCCATCGATGCTGCAGCATTTGTGCTCACATCAGTTCAGCATTCTCTGGGTCGGAAAGGGACAGGGCCCAGGAATACCTTCGGACATGAGTGAATGTGGCATCTCGAGTATTCTCTAAAGAGAACCTGAAGCACAGAAACAGCCACTCAGCAAGCTCGTTGGGTTGCATTTAAGCTATCATCAGACAAGATGGGATTTATTTTAAGACTATAGACTGAAGTGGGAACTAGGTCAGGAATGAAGAACACTCCAGGCCTGACTACACCCTTCCCTCTCTTGTGGGCCACCTGGTCTCTTTCTCTCGGCCCAGTCCCGCTACAGTTTTCCTCCCTGCGTGTGCTGGCTTCCTCTGCTCATTCAGCCCCTGGTCTCTTCTGACCAGCTTGAATGTGGCCTCCATCTGCCATGGCCTTTCCTCCATCTCGAGACAGCTTTCCAGCTGTCACCCTGACACTGCGTTTCCTAGCTCTGGAAGATTCCTTCAAAAGCAGTCCTTCATTTTACTTGATTGCTTTTTGTTTTAGAAAATGTTTATTTACAGAAAAGTACAACAAACGATATAGTGCACCTATTTTCCCAATATACAAGATTAATTGGCATTTTGTTATATTTGTTATTGGCAAATATTTACTTCCTAAATTTTTCCCTATGTGTATACCTTTTCAAAATTATGCAATGCATGCATGAAAAGTAAAATATTACAGACAAAATTCTCTTGAGCCAACCAAATTCTTTTTTTTTCTCTTTTGATCTCCTGAACCAATCACTGTCACTGTTTTGATTAGACTTTTTGTTCTCTCTCTCTCTATCTCTCTCTTTCTCTCTTTCTCACATACACACACACTATATGCTATTCCCCTGTGTGTGTATGTTTACATTTACATAAATATTATCACATGAGATGACTTTCTTTTTTCACTCAACATAATGATTTTTATCCATATCCATATTAAAACATATAAACCTAGTTCACTCCTTTTTACCAGTGTATATATGCTATCAAGTAAATAAATACGATAAAATAAAAGTAAATAGAAACACATTTTTTTATTCATTCCCTATTGATAAAAATGCAGGCAGTTTTCAATTTTTCAACTCTGTCATGAATATAATCATCCATGTCCCCTCTGCATATGTAGGAGAGTTTCCTATTGGGTATTTCGGTCTGTGTATGTCTAAGAGATGATCTGGTTATTCCGACTGCTTTTTTCACAACAGATCTGCCTACATGACAGAGAAGTCCTCTGCTAAAGAGCATTCTTCTTCCTTACTCAAGTTCTGAATAAGCTGAAAATAGAACATAGAACCAATAGAAGCCAAAGGGTCAGGATGAAACAGTAGAGTCACATGGCTCTGCTAAGGAAACCTCCATGTTTGGGCAGAGGACCACCCATCACAGACAGCTGAGAACAGGTATAGGCTCCTCTCACCCCACCCACTCTGCCCGCACCCCTCAACCTTCAACCACCCAAGGGCCACCCTGGAGGAGCAGCAGAATGCATCTTCCCCTGGAGGCAGGCTATTCTCAAAAGGATCAGATAAGTCACTCCCTGGGGCAAATTAATGCCAAGAGAGTATTTTTAGAACAACAGGAATGGAGTGCAAAAAGTTTCCCCCTAACATTGTCATATGCCATTAGTCAGCCATAGTTCATTTGGTGGCTCTTGTTGGGAGCCTATGCTGGATCTAATCAGTTGGGGTCAGGGAGGGAAGGGGCTCTCCTGAGACAGCATATGACTACCTATGCCTATAGCAGGAGATATAGGTGAAGCATCTTCTCTTGGAAGGGATCATGAGCAAGGAAATACTTCGAGCAGGCATGCTACCACGAGTAGACTTTCTAATGATATGCTCCTGATTTGTTCACTTCAAGGACAAGCTATATAATAAATATGCAATGAAAACTTGTTTAATTGAAGCTATTTAGAAATGTCCTATACAGGTGTGACCTTTACCCAATTTCCCACCCCAGAAACAAGGCTGAAAGAGTGAACATATGATTCTTTACGTTGACATTTGAAGAATGAGCACAACATCCATTTGAAGAATAATAAGAATGTTCATTTAATATGAACCTACTACGTACCAACATTATACTAAGTGCTTTACATAAAACAATCTCATTAAGGAGATATTATTTACCCCATTTGAGATGAGGAAACTGAGACTCAAGTTAAGTAACTTTCCTGAGAAACAGGAGCAGGTAGCCAGGGGAAACTCACAAAACAAAATGGGAGATAGGGAAGGGAGTCACTGAAGGAGCAGAAGCTGGACACGGTGCTGAGAAGGAGCACCAGGACTGAGATGAGCAAGGTGCCCAAACAGCCACATCCCTGTTTATACCATTTTGTCCTAGTTTCTGTCTGTTACAATCTAGTTTTTTTCTAAGTGTTTCAATTAACATTCTCAATCCTTCCTGGATAATGATTTCACACTTAATTTGGACAAGCAAAAAAGAGATTCTGTAGTTGATCTGAAAATGAAGCAAAGCTCATTTGGTGATTTTTCCTTGCTCAGGGCCCTGGATAGTGGTTTTGAAAATGGATTCTGGTTTCAGAAACTAATCAATCCCAGATATATTTAAGAAAATATTTGGGGTCATGCAACAATTATTCAAAGATAAGCACTTAATTTTTAAAAAAATTATAAATATAACAATACACATTTACGGTGGAAATTTTGGAAAACGCAGAAATGTATGAAGAAGAAAATAACAATTATTCCTAAAGTCACAACCAAGAGAGAGAACCTCTGCTAAAATTCTAGTGTGTTTCTTTCCTCTCTGTGTGTGTATATTTTAATAAATGACATCATACTGAATATACATTTTGTATCTTTCCCTTTTCACTTAAAAATACAACAGGAACACTTAAAATAATAAAAACGGCAATAGCTCATATTTATTGAGTGTTTATTGCATGCTTCACATGGATTATTTCATTTAATTAAATAGAACTCCAAGAATAGGTTCTATGATTGTTCTAATTTAATAGATGGAGAAACTGGGGCTCAGAGAGGGCTTATAAAATCATATGACTTCTAAGCTCTCCTTGATTGTTAATGAGGTTTATTTTTCTGTTTATTAGCCACCTATATCTCATTTTATTTCCTGTTTTTCAATTGAAGAATTTGCCTTTTTCTCATTGATATTAGAAACTTTTATATATTAAGGATATTAACGTTTTGGCTGTCAAATAGAAAATATTTTCTTCCTTTTGCCATTGGCCTTTAAACTTTTTTCTAATTTCAACATACAGAAGATATTAATTTTTTAGATACTAAACTATCAATTTTCCCCTACGGTTTCTTCCTTTCTTATGCTTAGAATCGTCTTTCTCGCGCAAATATCAAACTGTAGTTACTCTAGATTTTTAGGGTTTCATTTTTATATATACTTAAAGATAGTACATCTGGAATTTATTTTATTGTGTAGCATGAGGGTAAAGATATAACCAATAATTGTCCTAACTCTGTTAATTGACTGTAATTTCCTCACTGATTTGAAATGCCGTATTTATCACATTATAAATTCTGACATATTCTGCGGTTTGTTTCTGGACTTCCCCATCTGATGCTATAACAAACTTTGCAAACTGTTCAGCCAACTCTTTTTTTTTCTTTTCATAAATTTCTCTGGGCACACAACTAGACTACGTTTTCCAGGCTTCCTTGCAGTTAGTTATTGTCATATGGCTGATAGAGTATGAGAGAAGTAATATGTGGCACATCCAGAATAACCTATAAAAATAAGACCCTATATAAGCAATTCCCCACTATCTTTTCTCTTCTCAGCTGTCTGAGAGGATACACTGTAGGGAGATGGAGGCTCTACAAAGTAGAAGGAGCCTGGGCTCCTGAATCTCTCTCTTTGGAAGAAAGCTGCTTGCCTACCTGAAATGCCCACTTTGGACTTTATGTGAATGAGAAATAAACTTCTATTATATATGGCATTATATATTTGGGGATTCATTTATTTATTATTAACTAATTATTTTTTATAATTCTTGAACATAAATTCAGGAATCATTTTGGTTCCCCCTACAAATTACAGTTCTTATTGAAATTGCATTAAACTTATAAAATAATATGGGATTGTTATGTATATGATATTTAGTCTTCTAATTCAAAAACATACTGCGTTTTACATTTACTTACGTATTCTTTTAGATCTTTCTTTAAAATTGGGTGATTTTCTTTATATAGAGCCTGCCTATTATATATACTTAAATGTGTTATTTTTGTGAAATTTTTTAAATATTATGCAAGTTATTATATTGATATATAATTATTTTTGGTATATTATATATCTGGCTACCTAATGGTTTATTAGTTGATTTTGGTCAGTGTGGGTACTCTAGGTCAGAAGTTGGCAACTTTTTTCTGGAAAGAACTAGATAGTAAATATTTTTTGGTCTCTGTCACAACTATTCAATTCTGCTGTTTTAGTTCAAAATCAGCCATTAGACAACATGTAAGTGAAAGGACATGGCTATATTCCAATGAAACTTTATTTACAAAAACAGTCTACTGGCTAGCTTTCACCCTTAGGCTGTAGTTCTCCAACCCCTGGTCTAAATAATCATATCATTTGCAAATAACAATACCTATGTTTTTTTCTGTTTTAAGACTTACAGTATTGTCTGTATTATCTATAAGATAATAGATATAAAGACAGAATGTCTATATTATCATTCATAATATGTTATGACTATAAACATACTGGTGATATTATCATATCTATTTCTTCCTTTAATGAGAATGTCTATAGTGCTTCATAGTTACAAATGACATTGATGGCTATTGATTTGAAATAGATGTATGTGTGTTTGTGTGTGTGTGTGTGTGTGTGATTTCAAGGTTGTGTTTTGTATCATTCTATACCAAGTTTATTGAGAGTTTTAAACAGGAAAAAGTCTTATGCCTTTTTATCATATACTGAGATAATAATGTGATTTTGTCCTTTGACCTATTAATGTGTAATTCATATTCTGGATTTCCCTATTGCAAATCATCCATGAATTCCTGGATAACATAACATATATTCTGTATATTATTCTTTTACTACTGCTAAGTAAGATTTTTGCATCTTTATCAACATGTGAGATTGGGCTATAAATTTTTTTAATGTTATCTTTGCCAAATTTTTGTATTAGGATTATGCTGATTTTTAAGTGAATTTTTGAATGTTTCCGTAATTCCTTTTCTCTGGAAAAACGTTGTAACATAGGGATTTTTTTGATCCTTAGAAATTTAACAAATCATTGATCTAGTATGTTTGGGAAGATAATTATTTAGCAATATTTTTCCATTTTTTCTACAGTTTTTGATGTATTTAGGTTTTCTTCTTATGGGCTAGAAGAATATTTTGAAAGAGTTCTCAGCATGCAAATGTCAAACTGAAAGAGAAAAGAATAAGATAAATATTTTAAAAGATGCTTGATGTATGGAAATCTTTTTATGAGTGAAAGATATGAGAAGCTAGTATCTTCTTTAAAATAGTTCTATTTCTTTAATTTTGTTTGTCTCAAATCAAGGCTACCATAATCCCATTTGTTTTGAATGGCCTGAATATTTGCTACCCATCAATGGGTAATTTCTATAAATAAACCAGCTAGCCATAGTAGTTTAGGTAGATTATTATAAAACTATATCTATTTGATAAGAAAAAGAGCACATGAAGAAGGAGGAAAAATCTGGAATGGAAATAGAAAATAAACAAATAAAATCAATAAATCTAAATGACAATAAAGGGTTGATGTCTCAAAGTTCTTGCTTGACCATCTGCTTAAATCACTATGTAAAAATGGTGCCCGATTTGTCTTCTACAAGTCTCTGATTATGCTATTTGTTTGATCAAACTTTTCTTTGTTGATAGCACAATGCTTTCCTGATTTAGCCTAATCTCTAATTTATTCACAATTTAAAAATGTTTTACTTCAAATTCTTAGTGTTATAACCCATTCTTGACTCTATTTGACAGAGAACTTGCAGAGACACCGGGAATTAAAGGGCAAAATTAAGACAAGTTAATTGCATATTCAGGTTTACAGAGGACAGTTCCAATTCATGCTGTTGTCCTGTTATAATTAATAGTAGTACTTTCTGTTACTCTCAAAGTGTAAATTTTTTAGACAAATTATGTCATCAGACATGATAAAACAATGTGGTAAGAATAACAAACCATTTCTAAATTGGAGACCGAGAATTATCTAACAGGCCAGGTGGGTGAACCGTGAGCTGAAGAAGGAAGACCCCACAGGGAGAGCAGATTCTCTGAGATACACAATCTAATCAGTTGCTAATATTTCCATTCAGCACAGTGGTGCCAGAGAAAGAAGCACTGTGGTAGAGCAAGAGAATGATTCCATGAAGTCTGTGTTTAAAGTCGTGTAAGGGAAAAGTGGAAGTGGAGGGCTAAGGGATGAGGGTGAGGAGGACACAGAATAGAGAAGTGGAAAGATAGGGAAGAAGTGACTGGGGTGAGAAATGGAGACAGGACAGTAGGGAAATGAGAAAGAGAACTGGTAACTGAAAAGCATCAAATGGAAATTTCTTCCTAAAAGTTGAGCTCACATTTCTTATTCCCCTGAGGGAAAAACAAAACAAAACAAAACAAAACAAAAACTAAAGAACATCAAGATGAAAGGTTAGACACTTCCAAAGACAGAAATGCTTACAAAGACCCTCCTTGATCGAACTTGAGTCAAGCTTCTCTGAGTCCTCTTCCTGACTAGACACCAGTCTTAGGCTCAATCCTTGGCCTGTTTATTCAAGTTTTAGTAAGAATCCTGCTGAGTCAGCAGTGAAAATTCCCCACTCTTGGTCTGATCACTCTCAATATCTGATAAAATTCCTTATCTCCACCTTCGATATGTTATCACTCTGGTCTACTTGCAGCAAAATTCTTGTTTAGCAAAGAAATGAGTAATTTTCTATCCATGGACCCCCAATCCTGCTCCTTGATGATAAATCTCCACTTTTCCTTACAGTATTTGGAGTTGGGCCCAATCTCTCTCTCCTATTGCAAAACTCTATTTAGTTGCCCCTCCCCCCAAAAAACTCTTCCTTAGTGTCATTAACAGGTGTCATGAATAATATTTACTTGAACAATGCCCACCGTAAAATGTCAGCTTTGTAGTGAAGAAGGCTATAGAAGAGGAGATGAAAGTGAGAAAAGCATCATCACCGTCCTTGGGCTCCAATATCACTGCCACTGGCCGGGAATGGAGATTTTGATGGTGAGCCCAGCCTGAGCAAGAGTCAAAGCACTATGACCTGTCCTGAGCTTCTCTCAGTGACCAGGCAGGGAGTTTCTGCATCCTAATTCTTCTCTCGGCAACCGCTTAAGTGTTGCAAAGTGTTCTATCTCTTCAATCTCTCAGAAGAGGAGGAAGAGGAGAAGGTTTGTACTCTTCCAGCTCATCTGGGAAGAAGTCACCTCACTGCCGTGTATTTCGTGGACTTTGGACAGTGGTCAAATTCGGATCCCAAATGGAATCAGAAATTAGTAGGAAGCCAATATGAGATGGTAAAATCCAGGACTAAAATATAGAATTCAAGATATTTGTTCAAATTGAAATTGCCTTTTCTTAGAGAAAAAAAAAGACTAGAAAGATAAACACCAAAATGATCACAGGAGAGTACTGGATGAGTTTTATTCTGTGTTTTCCTGTATTTTGAATGTTTCTGAAATAAGCAAGCATACTATTAGGTTCACTAGAGGAGGAACGCACAAGGCCGAAGGGGTTTAGCAAAGTTTATTATAGTAAAGTGACAGCCGGGCTGAGCCGAAGATGGCTTTAGTCCCAAATGTGAGGGGACCTGAAACATGGGACTTGAAGCGGGCTTTTTTGGTGGGAATATTTTGGGTTGGTAGATTGGCAGAGAAGGGAGGAGAGTCCAGTGAAAGAGGAGATGAGCATGTAGCATTGCCAACCCAGAAGCAAGGTCAGGTTCCCACACAAAAGGTAAGGAAGGAGTTTGGTTCCCACACTACAGGAGGTAGAGATAGGGCCCTCCTGGACCTAATACATACATTACTTTAGCATTCAGGAAAAAAAATAGTGCATCTTCTTTATTCTTGGATAAGAAATTTCCAAGAGATAGCATTACATCTAGGTCTCTGGTGACCTTTAAAAGACACTAAGATTCTTGACAGTCAAGGAATTTTCTGTGTAAACTGGTCCAGGTCCAGTGGAAGGCAATCAGTCATGTGGTTCATCATTCCTAGACTTGACTCTCTGGGTTCCTTAAATCTTATGCCACTCACCAACCTAGGCACATTGAAACAGATGAATAGGAGGAAAGGAATCACTCAAGGTGCTGCATTGCTGGTAGAGATGTTGCAGGAAGGTGGCCACTGAAGTCACAACCAAGCCACAGTGCTCTTTGGCCACTGCTCCCAAAATATTTCTGAAGGCATCAATGAGACCATTTGCCCATTTGTTAGGAATTTATTCTGAGGGCAGTGTTATAACCACTCAAACATATTATTCTAAGCCAGTGTTTACTAATCTATAGACTTCAGACCCCTGGGTTGAAACAGCAGAGTTATGACAAGGAAGAGATATGAAGCCATATGGAAACCATGTCTTGTACATTGATTGAATGAATACTATATATTGTACCTATTTATACTGCTTTTCAAATGCATGTAAATATTGCCACGGCAAAAAATACAAACACATTTTTCAATGGTAATGAATTCACAGCATTTTTTGTTAAGTATTTCCCAATTAATGGATTCTAAATGCAAATGTCCAGTGACTATCATTTGAGGCTCTTCGTACTAAAAAATGTTGAGAACCACTGCTTCAGCCACTTGTACTTTCAACTCAGACTCCAAGTTCTTCAGAAAGTTTGTTGTTTGTTTGTTTGTTTTTTGACTACTTCAGTGGACAGTGATCGTCCCTTCTCTAAAATTATTTTTATTGCACATTGTTCTATCCCGTTTTCTTATTGTCTCCGCTGGAGTCTTTTCCTCCCTTCAAGTAGGCTAGACACTGGACAAGAGTGGAGGCCCTATTTTCTGCTTCTTCATCTTTCCCAAGCATTCAGCCCAATGGGGACTCAATGAATAGTGATCGGTCACCATTTCTCTATATTCATTCTAGTCACCTTATTACAAAAGCTCCTCAATTCACATAAAGTTTCTGTTCTAAAGGACTATTCCTAAGGCAATTTTTGTAAGTCCAGAATTAGTGCAATTTCCTTTATTCATTTGCGAAATTTGCCCATTTATAAGCAACTTTAAATTCTATCTATTATATTGGGCAGAATGGCTATACTTTTGCTCTGGCTCAAGTTTTTGTTCTTTTTCATGAAACTTGGTTTGTTTGTAAGCAGAGAACCTGCTATATACCGCAAACCTTGTCTAGATCGTAGGCTAATTTTCTTCTCTACATTTTGCTCTGTGTCTAAATCAAGATTGTACTTTCATCATTTTACTTAGAATTTTCTCTTGCCATATGCTCTCTGGAAATTATTTTTCTCATTGTTCATAAATTCCAAGTTTGTTTACTCTAGAATACAGGAGAAGCAAAAATAGAATGTTAGGCTGTGAGGGGCAGCATCCGCCTGAGCTGAGTTTGTTCTGGGGAGTGATAAATGATGCTGGGTTCCCCGTGGGTTAGAGGGCACCCAACTTCAAATAACTACAACATCCGATAACAAAGTTTTTCTCCATCATTTGCAATCCAAACACTAAGAACACAGCCCTGCGGACCCCTCATCCTTCATGTTCAATTGTAAATCCTGATTAAATAGCTTGCAGGTGTCAGGATTAAAGTATATGCAGTGGGAGCCTAAACAGAGGGCCAGCTGGGTTCCTCATTTGCCAGTCCCAGTTTCTTCTTTGTTTTGAAACTGTTGACAGTACAACTAAAAATGTTCCTTAGGGCCCAGGCTGAGTTAAATAACAAGCAGGATGAGTAAGAGAACAGCTGTAGATATTTTTCTGTGTTTAACATACCTGCCTTGTTGATTTATAGGAAGACCCCCATATAATGTACATTTTGTAATCCAAAACATTTAACCTTTGGAGCCAAGTCTGTGATAGAGACATCAGAAACAGGAAAAGTCTTGATGGGCTTGGGTTCCAAACTTTTTGCCCCCTCAGACGAAAAGTGAAATGATGGAATAACTTTATTTTATTATTCAAATAACCGTGGCGATATTGTTTAGCCCTCATCTGATACAGCTAATCAGTGGGCAAGAGAAGTCACGGAAACCACAGAGGCCTGCTCAGAGAAATGCATCTTGGGAATTCCTCCCTCTGCATGAGCTGGATAGAGGAAGCCAGCTCTGCACTAATCATCTATCCTGCCTTCAGGGAGGGATGTGGACAGAAGCCTCAGCGGACCTGCCAAACCACTGACTGGGGCCATTCCCGAGTTCCCGCTCGTGTGCTACAGCACCAAGAGGCATCATGAGTTTCCAGGCAGTGTGGAGTCCTTACAATTTGTCAGAGTTTGTGTTTAGCTAGACTGCGGTGTTAGGGAACCTCAAGGCAGCCGTAGGATTAAACAAGTAAAACCTTACTCTTTTAAACCATCACTGTCAACTGTGGGCTCAGAGCCTATTGCATTCATAGCACTGGGGTGCACACCAACTGAAACTGCAGATTTAGAATAGTGCCTGTGACTACTGTAATTGTCATGGATTCCCGACCCAACATCCATTCCACCCCAAAGGATTCGTTTGGCTCAATATGGTCATCCTAGCCCCCTGGCTAGGAATTTGTTTGGGAATAGGCATGGAGCCTCATCCTGGCCAATAAAATGTGAGGGGAAGCCTGCTGGCTGCTGAGGTCTAAAAATACAGACAAGAGAAACATTTCTTCTGTCCTCTGAACAGTGTCCTGTCTGGATGAGGAGAGCCAGCGTGAGAGCAAAGCTCTGGATCTCCTCAATGACATCATTAGGCTGCTGAAAATCTGAACCAACTAGAGCCTACTGTACTTCTGAACTTCTTGTTCTGTGAATCAAAAGCACTCTAAGGAGTACAACCTCCCTTTAAACATGCGACCCCACTAAAAACAATAAAGTATGTATGTCGGTAAATGGAGAGACAAAAAGATTAGGGAGAGTAAAGATTGAAACTTGATTTTACCAAACAACAACAACAAAACCTACTTTCTTTCCTTCTTCAAACACAAAACAACTGATTGGACATGTTTGCATTTGAAGCATACTTTTGATTAAACGGCTCCATAGAGGTGTCCCAGATGTCTCAGAACTGATAAGGTGGATAGAGGCCCCTCAGTTCATGCATAGCCCAAGAGCCACAGATACCAGAATTGAGTAGAGAAATTTAAAAAGTTAACATCTGCAAGGATCCTTTTGGAGTCAGATTGTTGGCTTCAGCTGGGTGAGTCTGGTACAAACAGAAATAGTGGAGAATTCACTTCACACTCAAGGAATATCCCCTTAGATACCCAGCCAGACTATCTTCTTGGCAGTGTCATCAGATGATAAAGAAATGGGATACCTAATAAACTCTGATATTAGAAGGGAGTATGACTTTCACTTCTAATAAGGTGTTTTATTAGTACTACATGCTCTAAACTGTTCAGTCACTAGTAGATAGAACCTTCCCATTCTGCTAGGCACCATGAAATGCAAACTAAGAAAACCTAGAGATGGACTGCAAGGGTCCTAAAACTCCCAAAAGACACATGCATAGGCCTGTTGATGCCATGTATTAAATCCTTCAGAGGTGACCAATCTAATGTTTCTTTCCAAATGATCCTACAGCATCTTATTCTATCTTTGGAAATGTCTGGGGGAAAAATACCTAATAGTCTTTTCCAGAACTCATGTTTAATAAGCACTTTTTAGACATGATCTGATTTAATACAATAATCCTATAAAGTATTATTATTATTCTCACTTTAAAGATGAGGAAGTTATTCAAACTCACAAAGATATGAAAGCAGATTTGGAACTCAGACCCCAGACTGTTGAAGTCAAATGTGCCATTGCTTGCTTTTTCCCACTACTGAGACCTACACAGAACATTCACCTCATCTTAGATGATGCTTGGAGGGTAGCATACTTGGCTCACAGCGAAAAAAGCCTGAGAATTGCTACCAGGTTCCTGCCCCAGGTTTGGAGCCATCTTAAGTGCCTCACCCACAACATCCTCACTTTAGACTTCAAGAATTCCCTGAGACATTTAAGGGGTTGGTGAAAAATGGCTTTTATTTACTTGGGCACACTATTCAAGTATAATGTGATGCAGTTAAAAGTGTAAGAGTTGGGAGTAAGAGAGACCCACTTAATCATTCTAAGACCCTGAAATAACTACCTGAGTTCTCTGCATTTCAATTATCCAGCGGGAAAATGGAAGTAGGCTACATGTCTTTGAGGAGCATTGGGTAGTGGGTGCCTGAAATGATCTGTGTAAAACATTCTCATAGGCACAAAATATGAGCAAATATGAGCTTGGTACTATTTTATTCTTCCCTTCTATTCTGAATAAGGTCTAATTCATTGTATTTCTGGGTTACTTCAGGGTTATTTCATAACTAGCCTGAAGACTTTCCTTTCAATGATTATTGAAAAGCAACAAAGCAATTAGAATGTGAGAAATCACTACCAATTTAATTGCCTTTTCATTTGTCTATCTATCTCCTTAGGCTATAACTTTCTCAAGGGCAAGGCCTTTGTCTTGTTGATGATGCAATCCCAGCCCCTAGCACAGTGCCAAGTTTACAGTAGGCACATTACTGTGCTAAGTACTGGGAGCGAGGTGACAAAAAGAAGCAAGGCAGTACTCTTAAGAACACAAGATTTGCACATATCATACTTAGGAGAACAAAACCGCTCAGTGTCTTGCCTGGGAACATAAATTATGTGAAATAAGCTTGACTGTTTCCCTCATGATTGAGGATGTTGCTAATTGAGTGTGAATCTCAACGTCTTTATTGTACAGAATGAGAATCACTGGGTGGAGTTACTATATTCTAGATAAAACCCAGATAGCAAAGAAATATTTGCTGAGTGAGTTTATTTTATTATGATTTGCCTCTTTTTTTTTCCAAAAAGCATTGAGCGTAAGGAAATACATCTAGATAATTGATGTCCATGATACACTGAGATACAGTTGAGAGCTTTTTTTCCAATTGTAAATGGCATTGCTTTCAAAGCAATCGTTCTCATATTTTCAGCCTGACTGACATCTATCTCAATCTCCATGTTCACTTTCTTTAATCATTCTTATAACTGTCAGCTCCAGTTTTGGTTTTATTGTCATCATAGATAGATGATGATGATGATGATGGACAGATAGCACTTTACAGATAAAAATACACGTATCATGGTTACCTCATAACAAACCTCTGAGGTAAATATTGTTATTCACATTTTACCGATTGGCAAACTAAGGTTTCAGGTCTTGTGTGACAGAGCAACGAACCGAGCTCAGCCTTTCCTCCCTCCCTCCCTCCCTTCTTCCCTTCCTTCCATCCATTTTCTTTTCCCTTTTGGAACCCCACGGTCAGGGGACACGCCATCCTGGGGATGGTGCCGCTTTCTTATTTTTTAAGACACTAATATCAGATAATATATTTTCCTCCCTCCCTCCCTCCCTTCTTCCCTTCCTTCCTTCCTTCCTTCCTTCCTTTTTCCCTCCCTCCCTCCCTTAATCCCTTTCTCTTCTCTCTTCCCTTCCTTCTTCTACTCATTAAGCATTCATTTTTTTTAGCCTCGGCTAAATGACAGTTATATTACTAAGTGACTTTAATAAAGTCATATTAAACAGAGTCCCAGACCAATTGAATCAAAATCCAACACCCCTTCCTCTGAACTGTAGAGCCTCACATTTTGGACAATTCTTTTAACCTCTGGAACTCTGCCTCTGACCACACCATCTGGACCCTAGGTCTCACCTGGCTCACAGCCGATCCTGCTTCCAGAAACCCTGCTTTTAAGCCATGTGCCCTTCCTTCTCGCAGTGCTGACCACAGAGTTCCCATCAGGAAAATGTAACGCTTTGTCTCAAGAAAGCCTGTGCCCACTTCAGCAATGGCTCCTGCAAGGCCCAGTCAGAATGCAGTAAACTCACTCCTACAGAGCCCTCAGCAAGCCTGCTCAGACTTGCCAATCCCAAGAGCAATGCTGCTATGCAGAGGTAGATAACTTTATGCCTGAGCCAGCATCCAAGGCCATTATCTCATTTAATTCTTTCAACAACAGGGGGAAGTAAGTGATCGCCTCATTTTATTGGTAAGAAAACTGAGGCCCAAAGAGGTGACCAACACACCCCCAAGGTTACATAGTTATCTGAGACTAAACTGGTACTGAATTTAGAT
Source organism: Pteropus alecto (assembly GCF_000325575.1). NCBI lineage: Eukaryota > Metazoa > Chordata > Mammalia > Chiroptera > Pteropodidae > Pteropus > Pteropus alecto. The sequence goes on from NW_006442109.1 coordinate 15,952,156, forward strand.
CTAATCTGACTCCAAAGCTTCAACTCCTAGCCCGAATTAAATTATGCTGTCCTCTGAAGAAAGATAGAAATCTGGATATCAATTAACAGTAAGGAATGCATGAAGCAGGGGTCCCCAACACTGCCCCCCAACACCGGCCATGGACCAGTACCGGTCTGTGGCCTGCTAGGAATTGGGCCACACAGCAGGAAGTGAGAGGCCGGTGAGTGAGTAAAGCTTCATCTGTATTTGCAGCCGCTCCCCAGTGCTAGCATCCCCGCCTCGGCTCCACCTCAGATCATCAGGCATTAGATTCTCATAGGAGCACCAGTTCCTTGTGCCAAAATGTTTGGGAACCACTGATGTGAAGACATTTTCAAGGTTGCCCCTTGGACTCCAGCATTCCTGAAAAGGTAACTTCAAATCTTTGTCCTGGAAAGCAAACTAAGGCAGGGAGGGCATATAATGTGGCCAGTTCCCCAGGCAGGTGGTGATGGATCTCAGGGCTAACTCCAGGTTGGCTGACTCGGCTAAGTGTTCTGCTCAATAAGCCGCACAGCCTTGACTCGCCTGAGCCTGAGAGAATTGGGCCATCAGCCAGAACACATTCATAGGCAACATTCTACTTTCTTGGTGGAATTTTTTTTTTTTTTAATTAACTACCTAGACAGGGCTTCACCTATCTCATCAGACTTTCCGGTCCTCAATGCCATCTGGCCTGAGATTTTTCTGATTTCCAACAGGCCTCTTGAGCTTCTAAGAGCCATGAAGTCTATATCTCAGTGCCCTGGGTGACAAAGACTATGTCCCAGGTACCCAGATGGAGGTCATGGGAAGGCCCGGGTCCACAGAGCTCAGCTCTCCTGTCTAGCTGGCCATTCCCAGAATCACTATATGGCAGGGACCAAAGATCAAAAATTTTATGGGAGCTTTGGGAATTATTCCTCCCCAATCCATCTGCCCTTTCATCTGCACACCCACTGCCCCAGAATAGCAAACAGCTCATCGCTCCTAAGCTGTTTCTCCAAAGACTTCACAGCAGGAAAACAGAGGCTAGAAATATTTCAAAAGCTTGGCCACAGCTGCCTGCAGGGGCCCATTTGAAAGGCTTCACGCAGAAAACCTCCTTCTTCCTTTAAAGTGCCAGCCACTGGTTTTGCTCAGCTCGAAGAACCACAGTGCCACTGGCACCCTTACGACCCCCCTACCCACCTGGGTCTGTCCAAGGGATGTCTAAGTGCCCCTAATCCATGGCAGGAATCACGTTCAGGAACAGAAGTTTCTATACCTCCATGACCAAGCACACTTGTGGTCTGAAGGGGAATCCCAGCCCCACCTCGAGAGGGGCTTGCCGTTGCGGACCAGGCTCACTTTCACCCACAGCACGTCCACGTGCCCTAGCACTCTGGCTCTTTCCGGGCTGATGATACATTTGTAAATCCTAAGAAAGCAGCCTCTAAGGAATGGGAGTCTTTCTGACTTGGTTCCTTGAAGGGTAAAACTCCTAAGACTAAAATCTGAGCAGTGCTGTCCAGACTCAGGCATGAGTGGCACTCCCCTGGGTCCACCCTGGCCCTGCTCCAGCCATTTCCCCATGAAGTGAGGAGTATGCAGACTGCGGGGACTTACCCACCTGGAACCCACACTTCCCTATCTAGACAGTTCTGGTGACAGGGACCCCAGTATTCTCTATCCAAAAGTCCCTGAGTTTGCTTCCAGGCCTTAGTGGGCCTCATCCTTGCATCTATCCTTTGAGGCCAGGAAATTCCAGCAATATGTATACCTTGAAGTCCAAGGGTAGCCAAGGGGTGGTCCAGGGCAGCAATTTGTAGGGCACTGTGGACACTGCTGGGATTTGCAAGGCCTCTCACGGTATGAGGCAGAGTCAGCAGAGGGCAAGAAGCAAACAGGCTGAAAGCTGCAGGTTGAAAACCAGCCTTCCCTGCATCACATCATCCAAGTGTGGAATGTGGAGAAGCCCAAGTCACGGAGCCACATTTGGCCAGGTAAGAGGATAACACATATTGTATATGGCAGCATTTCAGTTTGCTTCGTAACTTTCAAACACTTGGGCACAAGGTACGTGGGATTTCTTTCTACTCCTGCACCCGGACTCACCATGTGAGGGCTGGGCCTCAGTCGGAACTCATCTCAGAATAAACAAAGATCAAGAGCATTCATTCATTCATTCATTCACGCATTCAGCCATAACTTTCTTAACCCCCGGCATGTGCTAAGCATTGTGCCAGGCACTGGGTATGCCACAGTGAACTAGATGGTTGCAGTCAGGCTAGCCGGGGAGGCAGCAGCCATTGAATGAGCAGTGAAATGACAGCTCCCAGTCAGTGTCAGGAAAGAGATGATAGTAGGAAGGACCGGTTTCTGAGTGAGTGATCAGGACGTGACTCTTCATGTTCAGGTCCCATTTAATTAATAAGTAACTCTTAGAGGCCTACGACTAGCAATTAAACTAAATTAATTCAATAAACGTGTGCTGTCTGTTTAGCCTAGCACAGTACTAAGCTTTGGGACACCAGAGACACAGGTGCTCCTCAATAATGTCAAATCTAGAGGTGCATGTGGATATGTATACAACTAACTCAAGGTCAAGACAGAGGGAAACAGCAGCACTACAAGCAAAAGGTTGTGGGAACACAGAGGGAGATGTGGTTAATTCTTTCTGGGTGTTCAGGGATGCCTTCACACCAGAAACAACATTTCAATTGAGTTTTTCAGGATAAAGAGCACAGACCCTGGAGAGACAGTCCTGGTTGAGGGAAGAGCTTAAGCAAAGGCACCGAGGCAGGCCATTGCATTGAGTGCTAGGGAATGACTAATTATCCTGCATGCCTTTAGCACTGGGTATGTGAGGATGTTGGGAGCAGGCTACAAGGGCAGTTTCTGGGACCAGGTTTTGGCAGGCCTTGCCTTCCAGGCTAAGGAGACTGATGGTTTCGGAGAAGTGGAGAAACATTTTAGAATAATCATTCTGGTGATATTTACTGAAGACACTGAAAGAAATTAAAGGCCAGGAGACCAGAGGAGGGCTGTTTCAATTATTTAGGCAACAGGACTTGAGACAAGGTTTTGATGGTAATAAATAGAGATTTAGGCCTGGTAGTTTTGAGTTTTGACCTAAATTGCAAAGGCAATCGTCTGTCTCTAACTACTTCCTCTCAGCTATCACCTAATAGTCAAGGATCATTGGTGGCAAGCAATAGACACCAATACTGGCTAACCTAAGCAGGACTGACACTCATCAGGTGGTCATGCAGCAGCCTACAGAATCTAGGGGAAGCTGAAGAGGCACCTTTGAAAGGTAGCTTCTGAGGCTCCAGGTGGCAGCCACTGTAGGAGAGTCTAGAAGAACATGGACCAATCTGCTCCAACTATGTTTCCCCACTATTCTTGTCACTCTTCTCATGATGTAAATGTCAGGGAGAGTACATCTGATGATCTCCCTTGGGTCACTTTTCTGCCCCTGTGCTGGGGGCAGGGGAGCAGCTCACTCTGACTGATACTCTCTAATCAAGAAATGGAGTGTTCCCAAAGCAATAGGCATGCCCCTCTCAAGGGCGGAAACTCAGGCTATCTTGTTCACTGTGTAACCCCAGTGCCTAGAAGGGTGTTGGCACCTAAGCTGTGCATGATTAATACCTACAGACTGCAGGAGGCCACACAGAAAAAGTGACAAGTGTCTACATCACCTTACCCACCTCCTCTTGCCCAACACTGACATCTCTGCCTCCCGCCCCCCGCAGGGTGTCGGGGGAGTATCAAGACACCCTCAGCTCCTCCTCAGCCCAACTGATGTCCACGGACAACAAATACACCCCAGATGTTTGGGGGACTAGTCCATTCACCCTCAGCTCCTCCTCAGCCCAACTGATGTCCACGTGCCAATTTTTCACCTGTCCCAGGATTCTGTCTTCAGAATTTCTTAACACTGATGATAATTTCCTGTTGGATAGGATGTTTGGGATTTGGGCTTTGTTTTTCTTCAAATATCATTTCTATTCAAAATATGAGTTCATTTCTTCTGGAAGTTATTTTTCATCATTTTTTTCTTTCCCCAAGTTCTCGCACCACGGGCCTTCCTGCCTTCCTGTTGCTGGCCCTATAAATATTATGTTCCTGGAGAGTTGCTGGAGAGGTGCAGGAAGGGGTGGTGATTACTTAACTTGTTGGCGGTTTTTGCAATTTTTCCCCATCCAGGGCACACTGTAAGGCATTTACAATGAGCCTGTTCCCTGCAACATAAGGTCCCTTCCTAGAGGTGAAGACCTCCGTTAAGTCAGGGTCTGTCTCTGATTTCAGGAGATGGGCTCCAAAGGACATATGGAAGCTGCTGATATCCAAGAGAGAACCAGTTTCTTTGCTTCAGGCATTAGATTTAAGCATGCCTTAAAAAAAAAAAAAAAAAAACTGCCAATTTGGCATGAAGTTGCCACTTTCCTAATCAAACTAACTCGGCTCTGTTTACAGCTCAACATCAATATTAAGTCATCATAAAAGTGAAGGTTTATGGTTCCTAAAAGAAACATAGAAACAAGTATGCATCCTATAACTCCTAAAATATGTTGTCTAGATTTTTTCCATATGGGTAGGAGGAATAGTTTGTGGAGGTGATAGGCTGAGTTGTGTCGTTGTGCAGCTAGCAGGGGGAACAGTCCCCAGCTTCCTGTGTGAGGTTTTGGACATTTGGGGCCTCCATGGTGGAATCACACTCTCCCACTTGGTCTTTACAAATTCTCATTGCTCCCAGAATAAAATCCAAACTCAAGATTGTGATCTTCAAGGCAATTATTGGGCTGGCCGCCACTCCTCTGTCCACACACCCCCTCAGTTATGTACTTGGCCACACTGTCCTTCCCTTTCCAAGCTCTGTGTAGCAGGAGGCCACCTGCAGTTGCTGTCCCCTGCCTGGCATGTTTTCCCCTTTGCTCTTCATCTGGCATCTCTTTCTCTCCCTGTAGGTCACAAATAAAACATTCCCCAGTTACTCTTCATGGACTATCACCCTGTTTGGTTCCCTTGCTGGAGTTACCACAACCTGGAGACAGCATGACAAATAAACACTTGTCATGTTTATTTCCAGCTCCTGGGTGAAATGGGAGCGCCATGACCAGCCACATGTCCTGCCTGTTTCCTGCTGCAGCTCAGTCCTTGAACCACACCCGAGGCATCTTGTCAGCTCAGGGGATGTTGCCTGACCAAGAGAACTTATTGAGGTGAGAGGGTCATCTTGTCCATTGCAGAGAAATTCTGCTCGTTTGGCTCTTCCACTCAGCTTTTTAGCACTAAGTTCATGGAGCACTTTAACACTGGGCCCCCTGTTTCCGGAGAGGTGACAGGCAGAGGGGGACTAACTCCTCCACTGTAGTCTGACCTCACTCCCTTTGCTGTGTGATCCTGCCGCCTTAGGACCCACATTTTCCTCATCTCTCGAAAAGGCAGTATTTCTTCTCTGGTGGAGTTACTGTGTGGGAAAAGTGGCCTGCCGGGGTGCTCAATAAATTTTCATTTCCTTCCTTTTTCTCAAACCACTTTGTAAGAAGATCTGAAGGCTTTTTTTTCTTTCTTTCTTTCTTTCTTTTAGACCTGAAGACTTTAAGTTCTTTAGGGAAGGAGAGGAAATCACTAAGTGAGAAAGAGTCAGGGTACCTGGGGAGAAATCTATAGCTGCCAACAGGGCTCACTTCCTGGCATGCTGCTGATCACTGTGTCAACAACAGCTTCGTGAGTGAGCGGACCCTTGAGGCTTCCAAGAAGTATAGAGGGGAGAGTTTGACTCAGCCCCGCATGGCCCTGTATTAACTCAATGCCTTGGACAAGGCATTTAAACCCCTGGGCCTCAGTTTCTCCCTCTGTAAGGCGGGCACAATAAGACAACCCTGCCGATTTGACTGCACTGCTGTATGGCTCCAACGAGACTAACCATTTGAAAGCGCGTTGTCCTCGCAAAGAGCTGTGGTCAGGAGTGGAGGGGCCAACCTCTGCTTTACATCAGCTCCTGTATTTCTGAAGACTCCTTCCAATGCCACAGTGAAATACAGAAATTTAGAGCGCAAGTGACTTTTGCAGTCATCTAAATATGATCCTTTTTTAACCATCAAAAAAAAATGTAATCGTGGTAAAATATACATAAATTAAATTTACTATCATCACTGTTTTTAAGTGCACAATTCAGTGGCATTAAGGATATTCACATTGTTATGTGGCCGTCACCACCACCCATCTCCAGAACTCTTTTATCTTGCTAAACTGAAACTCTGTGCTCCTTAAAAAGTAATTCCCCATTTTGTCCTATCCCTAATCCCTGGCAACCATTCTACTTTCTGTCTCTGTGAATTTGACTATTCTGGTACCTTATGTTTGTCTTTTTGTGACTGGCTTATTTGACTTAGCATAATGTGTTCGAGATTCATCCATGCTATAGCATGTGTCAGTATTTCCCTCATTTTTAAAGTAGAATAATATTCTATCATCTGTATAAACCACACTTTGCCCATCCGTCAATGGACATTTGAGTTGCTTCCACCTTTTAGTGATTGTGAATAATGCTGCTATGAATATGGGTGTACAAATATCTTTTCTAGATCCTGCTTTCAATTCTTCTGGGGATATACTCAGAGTGAAATTGCTGGATCACGTGGTAATTCTGTTTAATATTTTGAGCAACCACCAGACTGTTTCCTAAAGCAGCTTTGCTGTTTTATATCCCCCAATAACAGTGGACCAAGATTCCAATTTCTCCTCATCCTTATCAACACTTACTATTTTCTATTTTTTTGTTTTGTTTTGTTTTGTTTTTTACCATAGCCATCTTGATGGGTGTAACATAATATCTCATTGTCTCACTGTGGCCTTGATTTGCATTTTTCTAATGATTATTGATGTCGAGTATCTTTTTTTGTGCTTACTGGCCATTTGTATATCCTTTTTGGAGAAATGTCTATTCAAGTTCTCTGCCCATTTTTAAATCAGATTTTGGGGATTTTTGATATTGTTGAGTTATGGGAGTTTTTTAAATATTCTGGATCTTCACCCCTTATCAGATATATGGTTTACAAATATTTTCTCTTGTTTTGTGGCTTGTCTTTTCTGTTGATTGTCCTTTGATGCAAAGAAGTTTTTTTATTTTGACATTAGATTTATCTATTTTTTCTTTCATTGCTTATACTTTTGGTGTCATATCCAAAAAATCATTGCCAAATCCAATGTTATGAAGTGTTTCTCCTATGTTTTCTTCTAAGAGTTTCATAGTTTCAGCTCTTTCATTTAAGTTTTTGAACCATTTCAAGTTAATTTTTATATATGGTATAAGTAAGGGTCCACCTTTACTCTTTTGTATGTGGTTAAAGATGACTTCTGACAGAAAAGAAAACTGAACCTAAAACAGGAAGCAAGTCTGCTCAAGGTAAAGCAGCTGGATAGAGACAGAACCAAGGCTAAAATGCAAGTATCCTGTGTCTCAGCCCAAAGTCCTCTCTACTCTTCTAATAAATAGACACTCTGGGAGTAAGTGACCCTGGGTTTTACTGTGTGTCGTATCAGAAACAACTGGGGAAATAAAATGAAATATTGGGGCTGTTAGGTTTTGCCCTAGGTGGGGTCAGCCAGACCCCCAGTTCAAACCACTGTGTCCAGGGCACGTGATGGGTTTATTTTCCCTTAGGTACGAGGGTCAATCTTCAGGACACCTGTGACCATGAGCCATGAACAGCAGCCAAAAGAAAAGATATTGCAAAGAAACTACTTCTTGTTCAGTTTCACGGTGACTTGTTGGAATGTAGCATTCAGTTACTGATATGAAGGGGGAAACACTAGTGGCCAGTGGCCAGAAAACTGGAGAAAACTTGTGCTTTGAAGTATTATCTTGAGGAAGGAAAGGAAGATGTGGGGGCTTTGATAAATCTGTTGGACTAGGGCAGTGGTCGGAAAACCTCAGCCCACCGGCTAAGTTCATTTTTATTGGAACATAGCCATGTTTGTTTGTTGATGTTGTCTATGGCTACTTTTGCCCTTCAACAACAGAAATGAGTCATTGTGACAGAGACATATGGCCTACAAAGCCTAAATTAATTAATATCTTGCCCTCTACAAAAAAAAAAAAAAAGTTTGCTGACCCTGTACTAGGGTAAGAAGGGAAAAGCGAATGGGCACAAAGCAGAGGCCCAATGCCTGAAGGGCAGCCAAACTTTCGGGGACCCTTAGCCACAGCGGGAGATGAACTAGTGGCAACTTAAGGAATGCCCTAGATGCTCTGTACTCACACAGCTTCCCTAGGCCCAGCCCAGATCAGATCTGATAGTCATTGTGAAGTCGCTGAGCACAGAGAAGAGGGTATGAGCCCCATGAGAGCCAGATCTCAGCCCGACCACATTCATTGGCCAGACTCTTGAGACACCTACTAAGGCTTCTGGTCTAAAGGCAGAGTGACAACTAGAAAGTAAAGGTCCAATCACAGGGGATAGACCTGGACACGGTGCCTCACACTGTTGTCATTATTTTCGGCTTTCTTACACGTGCTGTTAATAACTCATCACTTTCAAAATTGATATTCATTAGTTTTCAATTCAATGTGATTGTGGACAATCCTCAGACTTCCCGGGCTAGTCTGATAGAAAATGTCAGAAAAGCAAGAGTCCAAATAAAGCTCAGCTCTGTCACCATGAGCTGACCTTGGAAAAGTGGCCTGATTTCTCTCACTTCTGTTTCCTCATCCTTAAAATGAAAATGCTTCCAAGGGTTGATGTGTGAATTCAATAAGAGGATGGTCCTAAAACAGAACATTCCAATAATGCCAGTTTCCTTTCCTTAGTCTGTTTGGTACCACCCACCAACAGCAGCTTCTCCAGAGGCCGAGCCTCTGAAGTCTCTTGTTCTTGCCTTCTCTCTTCCACATCCCTCAAGCTCCCTGACTGCTCCAGACATGAACAAATAATTGTGCTACAGTGTAAGGGATTTTTAAGGTACAATTATAGTCGTTTTGTTCTCTGGGCAAATAGTCTGTTATTCAGAAGCTTCTGTGAGGTTAGCCTACTGGTTTTAGGCCATCCCCCTTCTCAGGATCCTTGAAGATAAGAGCAGTTCGAACACTGATCAGGGCCTCTCCAATGCTGAGTAAAACTCATAGTTTAGTCTCAGATCAAAGGTCCACAGATGACATCTGAGATCACTGGACGTCATAGCTCCCAGCTACTGTTTCCTGCCCCTGCCTCCAGATGAGCTGATGAGAAAGTTTGTTACAATGTTGTTCATTATAGCAAATTATTATTGGACATTTAGACATAGGGGGCTGGATAAATCAATCTTGCCACTACACAGCCATTTAAAATGTATAATGGATATGCATTCATTGAAATGAAAAGATATTTGCCGTACATTTAAGTGAAAACAGAAAATTTCACAATCATATGAATAAAATAAGGAAATTAATTTTTAGTTTTCTATATTACAGATATTTACTCATGTATGCGTATTTGCATAGGGAAAGTGTGAAAATGTAAGAAGTTAATAGTAACGTCTGCTGGTTGTGTTATAGATGGATTTTATGATTTCTTTTATGTATTTGTGACTTTTCTTAAGTATGTATTGTTTCTATTTCAGAATGTTTTTTGTAACAAGAAAATATATATAATGCTATATATGAGGTAAAAAGAATGCTTACTGTGAGGTTAAAGGAAAAAAGACTGGGAGGACCCCTAACCCCTACTCCAAAATACACACGTAAATAAATGCAGAGGGGAAACAGACCCCATCGTCCAGGGGTCTGCCTTGTCTGTCACACTGGTAGGGTGACAGCAAAAGAGCTGAATGACAAAACTCTAAATCTGGGTTCCTCTTTTCATTGCGTTTAAGGACTGTGAGTTTGCAGTCTTACATTTGTGGGGTGTCCAAGCTAGAAGACCCTGCGGAGACCATATAACTCTCATGTTTTCTGCGAGCTGGAGCTGTGCGCTGGGCTCTCGCAGCAGCCTGGAACCCTTCTTCTCACTGCCGGTTGGTGCCTCCTGCCCTGGTCTTCCAACATGCAGGTCTCTACAAGACTTCGACTTTGGCCCAGCCTCTCTTCACCCGCAGCTCCTACAAGGTCACCATGTAGCTAGTCATCCACACCCTGGGATGACTAACATGTCGAGTGGATTCCGGAACAAAGGGGACCTTTTATTACCAACTGGAAAGGAACCCTGACTGGGCCTTAGGAGGATCCATGTGGTCTGAGCCCTTCCTGGTGACCTGTGCCTCCATGAACACAGCTTGTTCGTAACCACTTAATGAAAGCCATTTAGCCTGACAAGAGTCCAGTGGGGATCCCCCCAGATAACATCGCTGTGTTTAAGAGAAACTACTTTATATGACAGTTAGGTATGTTCACTGTGGTTATTGAACAGATATCCTGCTTGAAAAGACCCAAAATACTGACTTTTACCAAAAAACAAGCCCCTCAAGCTGGATACTGAAGATGCTAATGCTATGAGAGGTTTAAGTGAGGTTTAAGTGTAGAAATTATAACTTAAGGAAAGAAAAGGAATCATCAATAAAAATTTCATGATATTGTGAATCTATAAACACCTTAGGAGCAATCTGTTCCTTGGTGAAGGCTGTGTGAATTTTTTTTTCTTAACCCTCCTCAGAGGAACTTGTGTGGTTTTCTGGGTTTCTGTTATGACGCTCACAATTTTCTATGTTGTGTTGTAGTGACATCGTGCAAAAATGTAAACAAGACCCGGTGCTTTCTTTCAAGGGAGGAAGCAGAGAGATTAAACAGACAATTTTGATGTGGACATCTAAGGATAAGCACCGGTTGCTGCAGAAGCTCACAGTGGGGGGACTCAACCGGAATGGGGGGTTCCCAAATAAAGGCTTCCTGAAGCCAAAGATATCTAAGCTGAGTCTAAAATACAGGTTAGACTGACCCACACCATAAAGAGAATTCAGAGGATCCAGAATTCAAATATTTCACTATGCAAATGGAAGTTTCCTAAAAATTGACAGTTCAAGATAAATTCTAGAAGCAGAAAACAGCATAAGTGATAGTCTGTGGAGCCCGGCTACCCTCGAGGGCTATATTTCACGGGCTTTTCATCACAACTGCTTTCATTTCAGATCCCTATCGACTTCAGCCTCACCTTTGAGATCAGAGTGGACTAGAATAACATGAGATTTTCTCTTGCATGAACAAGTTTGGTAGCACCCAAACTCAGTTCCTGTCACACCCCACTAGAATGAGCCATTCTGCCTAGATATGAGGAAAGGCCCCTTGATGAATAGGTCAGAGGCAGCCTTCTCTGCCACCTGAAAGTGCTGGGAAGAAGCTAACAGTCTGGGTCTCCTCACCTGCCTAGAGCTAGCACCTCCGGTCTTCCTTCCCCTGTCACTTCTGAGCCCCAGTGGGGAGACAGTATCAGCCAGAGCCCATCCTTCCTTGGGCATTTATCCAAAATCAAAGACCCACTGCCTTTCATTAAACCGCTTGGGGCATTCCCAGATTATCAGGAGATTTGTCAGCTGGTCAGAGTAAGGCAATGGAAAAACTGGAGGAGGGTGTGTCAGTCCAGGACAAGGACCATGGATTTGTCAGCTGGTCAGAGCAAGGCAATGGAAAAACTCCTGGAGGAGGGTGTGTCAGTCCAGGACAAGGACCATTTTGACGAACCTGGAAACACGAGATATGACTGCCAAGTCTTCAGGAGAGTACTTCCCCTCCCCTACCCCACCACCACACACAAGGTCCCACTTAAGAAGAAAGCCACGAGCCAAAGGGAGCTGAGAAGTGGAATCTCGTTCACAACCTAAAATGCTCCTGAGAGCCCTGGATGACTGCCTCCTCACCAATCCCTTCAAGAGCTGAGAGGCGGCGTCTGAACTTCGCGGGTGGACAAGAACAATCAATCCATGGAGCCACACAACACTGCCACACTCTGGCAACCAACCTGAGCCTCGGTTTCCTCCGTTTCAAAATGAGAGAAACTATACCTCCCTTAGAGGGTGTCATGAAGACCAAGGCAGATAAGGTATTTAAGGCTACCTGGCACAGCGTCCGGCACATAGCAAGCTTGCTGCATATGGTCATTATTATTATTCTCGTAAAGTTGTAAGTTACTGTGGAATTCTGCCAATAAATTATTGACTAGTAGGATTATAGATATTTTTAAAGTTATAGTTCAACCTTCTGTTCCTTTATACCACCTTTGATGTAAACAGGAATTCTTGCTATTTAGAAGCTCAGGTACGTAATTAAATCAGAAACATATGCATTTGCCCAGATCTGTGTTTCATTTTCTTTTTCTTAAAGCCCCCAAACAAACAAACAAACAACAAACAAAATAACAACAATAATAACCACAAACCTCTCTTTCCGAGCTACTATTGAGTCCTATCTCAAAAATAAAACGTTTAAAATTTGAAAAAGAGAGATTCATGTTCCTTTTAGGCCACAGAGCACCCCGCTGGCATCATCGCAAGAGATCACATTTGCAGTAACTGAAATGACAGATGCTGTCAGTGAAACTGAAGAGGCCTCAGGAGTATTGTTGTGGTTTGGCTAAATGATGATCAGATGAAATATTGTTGGTTAAGTCTTACCGAGGATGTCTTCACATTAGAGCTATTTGCAAAAGAAAAAAAAAAGCGATGTGAAGTCAGCATAGGCTTGCTGTTTTTCTCGTGTATGTTTTTCATTTTGATATTATATCATGAACAGCTGTAAGGATAATGTTAATCGTCCCTTCTGGAAGCATTCATCACAAGGGTTTATTTATTATTTGGTTTAAGTATTTAAAAGTTAAAGCATTTCCAAGCTGTCTCTATTGAAATATTTCTAATATTACAGAAAGGCAATTATTTCAGAAAGCTTGCTCTTGATATTTCCACTTAGGAAAGAAAATAATAACCTATGTTTTATGGGTTTGGTTCTGATACTGAAAGATGCATCAGGAATGGTTCACTTCTTATTGAGAACCAAAAATTTTGCCATAGAAAAGTGGAGCTGCAAATTTCAAGAATGTATAGATGATTGACTTGGGGTACTGATATTATAGAAGTATGGCAGGCTCTGCGACACCAAAAGAATAATATCTGATAGTCATGAGGAACTTTACAGAATATTTTCTGTTTTTATCGCAACCTCATGATCATCCTATAAACTAAGAATTTGTAGCACTTCATTGATAAAGAAACTGAGAGTTTCTGTGGCTTACACAAGACCAGCCAGTTGGAATTTTTTATATATATATATAATTTAACTGCCAGACACAGAGCTTCCACTAAGCCAAAGTGTATGAATTAGGAAGGAGAAGGATGGCTTAGGCCTCTTGGTTTGGCAAGTCAACAGCTGGCTACATTGCAGCGTTCTCATCCCTTGGCCTGGCAGCTTTGTTCAGGGCATAGTTTGTACAACTGCACAGGAAGACCTTGGTACTAGGTCTTGGGGCAAGCAATGGACCAAAAAGGGCATAGTCTTGACCTACGGAAGATAACAATCACTTAACTAACAAAAGTCCCAAAGAACCACACATTTTTGGATATCAGGGCCAATGCATTCTCCCATATTCTGCACCTTTTTCTTATTATTTTTCTAAATTTGAGTTTCTCATTTACAGCTCAATGAAACCCAACTAGAATGTGTATACATAGCAACATCTCATTACTACTGCCCAGCCTCTTCTTGGTATTCAGTCCCAAGTGTTACCTTTGCTAGTTGGAAATGCACCATAAAAATCCACTCCATATTCCTCAGATTCAGAAAACCCTCATCAAATTTTCTTTTCTTCTACAGTAAACTATGATATGTACGAAGCAAAGAAAAACAATCTGCCCATCCCACATGGGCTTGAAAAAAGACATTAATTAATGCAAATCTTAAGAGAGGCATCTGCCAAACAATTAATTGTGAAATTTGTCACTACAGTGCAACATTTTTTAAAAATAAAAATTTTGTTTAAAGAATCACTTGAATGAACTTCGTAGTTATATCTTTGGAAATGAGATACCTGAGTATTGAGAGGATTTTCCCCGGAGACACAATAATGAGGAAAAATAAGAATGCTGAAGGAATTCAAAGCATGACTGTGGAAACGGGGTTGGGACCATCTCAAAGGAACAACAAAGGATGTTCTGTTCCCCCAGTAACTGTGCTTCTCCTACTTTGGATTGCTTTGAAGTTCAAAGAGGGAGTTATCCTTGGCAGGGCTCTATTGAATGTGCCATTTCACCAATCTCCCTGATCACACCTGTGGGGTTATTTGCTCCCCTGCAACCTGGCAAGAAATACATCTTTCCTCAAATGGTATCCCGGGCTCTTTGACCTGGGGAGGGTCAGAGGCATAAGGTTGAGTTCTAAACTAAAAATTAACTTTCATGAGACAGGGTGGCCAGTGATAGTAGGTTTCCAAACTCAAAAGACCCAATTTAAAAGGTATTCCCCTGCTCCTTCTACCCTAAGGCACCCCCACCCCCACCCCTCCCGCCATTCATCTGCTACAGGATGCTTGGTCTGCCTCCCATGTGGCCATAAAGTGAACCAAAGTGATACGTGAATAGCCTTGGTAAGTGGTTATCAAGTCTGACAAAAACGTAGGAGACTGTGCTCACATGTGCTCTAAAGTGGTTGGCCGCTGGCTCCAACTGGCCCATGGACTGCCTGGAGGACAGCTGGGTGTGAAGAAAAGTTTGGGTCTTTAGAGCCAACCTGGTTTATCACCTCCCAGAGTAGAGGCCTTAGACAAGACAACCAGCTCTCTGGAGCCTCAGTTTCCTCCTCTGCAGAAGAGAGATGATAACACCTCCCTTTAAAACACAAAGAGTAGCAGTAACAAAACCTGCCCTGCAGGGTTCTTATAAGGTTCGAAGGAGATAATGACATCAGGTCCCAGCCACTCTGAGGGTCTACGTAAGTAGTTAGGGCTGTCATCATTTCATTCAGCTTTTGCTATGGGATTTTTCTGGCCATTTTTCTAAGATCTAGGGCTGCTTCCTGACATGAAGGAAAGAACATTCTGTCTACCACTTCATCTTCACCACTGTGGGCCCCATTCCAAGAGGAAGCTTCTGGAAGGCAGGAGTCTAGAGTGTGATGACCATGCACATGGATACGTAAAAGAGTAACTAGGGAATTTATGTGTCCACTCTTCCCGTGTCCTTCCTCCTTTCTCTAAGTCTTCTCCATGATCTGAACAATATCTCTCCCAGAGCTCCTGCCCTTTGCTTTTTTGATTCTCAAAACTGAGAACGGACTTTGTTTATTTTCCTGCAAAGAGAGTCTGTAGGGTTGCAGCGCTGGAAAGTTCTGTTAAAGAGTCTGTGCCGGGACAGAGGCCACCCCTCTCTGCTCTGCAGGTCTGCACAGGAAGCTTGGTGGACACACTGAGCTGAGCAGAGACACACGACGCCGAGGGCCGCTACAGAGGTGAAGGGACTCCATTCTCTCTTCATCTCTGCTTTCATCCCACTTTTCATAGTCTTCCACTTGGATCTGGACTCTTTTATATGATTTTCTGTCCCCTTGGCTCCATCTCCTCACTCACTCACTCACACTTTACTCACTTGGTTCATTCCCCACTTTTCTTCTTCACAGCTTTCTTTCCTTTGACTTTCTCTGCATCTGTCCTAGGCTCTGTGTCCCCCACCAGGCCTTGGTTTTGCCTCCAGCCAAGCCTTTGATTTGCCTTACTCCTCTCTTATTCTAGCGTACAATCAAAATTCCAATCCCATCAAGTTTGGGGAAGTAGGGAGGGGGACGCAGTCTTAAGATCCAGAGAAATTAGAGGGCCCCTTTTCTGGTCCCAGAAAGTGCCAATGATTTGGTTTAAAACAGGCCTTGTCTCTAGGCTCCCCTCCCCCTGCCCCCAGCATTATCAATTAGAAGAAATGCTGAGCTAAATACTGCTGTTCATGAGCAAACCTTCCTAACTGGAAATCATTAGCTTATTGCTTTTTAAAAAATAAATCATGGTCTAAATAACCAAATAATGAATCTCTCACTAAGCAGCATAATCAATCTTCATAACCCACGGAAATACGCTCTGGAAAGATTGCATTTTACTGCTGTTGAAAACCTCGGTTTCATCAAATAAAGGAGCAAATTGCCATTCAGGAAATTATTCTTGGGCTAAAATATGCAATCAACACTTAGCTTCCCACCTGCACAGTCCTAGAATGCACATGGGGTAATGACATTTGACATGGGGCTTGTTACACTCCTGACCCGGGAGAAGGGTTTTCATATTTTTAATTTGTAATGTCTGGCAAGATTCCCAAAGTAATTTTCAATTAAAGTCCCTGGTACTTGTCAAACATGAAGACATTGCCCAAAAGATGGAATAACTTCATTACGGGGAGACATATTCACTTCATCAAGTTTTCCAGCTGAGTGTGCAAATACTGCCCACTTTTTTTGTCTAACCACTATAACTGAACAAAACAAAAGTCATTTTCTGTCTCCTATCCTCCAGGTGGACACAAATTTATAGGGAGGGGATTGTCCAGTTGTAACCTGTTGGTGTTGTTCCTTCCATCTTTGGGGGATCTGCTCCTCCTTCCCCATTTTAGCCATGTTCGTTCATTCCCTTAGCTGACTCTGCTTCCCCAGATGGGTTAGGGGCAGGTGCCTGACCCAAATTCAGCTAATCAGAGTTCTCCAGAATGCTTCATACTAAACTTAGGAGAGAAACTATTGTCTCTCCGCCATGTTGTTGTTAATATTGGTTTAGAGCTTCCCATAAGAGAAATAAAACCCACAGGAGAGAATAAAGCCATTATACAGAGAAACCCAAAGGACCAAACCTGGAGTAGAGAGCTCTGGACACTTTTGAACCCCTCATTTCAGCTGCCCAGAAAGCCAGCTCTTGCCCTGCCTTTTCTACAGCAGATTATATGAATCAATACTTGTTTCTTATTTGACGTCAGTTTATGCAAACAGAATTTCCGCTCTTACCACCACAAGAGTCCTGACTAATATGTGATACCAATAAGGATGTGTTGGCAAAACAAGAAATTAATGTTAAGAAATATTTTCCAAATGTTTTTCTTATTTATCTATTGACCTAATCAATCAATAATATATAATGTATCTACACTGAGCCAGACAATTGAGGCACAAAGATGATTAAAATATGGCTACAGACCTCAAGGGTCTCACAGGCTTATAAGAAATACAGACACATAAATAAGCCTATTGTTATAACATGGTTTCATAGGATCATACAAAATGCTGTGAGAGTGATTAGCTGCAACTAGGGCATTCAGGAGGACTTCATAAAGGGGACAGTTCTCTTCTATGTCTTGAAGAGCAAATGTGATTGCATAGGTGGAGAAGGGTGTAAAGGTGCTGCAGGCAGAGACAGCATGTGCTAAGTGTCAGAGGTCCAAACATGTGTGGCATTTCTTAGGAGCATTCAGTAGTTCAGTGTGGATACCATGCTGTTACCTGGAGGGGAAGGGAAAGGTAATAAAAGATGAACCTGAGAAGGTAAATTGGGAGCAGATAATAAAAGTTATAACTTCATCCCTTGGCAAGGAGACATAGAGGTCTCTAAACAAAGCAACAGGGCAGTTAAACAACCAGTTATATGTTTTTGAACTTAGAATTTGAAGAGCAGTCTAGCAAGTGAGAGGATTATAGAAGGGAACAACAAGAAATACAGCCAGTACGAGGGGTCTCTAAATCCAACTGAACATTAACAAGAGCATGAAGCAGGGCTTTGGATGTGGGACTGAATGAGAAAGGATAAATTTGAAAAATATTTCTGAGGCAGAATTACTGGAATGCGGTCATGATAGAAAGTTCAGAGAGGAAAGGAGGAACTAGACAAGAATACCTCCAAATTCTAGCTTGATAGAAAATGAGTTGACAGTGATGCTATGAATTGAAATGAGAAACACAGGAAAGGATAAAAAATTCAAGTGTACAGCTAAGAGTTGAAAGTTTGGGTCTAACCTCAGCTCCTCCATCAACCAAGTATCTGACCTTGGATACAACTCACTTAACTCACTTAAGTTTTCTCAACTATAAACTGAAAAGGCTAGAAAACTTCATTCCAAGCATCTTCCTAGCTTAACCAGTGTGAGATTCAAAAGACAGTACAAGAGTAAGACAGGTCTGACAAAGTCTAAAAGTCAAGAACTTGAGGTTAAGCAGGGTGTGCCTGAGAGTCCCAAATGAGCTACAAACCAAGAGTGAATGGTCCCTCTGATTTTAGCCCAGGGAGGACTAACTACTTTAGATAAAAGGACATGTTGGTTTGGGGAGAGTATGGCACAGTGCTCCTAGGAGCACGGTTCATAGAAGCCATTTTTGTTGCTTTCTACATGGTTTAAAGGTTCATAAAGACCTCAAAAGTGATGAGGGGACAATCAGTAATC
>NW_006442109.1:15970510-15988100 GCF_000325575.1 Pteropus alecto
ATTAAATCCATCTCACACCAAACACAAAATCAATTCCAGATGGACCAAGGACATAAATGTAATAAGGCAAAATTTTTAGAATCGTTAGAGGAGATTATCTTCATAACTCTATGATGGTGATGGACTTTGAAAAAGAATTTATTTTGAAATAATTTTAAACTTACAGAGGAATTTCCAAAACGGTACAAAGAGTTTTTATATTCTTTACCCAGCTTTCTCTACAGTTAACATCTTACATAAACATGGTACCAAAACTAAGAAATTGACATCGGTATAATACTATTAACTAAACTATTTAAATTAAAGAAAGACTTTTTTGAAAAGACACACACACGCACACACACACGCGCACACACACCCACACACACACACACACACACCACAACAGCGAAGAAACAATCAACAAAATGAAAAAAGTAGCCTACGGAATGGGAGAAAATTTTTGCAAACCATATATCAGATAAGGTATTAATATCCAAAATATATAAGAAACTAACACAACTTAATAACTAAATAAATAAATAAATTGATCTAAAATGGGCAGAAGAACTAAATAGAAATTTTTCCCAAGAAGACATCAAAATGGCAAATAGGCATATAAAAAAATTCTCAACATCACTGATCATAAGGGAGATGCAGACAAAAACCACAATGAGATATCATTTCACACATATTAGAATGGTTATCAAGAAGACAAGAGACAACAAGTCCTGGAGAGGATTTGGTGAAAAGGTAACACTTATAAACTGTTAGTTGGAATGTAAATTAGTCCAACTACTATGGAAAACAATAGGAAGGTTCCTAAAAAATTAAAAATAGATCTACTATGCTATCTAGCTATCCTACGTCTGGGTATATAGTCAAGGGGAATGAAAACCTGATTTCAATGAGATATACGCATACCCATGTTTATCACAGCATAATTCACAATAGCCAAGATATGGAAACAACACGAATGCTCATCAACAGATAAATGGATAAAATAGATGTAGTATAGGTACACATTGGAATATTATTCAGCCATGAGAAAGGAAGATATTCTGCCATTTGCATCAACATGGATGGACCTTGGGCACATTATGCTAGGGGAGATAAGTCAGACAGAGAAAAACATACTATATGATATCATTTATAAGTAAAAAAGTCAAACCTGTGAAAAATAGAGAGTAAAATGACGGGGGTCAGGGGATAAGAATGATGGTGTTTCAGGCTATAAACTTGTAATTAGTCTTAAGCCATAGCAATCTAATGCACAAAATAATAAAAATAGATAATAATATTGTGCTATAATGATATAATATGATAAATATTGCTTTAATGGCAATCATATTACAATATATAAAGTATCCAAATAAACACTGTACACCTTAAATTTATAAAATATAATGCCAAATCTATCAAATTAAACAAAATTAAGAATTTCCATTCATCAAAGAATACCATAAAGAAAGGTAAAAGAGGAGAAACAAACTGGGTGTCAATATTTGCACACAAAACCGATGAAAGATTTAAATCAGAACATAAGAAGGGTAAGAAGAGCTCCTACGAATTAATAAGAAGACAAACAACCTAGAATAAAAATGGATAAAAGATATAAATAGGTATTTCACAAAAGAGATACATATGAATGGTCAATGAACATATATAGGATTGCTCAACCTAATTGATAGTCAGGGAAATGCACATTCAGACCTCAAGACTAACAATAGCAAGTCCTGAAGAACATATGTATCAAAATGCATTGCTGATGGGAATGTAAATAGATACCACCACTTTAGAAGGCTATGTGGCATCCTCCTATAAAGTTGGCCAATCACAGACCAGGGCCTTGCCTCTCAAAGTGTAGCCCATGCATTGGTGTCACTGTGAGGCCTCCCCTCAGATGAAATGAACCAGAATCTGAATTTTACCAAGATCCTCAGGTAATCCAAAGGCCTATTAAAGTTTGAGAAACTTCTATTCTCTTTATTTATATTCTACTACCTAATTTAAAACCCATTTAAAAAAAAAAAAAAAAACTCCCAATAACCCCAGCATTCACAGCAGCCAGAGCTATTGATTTGGGCATTAAAGAGTCCGTTGTAAAGGGATAATGCAAAGAAGAAGCAGAGATGAAAGAGTAAACTGGTAGTAATAACAATTTAGGCAGAGGCAGGAAAGGACTGAGAGCTCAGGTAATGGACATAAGCCCAGGGTAGAAGGATGACCAACACTGCAAAAGCCAGTGTGATGCTCAAAATCCTGACCAGATGGTACAGAAGCCTATTTCTAAGGGCTACCCCATAGCCTCCGAAGGCCAGAGACATCCTCCTAATCCTTGATGAAGAGGATTGATGGTTAAACAAGGATATGTAATATATAAATACAAAAGTAATCAGTAGTATACATGTACATATCAGAGTTAAATAATAAATCCAGTCATTGTTGAACAGCTAGTACCTGAAATGGGTGAACTAAAGCAACCTCCCCAGTGTCAACACACTGGTACCTGGGATGGGACCGGCATAGCTCAGTTTGCCAGGCCCTGCTCTACAATTACAGCAGGACACCTCATCTGAGGCCATGCACCGAGAAAGTGAGGCTCACATAGAGCAGCGGTTTTTGAGCTTGGTTTCACGTTGGAATAACCTGGGGGATTAAAAAATTCAGCTGCCTAGATTCTACCCCTAGAGATTCTGATTTAATTGACATGGATGCAGCTGTTATATTGGGAGCTTTGAAACCTCCTGAGATGATCCTAATATGCAGCAATTTTTTAAAAAATGTTTTAATAGAGCAGCTTCCCTTTCAAAAGTGCCTGTGTGGAATCACATGGTTAATAGGCCATAACACCTGGGGCAGAAATAAGAGCATGTGGGTCCCTAGGGATGTGGGCCACAACCTGAACGTTTTGCTTAAGAACACACAAATGTATAGTGTGGAAAGGCGGTAGGTGTGCTGACCCACAATTGGGGACACGAGGATATGATGCAACTGCTAAGGTATCCCAGGAATAATGACATCCCTTCCCTTTTGACCAAAAGCTATTTTACACCAGGGTTTCTCAGCAGTGGCACTATTGACATTTTGGACCAGATATTTCTGTGTGTGTGTGCGTGTGTGTGTGTGTGCGTGTGTGTGTGTGTGTCTGTGCCCACCTCACAGACGGAAAAAAGGAGGCTCGGAAGGAGGGCAGCCCCCACGGGCTTGCTGGCCTCAGGGCGGGCACCAGCTTGCCCCCCGGCTCTTTAACGGCCTCCAAGCCAATCTCCCCTGGCAGGAAGAGCTTGTCTTTAGATGTAATTTTTTGCAGTACCTCATGCTTTGTTTTGGGGCCCAGGAAATCAAGAGAATGGATACAGACCATGGCAGCCTACTAAACTGGTGACCCTCCCTTCTTCTTCGCTCTCTGCTTGGGGGTGAGGAGAGGAGGGGCTGGTTGATTGTGATAGGCTAGCCCCAGAGTAGAGTTTGACTCCAGTTTTTGGGGGCTTTCTTTGGAATGGGAGGTGGTCATATCTCTTTGTCCCCAGTTTGGGCCCCTGGCAACCTTTTCTAGAGAAACAAGGAAAGTGCCTCTCAACATCCTGTTACCAAGGCAATTTTTTAAGCTGTGCTCGAAGTCCTTGCACCAGGCACATTTGAGCAGGGGCTTTGCACAAGTTGGCCTGATATATTAACCTGTCTGGGAAGGAGCCTGTATGCTTCTAATTGTTGTAAAATAAACATGGGGATCTGAGCTTGGGGGAGGCTGGGCTTTGTCAGGATCAGGCTGATCTTGCCCATGTTGCCCTCACCTCTGAATAATGAGCAAGGGGCCCAGAATATGAAACTTTGCCTTCAGCAAAAAATACACGGTGAAATTTGAATTTGTATACCTTTTCCAAGTTCAATAGCAAAACTATTTCTTGAATGTATTGCCTGGGGACAGCATAGAAGCCAGGACCCCTGGCCTCTCTTAGCTTCCACTTGCACACACGTGCACAAATAAAGCAATTCTCATGATCAGGGATGCTATGGTTAAAGGGAAGTGTGAAGGGAGAGTTCAGTAGAAGTGGGGTGCAGTGGCAAGGGGAAGGGAGAGGTCAGTGGGCCAGAGCATCTGGGGAATGACTGCAGAGTGAAGGTTTGAGAGAGGCCCTGGAAGATGAGTGAGAAAAGGAAAGAGAAGAACAAAGGAAACATTCTGGGAAGGTCAGGGAAGCTCTTGGTCTCAAACGTCAGTTGTTCCCCAAAACACCCATTATTGGTTGTTGGCTTTGGTTTTTTTGTTGTTTGTTTTGTTCGATTCAAGATTCCATTAAGGAGCACACATTGCATTTCGTTCTCGCATTTCTTCATTCTCCTTTCATCTAGAACAGCCTCCCCATCTGGCAGGCATTTTAAAGAGGGTTTAATTGATCAGTAGGAATCTGGCCTCACAGAGTACAGATGACGAGTGACAAGGTGGCTATCCGGATATGCTGGGGAGACTGTTAGGATATTTAAAAGGCTCTAAACTGTAAATCAGCACCCACTTTGCAAGAGTCTTTAGAACATGTAGAACCAAAAAAAAAAAAAAAAGAACTTCAAAATCACTTGTTCTAGCTCCTAAATTTTATAGAAGAGTTGCCTTAAAACTTTTTTTGGAACGAGATGGGAAGCAAATCAATTAATAATCATTTTACAGATGAGAAAACTAAAGCTCATGGAGACAACGTGGCTTGTATATTATCACTTGCTTTAAAAAAAAAAAAAAAGGCAGAGCCTGTATTAAAACCTGTGTCTCCTTGGTCAACATTGGGTCTCCTGACTGCCATCCAGGGTTCCTTTCACCTTCCTGAACCTACTCTGGGCTCAGGCACTGTGTTGGTGGTAAAGGAGGCAAGGTCCTTCCTATTTCTCAGCACGGTCAAGGTGGCTGACGCTGACTCAGAAGACACTCGCTCCCTTTCAGATGAGCACTGGGGTGGATACAGCTGTAGAGGCTGCTGAAGTTACTTGAGGTCTCCCATGAGGACAGAGGGAAGAGCCAAAAAAGCTGTGTGAGGCGTCCCACATATCAGGCCACATACAAGTGACCTGCAGTTTCTGTTGGCAGACTATACTACTCCAAATCTTACATAATTGACTTTGGACAGAGATTTGTGTGGATATTTTCCCCCTTGCCCAGAAAGGCGATCATGTCCCAGGGAAAAAAGCACTCCAGTCAGCTGCAGACCACACAATCTTTTTTGGCCTCAAAGAAAAAGGACATTTCTCAGAAAAGTCCATCACTGGGGACCAGGCCACAGCAATATTATAAAGCAGCCTCCTTTGCTATCTCTAGTCACTTCCTTTCTATATGGTTTTCCTCTTTCCAGGAGCCCACCCTCCCCAGGCTATCCAGAGCTCCTATTCTTCCCACTGCCTCTCCAAGGCAGTGTCAAACCTGCAAAACCGCCTTGTGCTTTTCTCCCATTAAACTCCCACTTGCCCAATTTTCTGCTCTTTCTAAATTGTTTTGGAGAGGAATGTTGTGAACTAATGCAGGTAAAAATGGCTGGTAGGGTGAATTGCAATTTTGAAGTAAGGACCTTAGAGAAACAGATGGTTGAATCGAAAGGCACTTGAGAGATGATCTAGTTCAGAGCCTTTCTGTGTCCTCTCAAGCCCTAGGGTTCTGCAGAGGTGCCCCAGGGGCTGTCACCAGGCTGAGAGGGCTCTCAAGAAGGCAGAGAATTCTGCCTTGCTTCACTGGATCACCTCTGCTTCTATCTATGTTATACAGGCAGACTTCGTTTTATTGCATTTCACAGATGTTCTATTTTTTACAAATTGAAGGCAAGACCCTCGGCCAGCAGGATGATTATGACTCTCTTTATTGCAATACTTGCTTTATTGCAGTGGTCTAGAACTGAACCCACAATATCTCTAAAATATACCTGTATATCTGAGGTTCCACCCACGATTTCTGTGCAGAGCATTTTCTTTTCAAAAGAAAGTTTAAAAATCAGTGATCAATGCTACAATATGAACGAACCCTTGAAAACATTATGCTCAGTTATAGAAGCCAGACACGAAGGGCCACATATCATGTAATTCCATTTACATGAAATATCTAGAACAGGCAAATCCATACATCAGTGGTTGCAAGGGGCTGGGAGGAGCGGGGAATTGAGGATGACTGGTAATGGATACGAGGTTTCTTTAGGGGATGATGAAATGTTTTGAAATTAGTGGTGATGGTTCCACAACCTTGCGAAGATACTTAAAACCACTAAATCGTATTTTTTAAAAGGATGAATCTCACAGTATGTAAATTATATCTCAATTTTTAAAAATCAGTAGCCTTATCCAACCCCTTCATTTCTCAACTGGGAACGCTGGGGTCCAGAAGGTTGGAGAGACTTATGACCTAAACGCCTGAAAGGAGCACAGCCTAAAGTCAGAAGTGGATCCCTAATTCCAGACTTCATGATGGACTTGCAAGCAGGTAGGGAAGATTTCTCATGTTCCTCAAATCACACGAAAGAACCAACAGCCTCTGTTGCCTACCTAGAAACCTGGCCCCAATTAGAAAAATAGCTCGTTCCCAGGTCCCTCCCTCTTATAATTTTCCCATGTAGTGGACATGCACTGCTGTCATGAGAAAGTACGCAGGATCCAGACAGAAGGCTGGGATGGGACAAAGAATTTTGTAGGCTTGTGTCCAGCTGGAGGAGCAAGTGGGGGCCTGTGCACCACGCATTTGGCCTTGGCCTGACTGCAGAACTTCGTCTACACTGCCACCGACCCTGGTTTTGGTGCCTATGGACTGTGTTACCCATTAGCAAGCCACCTCAGCCCATAGCTGGGCTCCTTCCCTATACAATCAGTTGGTATTAATAACATCTTTGGGGAGCTAAATAAGTTAATATATGTAAAGTTCTAACACAGGCGTTTATTATATTTACTACCATGTGAAGACGCTTTAAAAGGTCCTCGTAGCTCTACGACTTCAATCAAAGGAGGCACCAAGAAATCCATTCTTGGGAATGGCCCATGTGTTCAAGTTCCCAACAATCTGATGTTCCTGTGAATATAAACAGTGGGATGAAGGAGAGGACTAAGGGCATTTTCAGGCATCGTGTCCATGTTTTTTGAATAAACAAAGGAAAGAAATCAGGCTCAGATTCAACTGGCGCCTCTACACCACAAATTATTAAACCTCTCGGTAGGAACCACATATATCATGACACAAAATATGCTACTTGGGCCCTCATTCACTGCAAAAAGAAGGCTCTTGTGAAATAAAACCCAGGCATCCTATTTGGCGTATTGGGTGATGTAGAGAAAATCTGCCCTGGCCATGCCCCCCGAACCCCCGGCTGTCATTGAGTGAGCTCCAGTTTTTAATAATTTTCATGGCAATTTACTCTTGTATTTATCTAAGTTTTCATATCACTTTCATGACTCAGTAACCCAGAAGTTCCGAAGAGTAAGTGTTATTTTTTCCACTGGGGTGGACAATCAAGAGAACAGAATTATCTCTCAAGGTAAAAGGGAGAAAAGAACTACAGAGGTTTGCCCAAGATGAAAAAGGTGAGCATCCTCTTTCCAAGTCTTGCGGGGACCAGAAGCTGCAGCTCAAGGCCCTTAACAATGGGGATTATGTACATCTTGTGGATGGACTCCCAGTACCACAACAATTGCATGGGCTTGGCTCATAAAAGGAGCTCTACAAATAGTCATCGAATTCATGAGTAAACAAGTGGTTATGGTGTAGTATTATTTTCAGATGCATACACATATCCATATGAAATAACATCAGTATGTTGGATCATATATAGATAAAATATATTCGGTGCCTTGAATGTGTTGAGAGTATAACACATAACGTACTTGAAGTACATAAATGATAGTATGTATCCCTCTGCCTGGGGAGAATGTAAATCAATCTTCTTCATTTTCAAATTTTCAGCTTGACTCTGAATATAGAGCTAAACCATTTGGAGCCACAGAAATTCAGGACTCCTAGCATTTATCTAAGAAATCAGGTGAGAACTGACAGCAGTCTATACTTTGCCAAAGGTTCATTTGAGACACTGGCTCTCTCCGACAGAGACAATCCAGGGACGTGGAAAGAGGGCATTGTCAAGGTCCCCAACAATTAGATCTGGCTATCTAATAGAGTAGCTCAATGTGGCCATTGAGCACTTGAAATGTGGCTAGCCCCAATGTGTCTGTGCTTTAAATGTAAAATATATATCAAACATCAAAGACTTCATATAAAAAAAATTTAACATACTATTAGTAAATATTTTACATTGATTATATGTTAAAATGATAAAATTTTGGCTACATTAGGCTAAAATATATTTTAAAAATTACAATGGCCACATGTGGCCATTGAGCACTTGAAATGTGGCTAGCCCCAATGTGTCTGTGCTTTAAATGTAAAATATATATCAAACATCAAAGACTTCATATAAAAAAAATTTAACATACTATTAGTAAATATTTTACATTGATTATATGTTAAAATGATAAAATTTTGGCTACATTAGGCTAAAATATATTTTAAAAATTAATTTCACCTGTTTTTTACTTTTTTAATGTTGCCATTAGAAAATTTAACATTACAAATGTGATTCTCAACAGTGCAAAAAGTGGTAGCAACCCAAATGTCCATCAGGGAGGAATGGATAAACAAGATGTGGCATCTCCATACAATAGAATATTTATACAGCCTTAAAAGGGAAGAAAATTCTGACATATGCTACTACAAGGACAAGCCTTGAAAGCATTATGCTAGGTAAAATAAGCCAGTCACAAAAGGACGAATATTGTATAATTTCACTTATATGAAGTCCCCAGATATAGAGGCAGAGAGCAGAATGGCTGTTGCCAGGTACTGGGAGCAGTGGGAAGTGGAGGATGATTGTTTAATGAGTGCAGAGTTTTAGTTTGGAAAGATGAAAAAGTTCTGGAGATGGATGGTGGTGATGGCTGCATAAGAATGCAAAAGTACTTAATGTCACTGAACTGTACATTACAAATGGTTAAAATGGTAAACAATGGTTATGTATATTTTACCAAAATAAAAGGAACATAAAAAAATACAATTAACTCAAAGGACTTCTAGTGAGTTTCAAAAATAAAGAAATTCTTCATTGTATTAGATCTTGAGTTTTCTAGGTCATCCAATCAGGAATTCTGAGGTTTGCCTTTTGTGGCCCTGCTGAGCCAGGGGTCCCCAGATGTGAATGTATGAGTTTAGGTGAATGGAGACTTCTGGTTTGGGGTTGGAGAAGGAGAAAGGAAGATTTTATTGTTAATTGCAGGGTATCGTAATAAAATGGAGAGATAAGAAGAAGGAAGGTTGTCACAAGGGGCCCATTCCCTGCCAGGCCCCTTGGGACTGCAGAAGGAGAAAGAAGTTAGGGCAGAAGAAAAAAGCAGCTGTGTCAAGAACTGTCTGAGACAGTAAAAGCTGGGCCACTTTGGGGCCCAGGTGCCAAATGTGGCACAAAGCAGGGGAAAAGTCTCGTCTCCCTCTGATTAGGCACGCAAACCCCACTGAGGGCAGCTTAGGAGCAGAATCTGCTTTGGGTACAAAGGCTGGAGTTGCCACCAGTCACAGAGACAGAGTAAGGAGCAGCAGAGGGAGGATCAGGGCAGGAGCCACGTGGTGACTACAGAAGACCGGCTGGTTTGTAGCCCCATGGGGGCTTCTCTGTGTAAAGTCACAAAAATATTTGGAGAGGCTTTGTGGGAGGCTGGAGGACTCTTATGACCACGTGGGGGAGCGAGAACAGGAACTCGGTTATTGACATTAATGTGACTTAATTTGCACTCAGCCTGGTGAAGCCTGGGAGAGAGGTTATATTACATGCGTGCTCCAAGGGTGCCCCAGTTTTGCTCTAAAGGGAAAAATATCCCCATAAATGCCATAGAACGGTTTGGTAAAATAAATTTAAGTTCCCTGAACAAACAAAAATCCAAAGGCAGAATGATTTAATTCAGTTTGAAAGGACTGCAATGAATAACAAGGAGGAAATCCATTATCCAGAGGGATTCTCCTAAAAAAAAAAAAAAAAAAATCTCCAAAGCAAGAAGCTAGGAGCATTTTTCCCAGGGAGAGAAAGAAGCACTGGGAGAGAAGGTAAACTCTTTTCTAAAGTAGTTAGGATGCATGCGATCCTGTGCCCCTGACCACAGTCAATAAGACCAAAGATACTCATCCCATCTAGCACTAGAGAGGGTGATCTGTGGCCCACCAAAGCTGTGAGCTGTGGCCCAACCTGAAAAGTTATCAAGAGCAACCATATTGCAAATAAAGAACAAACCACTCAGGAAGGAAATTAAAGCAAAAGTACATACTGGGAGTTTTGAGATTAAAAGAAAAAGAAAACTCTCTCTGTCCCTCTCCCCGTATTCTCACTCTTGTCCAAGAGAATGAGACACAAATTTGCTTGAATCAGACTCCAAGACACTGAATGGGCCATGTGTCCCAGGGATCTCATCCTTCCTTCTCTTGTTCCCAGGTGAGGTTAATCAGGGCTTTTCCCAGCACAGGGAGAAGTCTGCGGGGTTAAACTCGTTCTCTTATTCTACTTGGAGCACTACTACTACCCTTTGGTCTTCAATCTCTGCTTCTAATAATTTGTGGAAGTTTAATGCATGCCAATTCTTCTGAATTAAACAAAGCAATAAATAAATACAGATGGTCCCCAACTTACAATGGTTCAACTTACGATGGTTCAACTTACGATGGTTCAACTTAAAGATTTTTCAACCTTATGATGGTATGAAAGCAATACGTATTCAGTAGAAACCATACTTTGAAATTTGATCTTTTCCTGGGCTAGCAATATGTAGTACAATATTCTTTTGTGATGCAAGAAAGTAACAGGAAGATGATGTCACTCAACTGTAGGCTAATGTTCATGTTCCGAGCATGTTTAAGGCAGGCTGTACTAAGTGTCCAGTAGGTTACCTGTACTAAATGCATTTTTCACTTAAGATATTTTCAACTTAGGATGAGTTTATCAGGACATAACGCCATCATAAGTCAAAGAACATCTGAATAAGTTTTGATGGTTACAACTATTTTAAGCCATTGTCATCTCCTTTGTGATTATTATTGTGGTCCTTAAAAGAAGTATACTAAAAGTCCCCAGATGGAATTTTTACTTCATGAGATATTTCCACATGAAAGAGAACAAACAGCAAGATGATCAGAAGGAATTGAGACACTCTGTTCTTTGTAGAGAAGAATGAGAGCCAAGACTTCTGTGTGTCATCAATGCCCACTGATGCCTATTTTGTTGATCTTACAAAATCCTGAAGGCCTTCTGAATCATAAAAGAAAGCTTAAACTGTGTCTAGTTTACTTGCTCAATATTAAGTGTATTTCCTTGTATTTGAATTCTTTGTGGATTCGGAATCTGCCTGTGGTGACTCGGGTATTTAATTGTGGAATGTTTACTCCATTAGCCAACCAAGCCAGATACACTTTGATTTCGACCCAGACCACCTGAGTTTTCAAGTCCAGCTCCAAAATCTTCCCTGTGCCTGTACTCCCTAGCCCCACCATAGGATCCAAGGATGGGTCCTCCTAACAGCCTTCATCAATATGTAAATTAAATCAGATCAAAACTAGTTCCATGGATCATTTTTATGTCAATCAAAGCCTTTTGAGAAAATCAGAGCAATGGCACAGCACATGGGATTCTCCGAGCAGGACTCACGGCCCAGCTGCACCAGAACCTCCCAGGGGCCAACGACCCATGCACAGCTGGTGCCCAACCCCGCATTCAGGAGGGGTGCACCACTTTAACGGCCCCTCATAGTAGTCCATTCTTTTACATTCTTAACATTATTACATTCTTACATTTTTAACTTTTCCATAATTTCAGACTTGCAAACAGTTTGCAAAAATAGTACAAAGAATTTTCGTACATCCTCCATCCATATTCCCCAAATGTTAACATCTTACATAACCACAGGACAAGGATCAGATCAGAATGTTAACATTGCCACAATACTTATTATCTACACTACACACCTTATGCGAATTTCAGTTGTCCCACTATTTTCTTTCTCTGGTCAGGATCCAATCCTAGGTCACGTGTTGCATTTAGTTGTCATGTTTCCTTCCTCTCTTGGAGCTTCGTTTGCCACCTCACTTTCTCATTCTGTGGCCCCAAGGAAAGTGGACATTTCATCTGCTTCAGGGCATCATCAGGGGAGGAGTTCTGTCCTCAGTGTGGGGGAGTGCAAGTGCTGAAGGAAAAAAGGCCACCTAGCCAGTGGGTATTCAGGACACTCTTCCCTGCAGAAACCAAAGAGAAGGTTCATTTCTACTTTGCCACTCCCACTCCATACCGCATGGCAGTGAGACACACCACTGACATCTCGATGGAGTTTACCAAATCTGGGGAAAATCTTTAGGATTTTCATTCTCCCTCCTTTCACAGTCCTCATAGACTACATTATTACTTTTTTTTCCCCAAAATACACTGGCTTTTCCATGAGGAAATTTTTCTTCTTTTAGCAATGCTGTTTAACCAATAAAGATTCCTTTTCTCCATGTTTGCCTCATCCACAATCAGAATATAATTATAAGTGAAGAATTTATATTTACTATTTTCTTTCTCTCTCATACACAGACACAATCTTCTGAATGCATATTAACGACTTTTATTCTTGAAAGGCAACATGGCACAGTGGTTAAATGCCACACTCTGGAACCATACCGTCTGAGTTCAAAACCCAGCTGTGTCCTTTACTAGCTTTATGACCTCATGCCTTAGTTCTCATCTAAGAAATGGGGATAGTAATAATGTAGGCCATATATGTCTGTTAGAAGGAGTAAATGCTTGTAAAGCATGTAAAACAGCTTCTGGGATATAGCTAACGCTATATAGGTATCTGTTAAATACATGTTTAAAAATAAAGAGGCCAATGAGACTACTTTAACCACTTAGCACCCTTGGTATTAATACGCTATTGGATATAAATCTTCCTAAAATGTAATGGATCACATCGCTTACATTGTTAGAGCTCTTTGGCTGTTGGCAATACTCAAAAACTGGCAGTTCCCAGATGGAATGCTGTCTACAGATGTGTGTTATGTCCATGTGTGATTTGCATGCACATTTTTTCATTTGTTACTGGGTCAACATTTAAAATGAAAGAGTTCACAGAAAGTGACTTTCTGACATTTTGCAAAAATTCAGGCTTATCCCCATGGAGCTTATGTTCCCCCGGAACAACAATGTCAAATGGATCTAAACAGAGGCAGATTCCCCTCAGGCAGGGACTAGATGGTGGAGTCAGCCACAGTCCCCACAGCCGCCCTGACACTGAAGTGAGAGTGGATTGCGATGTTATGATTCTGTGTACTCTGCTGTTTTTCTTTTAGTAGAAAACTATCTTTACCTCCGTCAAGAGTAGAACAAATAAAGAGTTTACAACGGCCACATTTAAAGAAAAACATAAGAATGCGCAATTCTTCATGGCCGTGACATTGTTTCCTATACGTTTTATAAGAAAATTGTGTCAGATTTGAAAAAGTACAATCGAAGCTGCCATTTCTTATCCTGGACCTGTTCGTTCACTGTTACTATGGTCATTGCTGCCTCGCCACAGTAGGTATTCGAGTTTGTGACCCCTGGTCTAGGGAATTAAGCACCAATATTTGGCCTAGGACTTCAGACCCTTCAGGACCTCATTCCTGTGGACCTGCTCAAGTTTACTTCCCCACACACATATCCTATAGTCAGCAATTTTGAACTATTTTCAGTAATGTGACTCCATGTCTTTTACTTCTCACTGATGTCTTATAAATGGAACATCTAGCTTCAAAATAGAAATGCTAGCCTTGTTTTTCAACCTTAAATCACTGGTATTTTATAGACATGATACATTTCAAAGTAGCCATGAGAAAAAATAATGTTTGGTTTAATCACATAACCAAAGTCATTTTGATGATAATTCAAAGCTAGACCATCAAAAACAAAAAGTATCTAAAGATATTCTTTAAGCATAATCAATCCTGACTACAATACAGTAAAAACAGGCTTGCCGGGTGCAAACACAATCCCATGTGCCACACGGCAATTTAATAAACTGACATAGGCTATTATGAATTGGAAAATATCTGTGACAGTATATATTTTGAATAGTATTAATGACATGCTGACATTTCCTCCTGGAGGTTCAGACCGTGTATTATTACCAGAATCATCTTAGCCCAAACAAAATTGATCCTGGTTTAGGAAAGGTCTTTACTTGGTTGAGCATTCAGAGTAAATGGAGACGGTGCTAAAAAGAACTTTTTTTAATGGATATCTGTGGGAACAAGAGGGTGATTACTAGTGGTGTTACCCGTATGTCAGGTCCTATAGGCAGGGGAAGAGAGCCTGGACTGGGGAGGGAAGGGGAGATTGGGACAGAGGAAAGGTTCTTATTCTAGCCCCTGGCTGCTTGGTGGCTTAGCAAAACAGAGTATGAAATGAACATAGCTTTGATAAGTCCTGAAAGACCCCCAAAAAACGGGAGAATTTTCTCTGTTCAAATTCACACATTGATTGATGCACGTACATCATCTTTTTTTTTTTTTTAATTTTCTGTTTCAGGTGAAGAATCGGAGTCTCCGAGAGTCTGGCTTATCTGAGAATGCTCAGCTAGTAATAGCTCAGATACCTGAACTCCGGGGGCTCTGATAACTAACCCTCAGTTGCTTCTATTGCACTGCAAACACGTGGAACATTTCAAAGCTTCAATACTTTACTAATTTTTTCTCTTGTCTTAAAAAAACGATTTCAGTGCTAAAAGTCAGATTCTTTTGTTGTTAAATGACAAATCATACCAAAGTAATGATACGTCTCACGAAATGTAACTAATTCCCGCCACTTATTTGAGCACCTACTATGTGCCAGTCATTATAACAATGTCATCTCATTTAATTCTCACAATAATCCTATAAGGTAGATGGTATCATCCCCATTTTACAGATAATAACACAGAAGTTCAGAGTAGTAAAATAACCTGTCCAGGTGACATAATTCATAAGTGGTGAAGTTGGGATTTTTCAGGCTTCTCTGACTCCAAAAACTATGCTGCTTGCACTACACTGAACTCTATGTCCAAAAAACATAAAATTCATGATTCTTTGAATTGAATCGTTGAATTTTATAGGCCAGCCCCTGCACCAAATGTTTTATTTAGACGCTCAGATCATTGTTACCACAGCACCATGAGGGATAGATGATTACCTGTTCAGGTATATGGAACAGACCTTCAAGGAGGTTGACTTGCCAAGGTCGCAAATTTGAGTCCAAAGCCGGGCTTCACCTTAGAAGGGTTCGTGGCCTCTGGTGGAACATTCTAAATGTTGTGAGCACGTAGTCTAGATGAGTGGTTCTCAAATTTGACTGCATTTAGAATCAGCTGTACAGCTTTTTAAAATTCCATTGCCAGTATTGTTTAATGGGTACAGAGTTTCTGTTTGGGATAATGAAAAACATTCTGGAAACTGATAATAACGATGGTTGTTCAACACTAAACGTGTTCGTCCACACAAGGGGTTGCTATCGCTCTTCAAAGTCCCTTCTACAGCACTGATACTACAATGTGTGTGAGTGTCCAACACCAGAACCGGCAAGGAGAAAATCACAATTTAGGGGTCTATTTGTGTGGGTGCATTTTGAAGACTCAGTAGGTTTGGAATGAGTAGAGGATTGATGGTAAATTGATTTAAAATCTTCGAAGAAAACATTTTAGCACAGAGGTCTAACATTTAGTAGATGTCAATCCCTGGCTTATTCCTCTGCCTGCCCCCAGCCACACACTAAGTCCTGCTAGTCTTGTCTGGGCTCCAGGTCCAGCATTCCTTACCCCGATTCTAACCACCATTGTCTCTGGCCTGGAAAAGCCACTGGCTCCAGCCACTTCCCCCAGCCCAAGATGTCCTTGCTCTGCCCAAAGTCCTCTTTCCAAAAAGCAAGTCTGACCAAGTCTCTCCCACACTTAAGCCCATTGACAGGCCACATGCCCTCAGAAGGAAGTTGAACTCCTTGGTCTGGCTACAGGATTTGCACTGGTCTCTGGATGCTGGACTCCAGCTCCACTCAGTTGCTCACAGCTTCCCACACATCCTGCCCTCTCAGCACCTGGATTATACTGCTGGTCCTTCCGGTCATCTGCCATACCCTTTCCTTCCCCACTATCTTATTGGATAACTCTACTCAGCCTCTAGGTCTCGGCTTAA
This sequence comes from Pteropus alecto, assembly GCF_000325575.1. Classification (NCBI taxonomy): domain Eukaryota; kingdom Metazoa; phylum Chordata; class Mammalia; order Chiroptera; family Pteropodidae; genus Pteropus; species Pteropus alecto. The sequence continues at coordinate 15,986,709 of NW_006442109.1, forward strand.
TTATTCCTTTTTTTCCAAATCCTTCCTGACCCTCCACCCTCAATCTGCATCCCCAACCTTAGTTAGGGACCAGCCGTGCTCCCATACACTGAGGTGGCAGTACAGTAACCGCACCATACTGCAGCCCTCAACACCCAACTCTTTCTGCCACTAGACTTGAAACTAAATCTAGTTCACAACTGGATCCTGAGCCCTGGCCCAGTGCCTGGAACAAAACGGTGCTCAACCTAAACTTACTGAATTGTTCCAATTCTGGGTCCCCAAGGCCCTGAGGAGGTGAGAAAATCAGTCTTCTTACCTGAAGCTGGTTGACTGCTCTCACTGGGAGCCTCCCTATTTGTCAGCCTCCACCAGTGAGTCCCATAGGAAAAGAATGCAAAACTATGGTACCAGGGCCTGGACAAGCCAGCAGAGGACCTATGTTCTACTCACGGCCAATTTAATCTGTACATGTGATTATGCCACTCCTCTGCTCAAACAATCTCTGGGGCAAAGCTTCCCAAGAGACATAGTCCATATTGCTCCCTCTAGATCAGACCCCCATGCCCCACCAATCTGGTCACTGTATGTCTTTTCAAACTTCTGCCACTATTCCTTTCATATACCTCACAGTCCAGCCAAAGAACTGCCTCCGTTTTCCCCATACGAATTTGTCCCAGCAAATTCCCAGCCCCTGTGCCTTGCACTTCGATGCCTTCACCCGCAGCTCACTCACCGAATGCACAGACTTTCTTACTGCTCCATCCCCAATATTATCTACACACAAGATCCTCTGAGATACCTCCAGCCAGAAGAATAGCTCCTCCCCCTGCTCACCCCGCTCACATTACTGTCCCTTTCCCTCATGCCTTATGGTTTGTTATACATTTGTCCTGTCTCCTACTAGAACTTTAGTGGGAAAATATTTTATCTGCTCATAATATTATCTCTTTTATCTGCCTGCTGCATATGGCAGAATCTAAGATATATAACAATGTTACTAAGTAACTTTGATTAACTTTGAATTAAGTAAGCAAGGTAAATAGTAAAAGCACAGACTGTGAGAAGGCAGCACATAGTAATCACCACCACCACAATCACGCCTTCTATTTGTGGAGCCTTTATACCTTACACAGCGCCTTCTCAAATTTAATCCAGTCAAGTGCCATGAATATCTTTAGGATCGACAGGGTAAGTTCGACTCTCCTTAATTTACAGGGTGGGAATGAGTCTCTAGGAGGCTCAGTGACTTGCCCAAGACTCCACACTGGCCAGAGGTAGGTCTGAGATTGGAATCAGGTCTTCAAAAATCTGACCTTGATTCATTAAAACATGTTGCAGAAATAATAATGTTTTGGTCCACTCTTACCTTTTTAATAAAAAATCTGCAACAGGTACAATTTTTTTCAGTTC
>NW_006442109.1:15988161-16008952 GCF_000325575.1 Pteropus alecto
TGCAGAGGCTCCCAGCATCATGAGCCAACAAATCCTTTCTTTCCTGCCGTTGGCACTGCCAGTCCCGGCCCCGGCCCAGGGAGCGTGCCAACTGGATAATTGGCCAACTCTGGACAGGATTAGCCCTCTGACTCCCTCTTTCCCAAAAGCCTGCTTAAGACAGGTTTTTGCACTGTCTGTTCTCCATTCCACTTCCAAAAATAAAGGTTCTGTTTTTGCTTAATTTTAATCCTGGAAATGGAAAGACACAACTTGCTTTTGGTTTCTAACCGAAAAAGCTATGAGTTTGAATCAGTTGAAACCTACAAGTCACTTAGCATTACCTGAGATGGGAGACCCAAAAGGGCTGCGCCTGTTCTGCTCTGGCCAGTGGTTTGAGGACCTCAGGCCCCAGCTCCCTTCCAGGGCCTTTGTGAATTCCACTCAGACCTGCCTATCGCCACTTCCCATTTTCTAGGAAGCCTACTTCCTTCTGAAGACGGTGGACTTAAAACAGCACTGCCTGTCTGTGAACCTCTTGGGCCTCTGAGAAGCCTATCAGGCCCCTCTCTGGTTAGGATTAATCTGGAGGTGTACCCTTCCCCGGGCCAGGAGTAGGGTAAGGCAGGTGAAGAACCCTCTACAGGTGCGAAATTCAAGGGGGCCCCCAAAACTTCAGTCATCAAGATATGTCATATTTAATGCAACATCAAAAAATCACAATTAATGCAAAAAAGCCCGTGATGAATAAAATATCAAAATGGTAAGTACAGAGTCGGTATTCCTTATTATCCTTCTGCTTCAGGCTCCACTGTGGCTCTGCATAGCACTGTTACTGATCTTGTCTTTATTTAAAAGTTTGATATTTTGTTCAGCAAGGATTTTTTGCATTAACTTTGATCTTTTAAAATACTGTACTAAATATTTAATCTATGTTAATTATTGTGGGTTTTTGCACCCCCTTAAATTTTGGGCATAAGGCAAAGTGTCCCAGTTAGTTACCTTACCCTAATCCCAGCCCTAATCTTTCCCATGCAAGAGTAAAGCAGTTTGTTGTGTTAGCAACCATGCCACATCCCCAGGTCAAGGCTCCAATAGTTACAAAAATCCTGCAAAACCACCTCTTCCTACAGATTACCCAAGAGCCCCTCCTGACCACGGTCATTTGGCCTCAAGGTCAATGGTTCTAAACCTTGGCTGCACAGTAGAATCACCTGGGAAGTTTTTAAAAACCTCAATGCTCATTTAAACTGAAATCTCTAGGAATGGAAAACATAGTAAGGTGACTAAGCATCTCTGTTTGCCCTTAACAAAAGGGTTCCTTGGGACATGGGACTTTCAGTGCTAAAACTGGGACATTTCCTGGCAAACTGAGATGGTTGGTCACCCAAGTTGTTGTCTCCTTCCCAGTTGAGAAGTGACAGGGAACTCACTACCTAAAGACAGCAGCTGTAAATTCTCAAAGCTAGGATATCATCTATTTCCCTCCAACCCAAACATAGGCCGTGATAGGAATGACACAACCACAGATGGATGCTCCAGTAGAAACATTCAAGAAGCAGAAGCAAGGTAAATATAAAATCCAAGAGTTAAGCTAGTGTGGAGTCAAGTTTAGTGGCAAAATTACATACTTTTAGTGACAAAAGCGTATGTAAATAGTAAAGACGTTGCCACGTCTTAGCAGTACTGACCTCCTTCCTATCATACCTGCGGGGGGGCAGGCAAGAATGAAGAAGAGAGTAGGAGGGAGAGTCAGTTTATAGATTAAATGTCATAAGCAAAATCCTGGCTTGATATCCACATCCAAATATTACTTGGCCACGAACTCCAATCATCCCTTTTTTTTTTTTTCTGACAAGGAAACTCTGTCCTATTCTTTGACCTCATTGCAGTTGCCTGTGGTTGCAATCAGAGGGTTAATTGAATACAATAAAAGATATATTCGAGGAGACAGCAGTAAATTAAATTAGGGGAAAACATTCCCACGGTTTTGATTTACTTCACAGGAAGAAGCAAAACATTGGACATCTTCTATTATTTCACTCTTGCCTGGAGGGTAAATGCAAGATAAACTTGCAGAAAATTCTAAAAAGGTTGCTATAATCCCTAACCATTTCTGAGATGATGTTTTCATTACCAAGAAGAAAAGGTTGTCTTTAAAATGTAAATGCACCCTTGGTAATCCTCTCAAGTATCTACTCTGAGGCCAGTAGATCTAACCATTTTGGTTCTGAGATTTCTGAAGAAAAAAAGGAGCACTGCTTTTTTTTTTTTTTTTTTAATTGGAAAAGTTGTTTTTAAACCAACCTGCTTCCACTGTGGCACAGAGATGTTTGCTGTGCTGCTGACATCTACTGAGAGACTGTGAAATAGCATTTCTCCAAGTAAAGGAAATTCAAGCTCCTCAAGGCTATGTCTCTAACAGATAATGCCATCTGTAGCACATCAAGGACCTTTGAGCAAGCACTCATCGATTTCAGTGGAAGGTCAGGGTCCTGGAATGCTTACTCAGTCAGCTTGTAAAAAGAGAATGGGGCTGCCGCCGTTGGGGGATAGTGGTTTCTATCTTAGGGCTCTCTGCAAAGGGAAAGGAACCAGCGTTTCTCAGTGCTGAATACGTGCAGGTGCTTGATACCAATTTTCACACTTAGTCCCCATAACAGCCCTTCCAGGTTAGTATTATTAACCCCATGGTACAGATGTCAAAACTAAAATTCAAAAATGGTGCTTGACCTGTTAGGAAGTGACAAAACAAGAATGAACACTAAGCAGCCTGGCTCCAGCCTTGTGCCCCAATCCATATTTTTTGTCCCCCCAAAGAACAATACCTAAAAATCCCAACACTAGGAAATACATTTGTTCTGCTTCATTTCTAGGAGATCTCTGTGGATCTATGGAAGAGAATGAGACAGTAACAGAGGAATTTAAACTCTGCAGGAAAATCATTACGGCCTTTTCCTCCAAGTTATCATTTTGTTAATGACAAAGATATGCCACTAAAGAAATGACCTGTGCACTATAACCTTTGAGAAGATCTGAGTCATATGGCAATTATATTTGGAATATTAAGAGATTATAAAGGCCAGTTTCCCCTTCACTCTCATTTCTTTCTCCCATGTGACATTTTAAGAAAGTCACTTTTATTTATTTTATCATTATCCATGTGCCTTGACCCTGGCCTTCAGTGCAGAGCCTGCCTCTGGGCATGCTCATTTGTAAATAAATTTATCCCTCTGCAGGTAGATTTCAAATAATGGAGCTTGTCTTCCTTCCATGCTTAAAGGCAACCGTTTGTAAACATGACAAGCCTTCAGCCTAAACGCGAAACTGTTTTTAATGTCTAATATCCTGTTCACAGTTTTTCTGGGCCAGTGACTGCTAAAAATAAACGGGGGAGAGTATAAAGGATTGAAAGATTTACTTATTTATTAAAAATCATAATATTGGAGTTTCTGTTGGTTGGTCTGTCGATAGGCTAGAGAGGACCTGGGGTAAGAATATTTGTTTCTATAAATTCGGTTGGAAAGTTGTTGTTTTTGTTTTTGTTTTTCTAGAAAGTTGGGTTCCAAAAGACTACACAGAATAGATAGAGGGCTTAGAAAGTAGTTATTTTTTTCAGTTACTCGTTTAGACTAATAATTTTGTGGGGTATAGGTAATACATGTACACGGTCTAGATTTTAAAAGGTATAAAAGACTGTATGGTAGAAAGTTAGTCCCTCCCCTGCCCTGACGCTTACCATCCAGTTCATCTTCCGGTTGCAGCCTTATCAGCTTTTGCATATTATTCCAGATATTTTCTATACATGTACTCATACATATACACTTTTTAATATTTTAACCTATAGTAACATACTATACACATTGTTCTCCACCCCACTCATTTCTCTGAACAATACATCTTGGAGATCCTTCTGCCAATAAGTACAATTTTAAAAAGCTGAGCTGCCTACCATGCTTCTGAGAGTGCCCTGTAACTTTATAAGTTTTTATAAGTGGTTGCCAAAATGATTGTTCATCCTGGGAATTAAAAGATCTTTTTCCCTTTTGAGGCACCACTAACTTTTGGCTGGGTATGCGCTGGGCTTTTTCTCATCCAAGGTTTCTAATTCTATAGTAATTTATTAGATCAGGTGATAAATTTATATTGTATTGTGTGCATTTTTATTTAATTTTCTTCTTCAGTGAATTTGAGAGCATCTATGAATCAACAACCCGGTAATGAAGTTTAGTTCAAAGTAGAAATGTATGGGTTTTAAAAAGAAAGCTATGGCATTCTCCCGGGGTGAGACAGGTGCTATGGAAAGAGGCTTGAGAACAGGACAGTTTCGGGATGGCCATTCTGCAGAATCGGGAAAGGCGAATCTCTATTCCATCCTCAGGCAAATCATAAGTGGGGATACTCAGCCTTGGACATGTGACATAGTCCTATTCATTATACAAACTTGCTGTGACCCTAGCCGGGTCCCAGACCCTCCAGGTCTGAGATGCTGGTGGCTGCCAAATCACCTTGCCTCAATCTCACCACATTTCTTCATTCCAAAGTCTTCCATTAAAATGATACCACCACTCTACATTTTCATAAACTTTCTAAAATTTACTTTAATCAGCATTTCTTCTTGTTAAAGACGCTGACATCACATAATAGTTACATCACTGCATGTGACCATGTCATTCTTTACCTATTTGCAAACAGTCCTGGCCAAGTCCGGAGAGCAGTTCGTCCTGAGAACGTGGTGTGGACCAGACCACCGGAAAATGGCTCTCGGAGAATGGGCCTCAGCTTTTAAGTCCATTCATATCCAGAAGGGGTTGAAGTACCTTTCAAAATACAATTCACTCCTCTTCTCACAGAGCCCTTTAATTCCTTTGGATTCAGGCACTGAGTAGAGGAGGTAAATCCTGAACTCTGACCTTTAAACCTGCCAATGTTCTGGTAACAGCACCCAGTACACTGACTGGGGGATTTGAAGTGAGCAGCACCCCTGCCCAGGGGTCCTCCGGGTTAGAAACACACACAGTATTTCCACAAAATAAAGTCAGATGCCCCTGGAAGGATGTCAAAACATGTTGCATGATCCCCAAAATACTCTTCCAAAGATGCACCCAGGGATAGTTTCAGCTTGGCCTTGTGTTCCATGAAGACCAGGGCAGCTCAGATTAATATCAACATTTCATAGAGTTTAATAACAAAATGCTCCACACACACACACACACAAAAATGTTGTCTATCAAAAGTACATGAAACAAAGACTTACAAATATTAAGACCAGATGTCAGAAATACTGGAGAAACCAAACCATTCATTTTCGATGTACCCAGTGAGATATAGAAAAATATATGCAATATCAAATGAATATGGCTTTCACTGGATTCTTTTCCCCCAAATATTGGCCAGTAACAAAGCGATTGTGCTTAAAGATTTAACCCCCAAAATGTTTCTTTCTGTTCTTAGCAGGAACCCCTTTTAGCACCAAGCCATCATAGCTTAATAAACAAAGTCACCTTTCATTGTCCCATATTCAAAATGTCAAGTTCTAGGGGAGGGCATACAGTTCGCCTTCTCTCAAGTACCCATCGATTTAAATTATAATGACTCCTCTGGTGACAACCAAAGCGGTGATGGAGAATGTAAGCTGGGCAGTCCCAGGAGATGTTTCTGTCTCCCGCACAGGAAATTTCATTAACAGAGTAACCCAGGGTTTGGAGGTTGGGACTTTCTTTGGAAAGTTGACTGCCTTCCTCACCAATGCTTTAAAAGGGTAAATGGAAGAAGGGGTCCTGTAGCAGAGGGATCCCCACGAACGCCAAATCAATTATGGACAAAGCAGCCCAGCCCACAGAGAAACTCCAGGTCTACTGACAGTGTAGTCAAGGCTGCACCACCATACCCTGAAACTAGCTCAGCCCAGAGACATGACAGGTCAAAGGCACCTTTGTGGAGGAGCTTGGAACCCTCCGTTTCAAATTTCCTGGCTATTGTCAATTTGTCTAGCAAACTCCATATTATCTACACTTAAGAGACTTTTAATTTCCTTTCTTAATAATAAAAATATGTCTGAGGTCATTATAAAATGTATATTTATTTACTTCTGGGAATAGGGCTGAGGGCAGTGGAGGACGGGCTAGGGAGGAAGAAGGGGAGGAGAAGAAACTCTGGTTTCCTTTCGTTTAACCGTATTCAGCCCCCTGGGCCAGGCCTCCCTTGCTCTGGCTGATCTCAGGAACAAAGCTGTCAGACAAGGAGTACACTCAGTCACCTTAGCGTCCCCCGCCCCCGTGCACTTAAACACTTGATGAGGCTGGCTGAGTCGAAACAATAAGGAAATAATCTGCTGTGGAGAGGAAATTTTAGGGAGGCTGGCTGAGCAGAGGGGTTTGTCCAGCAAACTGGCTCCAGCTAGAACCTGGTCAGCAAACTGCGGCGTGTGGGTCAAATCAGGCCCACCGCCTGCTCCCATCAAATATTATTGGAACACAGCCACATACTGGCTCTGGCTGCTTACTCAAGACAGCACACAGAGCTGAGTAGTTGAGAGCTGAGTTGTAGGCATATGGCCCGCAATGCCTAAACTATCTACTATTTGATCCTATACAGAACAGGTTTGCCAACCCCTGAGCAAAGGGAGTAAATGGCAAGCAGGGGGTTGTTCCTGTACTCTGGACAGGAGATGGTAGTGTTTTCACGTTTAATGCTATCAGTTTTAACTTTCCAGATAGAGCTTTTACTTTACTTGCTTGAATGAAGTATATTCAGAGGAAGTCTACTTTCTTTAAGGGCCTGGATTATATCTATGATTCAAGCCCAGATAACAAAGAGAGGCCTCTGGGAAGTGGGGAAGCTGGGGACAGTCCTCGCAGGTTCAGGGAACTGAGCTGTGTCTGACACACGGAAAGGAGCGACATAACCAAAAGAGTTCGGTCTTTCTGGTAAGGGTGTCATCACGTGGGATGCAGAGACAGAAAATCCCAAGGCCTGCGAAGGCCTCAAAGGAGCCGAAGGGTCTCTACTACTTGGAAGCAATAGAAAATGATAATAATAATAGCTATCACTTATTCAATGCTTATTATAAATTCTGCTTATATTAACTCATTCTGTCCTTACAACTCTCTAAGGTAGGTATTATTATTATACTCATATTTACAGATGAGGAAACTGAGGCACAGGGACCTTGCACTAAAGTAACTTGCCAAAAGTCACACAGCAATTCAGTATCGGAGCTGAAATTTTAACACAGGGAGCCTGACACCAGAGCCCAGGCACTGACCACTGTGCTGAAATGAAGCTACAGAGAAAGGAGGGGGCATCGGGGTGATTTTTTTTCTTGAGAGTTAAAGTAAACCGAAGAGAATGGTATTTTAGAAAAATTAGCTGGTGACAGAAAGAGATTCACTATGAAGGAGATAGAGAGGAAATTGTTGCAGTAATCTAGATGTGAGTGATTGGAGATTGAACCAAGATGGTGGCAGTGGGGGCGGAGAAGAAAGTCAAGACCAGACGAGACTGATATCCTGCTCACCAGCATTTACTGAATGAGGCTGTACGTAGCTCCCTGCACACCTTTCTCCCTAGGATTGCCTGGAATTCTTTGTACATCTCTCCCCCACTCTAGACTGAATGCTTAAAGTCTCTCAGTGACTTTTATTCATCTCTTTACCTTGAGGCCGAGCATGCTGCCTGACACACAACAGGCGTTCAGTAGACTTTTGATAGCCGACTACGAAGTTTCTAGCCAGGAACTCTTGAAAGCGTGGCAGGAGCCCTGATTGAAATGGACACATAGATAAGGCACCTGCCCATCTGGAAGGGGGGAGCAGATGGGGAGCAGCAATTTGGGCACACTGAGGCTGAGGGGCTCCAGGATATGTGAGTGGAGATGTCCTGTCAGCGGGTGGAAATGCAGTCTGGGGCACAGGAAAGGGTCACGGCTGCAGAGGTCAACTTGCACGTCATCTGCAAAGAGGTGCTAATGAAACCATGAGAATAGACGAGCTCATAGTGAGGGGCATGGCAAAGAGAAGGGACAGGGGCTGAAAGAAGCCCATTGTTCTAGAGTGAGAGGAAAGAGAGGCGGCCATAGCGGGTCAGCCTGAGAGGTAAAAGGAGAAGAGCAAGGTCAGGTTATGGGCGCCCTTTCTTGGGGAGCTGACAGACACACTTATCAGCTGGCTCAGGAACTCCCACAGCCAGCAGGACCCCAGCCTTCCCACCCTGAGATCTTTCTGCAAAAATTATCTCTTAGGGAATAGCAGAAATGTCCAACAAGAATGAACTCAGTTAGCCTAGGTGGAATTTCAGGAAGCTCAGCAAAGTCCTCTTTGCAGGAGGATGCCTGCAATCCCTCTATAGAACCTTCTTTCCTTTACCTTAAGGCTTTGATTCCACTAAACAGGTCGCACCTTCCAGGAAGAGCGCTGTCAATTGGTTGCACCTGGGAGTAAGTGAGGGCTCTGCAAGCAAGTTTTGGTACAGTGACAGGCAAGGACGAGTGACAGGCCACTGGTCTCATGAAGGCACAATAGGAAGAGGCAGGACAAGCAGCAAAGCAGACAAACGTTGCCCATTTCCTCATTTTGCCAAAGGGACATCATGCCATTTCTTATCGTTTATATGTTGACTGACTGGTCAATATGGCAACAATAAACTCAGGCAAACTAGTGATAATAATGAAAAGTGGTCAGATCAACAGCCTATAGATGGTTAAGCTTTCTTACAAGTCTACTTAATGAGGAATGCAGATTCAGCCAGAGGCAAAGTTTCACACACACACTCAGGACCTTCAATGAGCAGCACTCAGTTCTAGGAGTACAGGAGGACAAATTGCTGGATAAGTGCTTGTAGAACTGATCCTTCAGATATGTGATACCTTTGAAATGCTGCAGGAGAATGAGGGCGTCGAGGTCCTGCAGATCATAGTAGGGGCAGCACCATTTCACCCAGGTTTTGGAGGCTGCAGAAGTCTTTGGCAGAGGTGGGACAAGGGCCTCCCGCTAGTGGTGCAGAAGTGGAGAGCAGTCCAGGATGACGAAGGGGGAGAAGAAAGGTGGCTGCAGGGGTCTGGCTGATCTCTGGCTGTAGAAGGCCTTGAATGTCAGATAGACACAAGACTTTTTAGATGGGATATAAATCGAACACCAGAAATGACAGGCTTCAAACTGGGAAAGAAGTGCCTGCACCCCCAGCAGAAGCTGAGTACAACAGGAAAGAGAACATGCGAAACAGTTCAGACCCCAGCTCTGCAGCTGACAAACTGGGATCTGAACACATCGCTTATCTTTGGTTAGCCTTGGTTTCCTCATCTATAAAATCAGCACAATTATAGTCCTGATTTCAAAGATTGATAAGGGCTTGTACTAAGTGGGATAGTACATATCCAGTGCTTAGCACAGTGCTTCCCACATACTGAAAGTTCCATCAGTGTTATCTGAATTACTAAAACTACTAATAATCAGTAAGAATATTAGGGAGATGAAACCTCCCTCAAAATCAACCTAATTGGGCCCTGCCCCTGACTCCAGACTGAGATCCCTCATCATGAATCTGCTGGACAAAACACATTCTTTCTGCTCTCTGTACACCAGCCACGGGACTCATCCAGCCACAGGTACAAGAACCAGACTTAGGTGAGTGGGTAGCTGTGCTCAAGGACCATAGCCTGAGTGTAGAGCACAGTGGGGACCTCAGGCAGAGAGGAGTCACACTTATGGCCCAAACTTCATGCAGGTTGGGTGAGATGGAGGTAGAAGGGGAATGACCACCTTGGGAAAGGCAGTGTATACAGCCATTAGAATAGAAAGAAAATTCTGCTGGAGACTTTCAGGGCAATTATTTTTTGTCTTCTCTCTCCCTTACCCAACCGGAAGCTCCTTGAGAACAGCAACTAGCTCTGTCTTGCTTCCTGCTCTATCCCGGGCTTTGTATCCAGCAAGGGCTCCACGAACCTTCATGAGAGCACCTTCATGAATTTCACTGCCGTCTCATGGCCTTTCGGTCTCTGGATGCTAAAGACAGTTAAGGCCTTCTTCATTTTCACACACATTAGCCTCAAGAAACTTTACATGGTGCATTAAGTAAAGGTCCAGGGGTTTCCATACTTTGTTCTAAGGCATTTGGATGTGAAAATGAAGGGTAAAGTGTAGAGACGTTATCGCACGTGGTCTCTTCCACTCCAATGCTGTTAGTCACACTACTTATAAGAACCAATACTTCCTGCACCCCTACTAGTGCCAAGCACTGGACTACGTACTGTGCACGCATTGTTATCTGATCTTTACAAAATCCATTTTATAGGTAAGAAGACTGAGATACAGAAAGACTAAATAACTTGCCTAAGGTCACTCAGCCAGCCAGTACCAAAGTGGGACATTTGGGAGCCTATGATCTCCTAGGGCAGAGACGCTGGACCCCCAGGTAGTAGGTCAGGAAGGGGACACTGCTGGGACAGATAGGCAGGCGTTGGGTGAGTGGCTTTTAGTGCAGCTGGGCTTTACCCAAGAAGGCAGGGCACATGGGGACAAAGCAAGTAATGACTCCAAGGCCTCCCTGCAAGCACCACGTCCTCACAGCTCTGCTCCACACCTGCACTGGAGGTTGGTAGCCTGGGGAGAGGAGAGGTCTGAGGACCGTGGGAGTCAGATGGAGGGTCTCAGAATTCCACCTGTGTTCGGTGGAATTTTTCTCAGCGTTCGAGAAACTCTGGGCTAACATTTGAAATGTTAAATGCCCAAGGACAATTTGCAATGTTTAAAAAATTATTTTTGGCCTTCAGTGGCAGAATTTTAAAGGTAGAACTTAAAATACGTTCTGTCTGCAGAGGGGCTGGGGGCACTCAGGCCAGAGATGACAAAAATCCACCATTTGCAAAACTCCGCTTCTACGTTAGTCTAACTTGCATTTTTCAGCTCTTTACCTTTTGGCTGTCAGCAACTTCTGTAAGAGACCTGGGGAACAAGTTTGAGACTCTGGCCATTAGCGTTATCTATTCTATCCTTACTCCCTGCAAATATGAGAATATCACAATTGAAGAGTTAAGCATAAAGGAAAAATAGCCACCACTATGGCAATTCATATGAAAGTTTACAGTTAAGACCATTTCTAAAATGTCCTATAATTTAGGATGGAAAAGAAAATGGCTCATGTACTTACTGGTGTCTATCGACAGAATGCCTCCCCTCCCCACACCCCTTAAGACGAGAATATATTTCGGGTTTCAACTTTAACACCGAAAACACTATGAAGTCCTCTCCTGGAATACATTTGTCCTTTGCTTCTGCTTGTCAGATCCCCCCACTCACACCCCACCTCCCTGCACTTCACATATAATTCCTGTTGTTATAGGAAATGACATCAATACAGAGGTAAACATGCATATGCTTTCAATATGTCATCAATCCATTTTACATTTGGGGAGCATTTAGCAGCAGCAATAACAAAATTGAAACCTTGAATTCTGGAGAAATTTAAACTATGGAGACGTTGTGACTCAAGGCTCACTAAGCCACATACACAAACCATCCATAAACTGGCCTTCAGAGTAGAGCTCAGGGGGTTGCAGGTTAAAGAGAGGGGTCGAGGACATTGCAGCACTTCTCACCCTTACACAAAGGAAACATTGCAAGTACACATGTGTGAATTTTTGCGCAAAGAGCCGGATTTCCATCTCATGACCACAGTTCTTGGAGAATTAGGCTCTTCTTTCCCCCTCATTGGACTTGATAGTAAAAAAAGATCTGAGTAAAAAATTTCTGTTTTTATTTACTTAGTGGTTCCTTCAAAGAGAGTAGAACAATGAGAACCTGATATTTCAATTACTTTTTTTAAAGCCTAAAGAAATTAATTGCACATACGTTTCGTTTCCTTTGTTTTTGGCTAGAATTATATCAGCTCTGTGAGTGAATGTGGATTATCACAGGCTAACCAAGGGAGGTGGTGGTTAATATATCTTTTGGCTAATAACTAAGCTAGTTTGTACCAGGTTTAAATAAAGTTTGTTTCTGAAGAAAATCTTTCAGGTTGTGGGGTTTCTGGGGGAAGATGAGTAACAGCCATTACCGATGAAGAGACTGAGAAGCATTGGTGAGCCGGCATTAGTGTAGGCAGGGTCCAGCCTCTCGTGTGGCGTAAGTAGGGGTTTTTCACCACTCCTTTCAGATTAACTTTTGTTTTAATGATTTTTTAAGTACGTTTTATGTTCCTAAAACCTTGCTCAAATGTTGTGCATAACATGACTTGTTGTTTTGCAATCTGGATGCTGGAGAGAACCAGTGAAGTAGATTTGGAAGTAAAAGATATTTAATTGAATTGCCTTTTGTTTTGACAGATGTTTTATACAGTACTTTGTCTGTTAAGAACAAGATGTTCCAATAAATATTGGATAAGTGGGAGAGAAAATTTACTACAAGGCCATAAATCAATTGGCAAGAGGTCATAAACTGCAAGATTGGTGCTCAAAGCATTTATTAGATTATCAGAATCTAAGATTGATCTGTAGCTTTATCTGCCTTCCCCTATCCATCATTTTTATGGGACATGAAAAGAGTTATAAAGGACAAATTGCATTTAAAGAATTAAAATACAGGTTTTAGACAAAGCAGTATGCCAGGATATGGAACTAAGTTAAAACAGGGGATAAATCAAGAAAGATATCCAAAATAGAAATATTTTCGTCGCTTGATAGGAGATAAGTGCCGGTTTAATTGAAAATGAGATACTAAGAGAAATCGTAGAACTTTTAAAATACAGAGGAGACTAGAGATTTTCTCATCGGATCCTCCATCATCCTCCAAACAAAGAAAGCAAGGTTTACGAAGTTAAGTGACTTCTACAATAACATAGCCAGCTAATGGCATCAAAGACCCTATTTCTGCTAAAGATAATGCAGAAGGTTTTTGATTCTTCGTTTCTTTTTGGAAGAACATATTTTTATTAACAGAGAGGTATACAATTAACTTAAGACACTTACACACACCATAAACCCCTTGAGGACAGGAACTGATTCTCATTTTCACTACATAGTTCCTAAATATTTGAAAGTGTGGAGACTCTTCTGTGTACCTGGAGTGTGTGCTCCCATGTGGTGACAATGAGTTGGTGGCCCCATAGACTGTAGGCACGAAACTCAGCATCCACATGCTCTGAATAAGGCAAAAGGCACACGAACCAAGTACCAGGATGGGGAATGCACCCTGCTACTTGAGTGACTTGAGGTCTGTTTTCTTTTGCTTTTTCCCTAAGGGCCAGACGAGGGTGAGGCAAGCAAGGCACTAGGGTGTAAAATTTAAGGAGGCCCTAGTCCCTGGCAAGCCAGGAAGAGATTTGCCAAAGTAAAAGACAGCCCAAAAGCCTAAGAGAGAAGGGTACAAGGGGAACACAACTGCCAAACAACCGGTTCCATGTTCCTCTAGGCCCCACCCCCACACCCTGGAGACACAAATGCTGAGGAGACTGTAGGGTGGACAAGGCAAGGTCCCGGTCTTGGAGATGCTTTCAGTCAAGCTGAGGAGACAGGCATGTAACATCTCACAATGTGCAGAATTAACTCAATAACTCCAACATGTTCATTAATCCTAAACAAAATGCTATGGGGACTCTGAGGAAAAATCAGGGGAGTGGTATTTAGAGGAGGTGGTGGGTATTTAAGCTGGCATTGAGAAATATGAACGTGCTATTTACGAGAGGAGAAGAAAGCATGATAGGGGCTTCGGTTCTGCCCATCCACTGGATTCTACTGCAGGGGGTAGCAATGCGAAGGGGAGCCTGGGGGCCTGAAGGAATGTTCTACAAACTGCCAGCATTCTGCAAACTGGTGCACTGAATATGGAATGGAATTGCCAGATGAAATGTGGGACACTCCATTACATTTGAATTTCCAGGAATCAACAAATAAATTTTTAGGATAAGTATGTCATAATAATTACATGGGACATTAGGCTAAAACCAATATTTGTTGTTCATCTGAAATTCAAATCTAACTGGGTGTCCTGTATTTTTATTTGCTAAATCTAGCAACCTTATCTGAATAGAGCTGGTGAAAAGATGAGTAGGGGTGGAAT
The DNA here is from genome assembly GCF_000325575.1 of Pteropus alecto. Lineage (NCBI taxonomy): Eukaryota > Metazoa > Chordata > Mammalia > Chiroptera > Pteropodidae > Pteropus > Pteropus alecto. The sequence goes on from NW_006442109.1 coordinate 16,002,192, forward strand.
GGATGGAGGGCAATTGAGGAAGGGACCTGGGGCGCTTCACAGAGAGATCCAGACTGTCACACTGTAGGGTAATCCTCTGCTCTGAAAGGAAAGTGGTAGAAAGAATCCTGGAGCTGGAGGAGCATCCAGAGCAGTAGTTCTCAATCCAGGATGCACATTAGAATCTCCCACGGGGGCTGCTAAAAACCATCAGTGCTCGAGTCCATCCTCGGAGACTCTGGTTTAATTGATTTCAGTGTGGCCTAGGTATTAGCATTTTTTAAAGCTCCCTGGGTGGTTCTCATGTCAAACAGGGTTGAGAAACACTGCTTTAAAGACCACCAAGCCTAGTCCTCTGAGGCAGAGGGTCAGACAGAGCTGAGTTTAAGATCCAACTCTATCATTTCCTGGCTGTGTGATCTAAACTATGCCTGTTTTACCATATGTAAAACAGGAATAATAATTGTTCCTACATTATAAGGTTGTTAAATAGATTGCTTAAGACTTTCTGTTAAATATTTCAGATTGAGTACATGGATTTAAATCCATTCTATCCTGAAGCCCTACTGATATGACAGAATAAAAATTATACCAACCCATGTACCCACCCACCTACTAGAGAAATCTGATATGTAACTGTCTGCAAGCGGGGAGAAACCAATAAAGAACAAGCCAATTTATACCACTGAACTCCAGAAAAGTTCAGAAATGGAAGCAGTAGGATTCTCTACAAATCAGCCTAAAATGTAAACTAAAAACTAGAGGATTCACTAATAGTGTGCAAGGGAGTAGAAAGACCCTAGACCCCTCTTTCAACCCCTGAATATAGTGGTGGCCCCTCTAGAAGGAGAGACTAGATAGGGGTAGACTCAGGGACACTCAAGGATGCACAGTGAAGGTGGGGGTGAAGCAATTCGTTAAAAATGGGGGAGGGAGAGTTGGAATGAGACTGCAGGCTAAATGGCTAGAGTCCCAGTACTCTTCCCTGAATTCCTGCCACTAGGGCACAGTCCAAAGGCAGGAGACTTTCTGAAGAACCAGGCCAGCACAAGAGAAAGATGGACAGATGCTGACATTTGGAGATCTCCTAAAGAAGGGTTGGGCACGCCCATCACTCTAAGTCCACACACTCTCACCACAATTTTTTAGTAACTCGCTAGACAGTAAGAATAGAAGAGATAAGAAAAAAGCCTCTAACATGATAGAGAGTCCAAAAGCAAATGGGAGTGAGGGAGGGAAGGGAAGGCACTTAAAAAAAAAAAAACAGAGATAATTCAAGTAGTAGAATAAAATGAAAAATAAAACTATAATGAATATGAATAAGAATATAACAATAATCATTCTAGAGATTTAATATCTGACTAATAAAAGGTCCAGTATGAGAAAATTAAGAATATAAAGGAGTTAATTATCAAATAACTAATATAAGAAAATTTTCCAGGGATCAAGAAACACTTTTCTAGATTGAACAAATCCAACCAGTAGCAACCCACTTTATACCTTCAAGCAAACAAAAGGGCAAATACTAAAGTACATCATCATGGAACTTCAATATCCTAGAGGGAAAAAAAGGACTCTAAATGTTGATAGAAGGAGAGAGACAGAGAGACAGAGACAGAGAGAAGAGGAGAGACAGAGAAAGATCACACAAAGGATTTTGGATCAGAATGCCATCAAATTTCTCAGCAGCTAAAAGACATTAGAGTCACTAATGCCTTCAAATCCTAAGAGAAAATGATTTCCTACTTAGAATTCCATACCCAGCCAAACTATGAATCAAGAGTAGAGTTCAAAATAAAACTATCAGATATGCAAAGAATCCAAAATGTATCTCCTGTGCTGCCTTTTTGCTGCTTCCATATTTGATGAAAGATGTGTGCCATTAAAACTGGAGAGAAAAACACGACAAAGACATGAGATCCAGAAAACATTTCGTATACAAGAGTGAGGAGAAGGGAATCCCAGGATGAGATGGAGGGAAGTCTCAGGATGACAGTGGGTGGCAGACCAGGAGACTAGTCAGCCCAGAGTGGAGCAAGACAGGGGCTCCAGCAGGGAAGGCTCCAAGTATAAGATAACTGATGTTTATTTGATTTGTTCAACAATATGGAGAGGAGCTTTAGGCTTTTGTCAGAAAATTTGAGGCTTCCTTTCCTAGGCACATAGAAAATCAGGCAAACAAATAAACAAAGTGATCATGAATCCTAAAGCAAACTGAAGTCTTATAAAAAAGGACATGTAATCGCATACTTTGAAAATATTTTCAATAGAGAACATTGCTTATAGTCGTTATAATGTAGACACCAAATATTTAATCAAAAATTGGGAGTATTGAGAGGGGCAGAAATGTGAGAGGGTGGATGGGGGATAGGAGCTAAACTATGCTCTTCAATCAGTAGATAATGTCTCTTGAAAATTAAACAATCGTACCATAAGCATGTTACTTAGAAATTTGGAGATAAATAACTAACAAACAACTAAAGTACTTGCTTTAAGGATAGGATGGGGTTGGGAAGAGGATGGATGGCTGTTTCTCATTATAAACCTTCTAGTTCTATTTTACTTTTATATTACATACATGTATTTCTTTAAATGTTGCTCCTAATACAGTGCTTTGTATTGTATAAAAGCTTAATGAATGTTACCTACTAGTATCAGGTCCTGGATCTGAAACTGGACAAAAGGAGACATTGTAGTTTGCCCAAAGCTTTCTCCTTCCACAATTATCAGAAGCAGAACTGGCACCTCTTAATCAAAGCATTTGCAAAGGGCAAACCAGTGATGAGCTCGTCCCATTCCATGAGTTTGCAATCTGATCAGAGCGGGGAGGAACAAATCTATACATAACTATTTCAGAAAGTACACTCTGGGCAGCACCGCATAAGTGGCTTTCACTAGTTATTAAGCCAGCCTGCAACCAAGATGGCCCCCAGAGTGGGTCATAAACATCGAGGCGTCCGTCACAGGGGCTAACTCTCAATGCGTGAGAGTTTAGGCTCTCTGGAGGCAATTTCAAATTTCCATTTTTTATTTTCAACTTTTAGGGGAAAATGTGTACTCATATTATAAAACATACAAAAGCAATCAGCAAGACCATAGGAGTAGCTTTGGTGACAGACTCCACAGGTATTTTTACTTTGGTCAAGTTTTTCATGAAGTTTGGCTCTCTTGATGTATTAACAGCACACTGTCCTTCTGGTTCCTTCCTGACTAACTAAGGGCCAAACGACTCCAAACAATCAAAAATATTAGGCAAGAAGAACTAGGGAGTCCATCTTCCCCTTTTATTACCACTCGTGTCCTTCATTGGGGCTGGCCACGCTGAACAAGTTCATGGAACAACCGTGCTAAGGGCTGTAAAAGAGTCTTTGCTGAAAATAAAATAATAAAAAAATCAAGCTCAGCTGGATTCTGATTTAATAGTATCTGGCAAGCCAACTATATTATTTTTGAACACACAGACATAAATTTGATATGAATAATAAAACTGAAGTATAACATGGACAAAGGAAATATAAAATTCACCTAATCTTCAAAAGAAATTCTATACTTGAATAATTAACTATGCTCTATTTATAAAACGAGAATAATTGAAAACAGGATTTTCAGTTGATTCATATAGCCTCTGAAATATTTATTATTGCAAGTCGAAAAGATCTGTCTGGGGTTTGTCACTGAAAATGTCTAAACTCGGTGTCCAGATGTTTATTTAAGTTGCTCCCACAGAGTTCTAATGTCAATAACAGGGGTTATCAGAGAGCATCGCTGTGTATCTTCCTTGACTAATATTCTCATTTCTTCTGCATCTTTGATGTTTTCTTTCATTAAAATTCCTGGCCCATATCCACAAAAATCTGCTGGGCTTGCATTAAAAATTAGTCTGCAGACTTGACATACGATGATGCCCTACGTCTCCACAAAGATAATATTTATCAGCAGCTATCACTTAGGCATTACGATCAGCAGCATAGAGACAATTTCAGAGAATAAAAAAGAATACAGAATCCAGATTTTAGAATGCCTAACTTGCAGATTCTAACTTCCTGCCAATTTTTCCCCCTAATGTTAGATAAGGCAAAGTTAGAACAAGCAGTGGGATTTCTCACTATACGCCATGTGTACTCCTTCCTCTCCTTCATTCTCACAGACCCTTCCTTTAAAAAAAAAAAAAAAACCTAAAGTAAGATGACTTAAATTAAAGGAAACCAGGTTCTCTGTCAAAACTCACTTCCTAAAGTTTCTGTAAAATAAGACAACTGGAAGAACATTTTAAAGACGCATAATGCCCTTTTCCTGTGTGTGAAAGTGGCAAAAGACAAAATGAGTATATTTTTGAGCTGACCAGATGAGGATTTTGTTGATAATCAGATGTACAAAAGAGACATGTATTAAAAATTCCTCCTGTCCAAAACTAACCAAATTTTACACAAATAGTTAAAGAACCCGGACTCCAAAGAAATGAGGCATGAGGAAATGAAGTTTGTGTGAACATGCCAAAAAAAGAAAAAAAAAAGTCTTGTGCATCTGAAGCCTGGTCAGTCCTCGGGGCAAGGATCTGATGGGCAGTTAAGACCAGCCAGGTTAACCCTACCTATCCTCTGTTGTTCGCTATATTAATTTTAAAAGAATTAAATCTGATTTGAACTCGACGTGAAGAAAAAAACTGGCACTGATGTGAAAAACCACTAATGATACTAAACAGTGCCTTCTGGAAGGAAGTCACTCCTGGGATCTGTGGACAGATTAATTAGAAGGTGTTATCTGCAGAAAAATCTCCATCTACACTGTTTATTTGATTAAATAATAAGATTCATAAACTCACGTAATACGGCCCGAGAGGTAACTTCCTAGCACAAAGTAGGCGCTCAATAAATGTTTATTGGCTTTTCAATGAACATCTAGTCTAACATTTCTATATTAATGGGTAGTACATAAAATTGGATCTCCAGGCAAATACATCTGGGAAACGCTGAGTTAAATAAAGTTAAACAGAGTTTTTACTCTAGGGCCTATCAAAACCTTTAATATACTAAGGTGATTTTGAATTCCCATGGGGTAGTGAGTGAAGGGGGCAGAGATTATGCTGCATTTCCCAAACTCATCTGACCACCAAATTCCATTTTTCTCAGGATTTCTATTTTAAGAGACATATTTTGGGAGACGCTGACTAGGTCCAATGCCTTCATTGTAGAAACTGGACAATTCAAATCCCCAGAAGTTAAGTGACCTGGCCAAGCACTCAATTTGTTAATAGCAAAGCACGGACTCTCCACCCTCCCGCTCTCCACACCTTCCCCATCCTTGCCACCAAATATGTCTTGATATAAGAGCCCAGGACTCTTCCTCAGAGCACTTTTATTGCTCTCTTGCTAATTTATTTATTTTTGCTTCAAGTAGAGCCCAAAAGGAAAACCTTTTTTAATCCAATAGTTGAGATAATGCAGTATTAAATGGTACTGGGCTGTAATAATTTTAGTAAGATGTGGTTTCTTTCGAGTGGAAGAGAGTGAAGGGAGCAGTTAACACTTTTTTTTTTTAGAGGAGGGCTGATTAGGATTCACGCTTCCACAGCACCTTCCATCGTATTCCCACATCTGTCGTTATTAGTATCCCCACTAGACTTCATTGCAAGAAGTCAAAGAATTAGCTCTTTAGTCTCTCAGTTTGTTGTCTTAAAGAACTTCATAGCTCTTTGAAGGAAAGAATGAGTAAACATCCCTCTGTTCACCAGCACCAGAAGACACAAAGAGAAAATGGTGTCTGTTCTCAAAGAAGGTCCAGGAGGAGAGAGGGGCTGACAGAGGGGGCCAGGCAGGACGATCGCCGAGCGGCCTCACAGGATGGCCTTCACCCTGGCCGTTTCATCAAGAGTCACCAAAACCAAGCAGATCGAAGTTAGCAAACTGGTTTTGTTTCTTGTATTGTCCATACTTTGAAAATAAGGAATTTAGTCGGAGGAGGGGGCACATAACAGGGATATGTGTCTAATGTATCTAAAGTCAACGGTAACAGTAATCTGTGGCAAGTTACCTTACTGGGAAGTTAACTCTGTCTGAAATCTGGAAATGGGTACCAGCTGTACTTGAACAACCTTTTTAAGTGAGTAATTCAGGTTGAGCCCTCTAGTGGTGAAAGCCAGCCCTATTGCTCTTAAAGTGCCCACCAGCTGGAGAAGGATGCATAAGGAAATTTCTGGATGGCCACTGTCCTGTCCTAGTCCCAGATTGAGTCGGTGTGAATTTTATCTCAGATTTTTGAATGGAGGAGAAAACTCCTTTTAATATTAATAACATGCACAATGCTTCTGTACGAAAATTCTTCTGGAACAACATGCATGGGTCAAATCTGAAGAGCCCTTCTGTTCGGGCATTGAATGTGTCAAGCCAAAATTCTTGAAAAATAGATGTGGTTAAGAGCATTTAAGCAATCTGTGTATCATCCATGCCATGCTATTCTCAATTAAGCGACCCATTTTAAAAATAAGAGCTTTTCTTTCTTTCTTTTTAAGAATCAATGTAATGTGAAGGGAGCAGTAACAGAGACACACACCCCTGAACTCAACCCAGGTATGTGTTTCTAGGCTCCAGAGAGGGGGCAGTTCCAAGAGAAGGAATGTAGTAAGACCTCCTGATGAAAAATCCCATCTGGGATTTGAGAAATCTGGATTCAATTCTTGGCTCCATCTCTAGCTCACCACATAATTAAGAGGGCAAATCAGCTAATCTCTCTGTCCTTCACTTTGTCCTCTTTAAAACGATAGTGTCTGGCCTCTCCCCATGTCT